>NW_004955473.1:2048062-2298919 GCF_000276665.1 Chinchilla lanigera | reverse complement strand
ACACACACACACACAAGATAGCTAAGATAATTGTACCACTAATTTCTATTGCTTTCTTGAAAGGAACAGTTGATATTTAGTTGTTTGGTCAATCTTACATGTCTATATTTGTTTATCTGAGTAACCAATATGAAGATAACTGTGTAATACAACAACCATTGTTAATTTCTTATCACCTTGTCTGAAATTCTGTATTATTTTTGTTGTTTTTATGTTGTTTTGTTTATGTCTCTGTGTTTGATAATATGTTTTGGTTCTTTTGTCTTTAAAAATAAAATAAAATAGAAACGGGACCGAAAGTGGAACATGGTTTTGTCTGATGGTATTAGAGCTGAGAAATGTTCTAAGCATGCTTTCAGATGATGGCAAACGAATTTTTGACCCTCTGCATGTATCTCACCCACCAAGTGTAGGCAGCATATCTCCCTTTCAGTACACAGAAGCACAGTGTGTAGACTGCATTTAGTAATAGTCTCCAATAAGAAATGCAGCACTTAAAGCACGGTGGGGCCAGTTCAGACCACAGACACCAAAACTATTTTGTTGAAGATCAAAATACTCTCAAGTGCCCTAGAGTTGAACCAGGAATTTTAACTGTAAAAAGCAAAACCCAGAATACAGGTCAAATATCTTCACACCAAAGGCCAAGTTTTCTACTTCCATTTAGGAGAAGTTGAAAACTATGTACGGGTCCAGTAACACTAGGTTCAAAGGTGCGGGGATGGCAGCCTGTCTCTCCAAGAACAAAGGAACCAAGACATTCCCTCCAGTGAGCATTGACTGTTTTTCTGCTGGAGAGCGGACGACTGCTGCGCAGGGTACACTCCACAGGCCCTGAGGAAAGCCCAGTACTTTGTGACTGTTTCTAATTGGAAAATAACCCAGCATTAATTATCTGAACTGTGGGGACTGATTTGCTAGCCTAGCTGTATCCAGAGTTCAGGATCTTCCACCTCCAGCTGTTGCTCTGGAGGAAGCTTTTGTTCTAGAAGAGAACTTCAGATGGGGTAGGACAAAGACCTTGGAGTCAACAGACCTGGATGTGAAACCCAGCCTTGCCAATTACAGGTTGGGTGGCCTGATCTGTGTCTCTCAGAACTTCAACTTGCTTCCCCATATAATGGGGAGATTACAAAACGTACCTCTTTGGAAAAATAAAATAAAGCTTCTAGAGATCCATCCATACAGAACACTTATAGCTGATGCCTGGGAGTCGCTTCAATATATTATGGACTAGAGGGGAATTTAAGTAAGGACAAAGAGTAAATGATGTCAGTCAAGTGTTGATCACGACTGAAGCTCAAAGGTAGAGAAAAGGAGCTTTGTCATTCTACTTTTGTACAGGTTTGAGTCTTCCCATAATAAAATGTTTTAAATAGTGAACAAAGGGAATAGATTGAGTTATGGATTCAGAACTAGGTTGGATCCTGAAGTCATGGGCAAGTTAATTAAGCTCTCCTGAGTCTCAGCATATTCCTCTGTAAGATGCAGGAAATAATTTTTCCTGCCTCACAGGATGTCTCTGAAGATTAGATGAGGTTGTGTGTCTAAAGGACTTAGTATAGTGTCTCGGCAAGAATGCAATTTCAGTACACATTAGCTGCTGCCACTGCTGTTATTATAATAAAAGGCCAAGAGGACCAAGCATACAGTCATTTGATAACTGGTTCAGATCATCAGGAGCAGCGGCAGCATGAGGACTGGTCAGGATGCAGTTTTGCTGAACTCCTATGTGGCTGGGATACGAGTAGATCTGGGCACCCAGCTCTCCTAGCTGAGTAAGAACTCCACTTCCTTTAGTGGAGTGAAGCTGTGATAATTATCTCCAGCCCCTCAAGTTCAGAAATTTCCATTCGTGATTAGGGCAAATTAAGCGCCCTCAAACTGAAGTGTCAAACCCTTCCTCCACACAGCTCTGAGCAAGAGACAGATGGAGATTCAAGAAGGCCGCAGCTCAGCCAGGAGGATTCATTCGTGGCGATGTAGAGTGGGATTCTTGGTTCTGGGACAGCAACACGGGTGGGAATCACTTTCTTGACAAGAATTCTCTGAGCTTCCTGTTCCAGGGCCCCACCTCACAGCAAAGTGCTCAATGCAGGTTTGGTAAATGAGTGGGCAACAAGACGAAAATCAAATTTCTAGAATCTGTGTACTTGCTCCGCAAGCCAGAACTGGCTAAACAAATGGCTTCAGACTCAGGATGGGCTTGTTCCCAGAGCCTGGGGCTAGCTTGACTCCCAGGTGTGAGACATGGTGGGCAAGCTATGCAAATCAAACAAAAATTGAGAGTGGAGCTTCGGCTGTGACCGAGTAACCCAGTAGTCTCCAGCCCTCCTGGAGGTTCCACCAGCTTGAACTATCCAATATGGCTTCCTCTGCTCTGTATGAGCAGATGGCCGGGGGGGCGGGACTGTCACTTGCTCTGCTTGCTCAGTCTAACTGGTTGACACTTATGCCAGTGCTAATGGGTGTTCCTTAAAACTCTATTAAGATAGCTATCAGCCTATTTAAGATTTTATATATTCTGTTAGAGTCAATGCCACCTGATAAACCTGTTCAAATTCATCTTGGAAGGTCCATGCCTGGGACAAGGCACAAGGGACTTTAATTGGAGTACAGGGCTGAATAAAGTGCTATTCAGCAGTGCGCCTGAGAAGATATGAGACCAGACTGCAGACAGCTTTGTGCACTTAGCAGAGAAGCAGGGGCATCAATCTGCACATAGCACACAGCATCACAGCTTGCTGAGGAGGGCAGCGCTGTGATCAGACCTGCGATCCAGGGCAGTAACCCTCCATCTGACATGAGACTTGGAAGCCCGGAGGATCTCTCCGAAAACACAGTCTCCTTTCACACCCCAGAGATTTGACTTCGGATCATTGGCGGTGGGACCCAGCAAATCTGCATTTTCAATCACATCAAGGAGAATTCTGAGGCCACGGGTCAATGGCTTCAGTGTTATGAAAGTAATTTTAGAGAAATCTTATTCACCTTGACTAGTCTTATGTACCTGTTCAGTTTTGTGAAGTCTAAATGCTCACCTTTCATGAAATTCATGAAGTCTTTGCTATGTAATCTTAAGGGCCTTGGTGGACAAATGACCCTCCTCTGTGTGGCTTCAGGGACAGAAGGCCACCTTGAGACCTGAGAAAAGCACATTCTTGGTGTTTTGGGTTAATCCATGGGAAGGTTGGTGAGGACTGGCTGTATTTGGTGGCTAGGTCTTTTCAAGCTACGGCATGGCATGTTCTCGTGAGGCTACAGTTTCACAAAGGCCCTCCTAAGTCACATGAAACCCAATAGAGCGTGTTTGAGACACAAAAGCAATTCAACTATTCTTAGCCCAGTTAGGCATCATTAAATCTTACCAGTAGCAATGAAGTCACAAGATCCAACCAGACATCATGAGAATAGAATTGATACAACTCAGTGAGATTTGATGAGGATTATTGAACCTTATCCTGTCCTTAAGGCAATGAGGCTGAAATTTTAAAATTCAAACAGGATAGAAACAAACATCCATTTTCTTTTCTTATTTTAAAAAGTGAAATGAGCTAGTTGAATTCACAAGTCCCGTGTGTCCCTTTCCCTGAGGGCCCTTCGTGACTGGTAATCTGATAAACTAATATGTGCTAACTTTTAATGGGTCAGTCTCCCTCCTCCCTCCTTGGTGGCATATATGTATTTTAATAGGGTCCTCTGATCATGCTACTTTCACTGAGACATGTGATGGAGGTGACCAGACCTTTGGGACTCTCAGATCTCATCAGGCAGACAGGACCATGCTCTGATGACGCTAGGTAAAGAGGTGGGTGGGGAAGGAAGGGGTTTGAAAGTGAGTCATCCTTTTACGTGTGATAAAGTAGGTCCCAAGCCAGCCAGGGCTATCAGATGATGCACTTTTATTGCCGGAGAGAAGATCTGTGACTCACTTGGCATTTTGTGGATTAGATCTTTCGGAATCCTTCTGTCACTGGCTACATTCACAGCTCAGAAGCAAGCCTTAGGAAAGATATTTATACATTTAATGGTGTGACATTTGAAATATATTTACTTATTTTTTAGAAAATCTTTTTAGAAGTTTGTCACAGTGGGATATATTCTATTTTTTGCTCATATTTTCATTTTTTGATCTGACTAGAGTCCATCCTTTCTGAAGACATGGGACTTCAGCAGACATCTAGCCTTCCTGCTATTAACAGGAAAAATGATATTTGTCATACATGTAAGATTTACTGCATCTCGGGTAGTGTACTAAGTGCTTTACAAATATTCACTTGCTTAATTTTCACAGTAAATGTCTGACTGTGGGTCTTAGTTTTTTCTGTTTACAGGAGGGGAAGCTGAGAAATGAGGAGGTTAATGATTTTCCCAAGGTCACAGAGCAAGTACTTGGTGGAACTGGGATTTAAACCCAGGTAGTATGCATCTAAAGCCTATGGTCTGAGATTCTAACAGCAACAAAAGTCAGATTGGAGGAATCAGGTCAACACCCCCCTCATATTCCTCTTTGGCCAGAAAAACTATGATAAACCCCAGAGCATTTTAAGAAAGGAAATTGAGGGCCAGAGCCATAGCTTGGTAGTAGAGCATGTCTAACTTACGGAAGACTCTGGGTTCCATCTCTAACACTGCAATCAATCGATCAACAAAAATTAAAAATAAGTTGAGTAAAAATGAAAACAATTTGATAGGAGAGAGGTCATTGAAGGGGATCCAGAGATGCAGGGAGGGGTGGGAAAGGGATGAGAAAAGGAATTAGGATGCGTCGTGTGCACACACCCATGCCACAGGAGGAGTGTAACCAGGATATGCTGCAAACGTGCCCTAATAAAAAATTCATACACCTGAGAACAATATGGTTTCATCTTTTCTATAAATATTATTTGCAGCTGTGTCTGTATGCGAGCAACTTATTAGACTTGAATATGACTAAGGCAAGTAGTTATTTGGGGGGGACTGGGGCTATATAGGTAACTTCACTTTTTATTTTATGCACATATATAGTTTCAATTCTTGTAAACAGGTGATCAAACCCACACGTACACTCAAGGACCTGGCAGACATCAAGCATTTGAGCCTCCTAAAGAATCGCTTAAGCTTTTCCTTACACTGACACAGCATTTGCCTTAGATTTCCTCAATCCTGAAAGAAAAGTCCAGGTTTTCCTCATTCTCAGGCCTAATCGTGTATCTTTCATGGAGCAAGTGCTCCGTACATATAGTTTGTGGCACTGTGATCTTGGGAAGCATGTTGTTTTAATCACGCCTCTGTTTTCTTAAATTCTGGGAAACTGCTAATTTTTCAGTATGTTAGAAATTTCATTTGGCTATCTAGCTCTGGAACTGAGCAAACTTGTCTCCAAAAGCCAAGAAAAGAAAAATTTCAGGTTTTTGCAGTCATAGGATCCCTGTTTCAATTATGTCTGCCAGTATAGCTTGAGAGCAGCCAGAGAAAATATGCAAAGAACTAGGCAGTGTGGTGTGCTGATGACACTTTATTTACAGAAGCAGAAAGAGGCCGAATTGGCCCCGGGGCAGTTGTTTGGACCCCTGTTCTGATTGTTCAGAGCAGTGCCTCATAAACTGAGAAACAACTGATATGCTTCATTTTCAGGCTAATTGTTCCCTGACCTTTTCAGGGCTTTGCACACTTGCAGACGTCTGAGTGTTACTTTGATATTTTTACGGTGTGGTCCAAATTCTTTTGACAACCAGAACTTTGCAGCTTGTTTCTTCTCATCATATAAGAGATTAGGATTCCAAGTCCCAAGGGCTTATGTTGGGAGTCAATATATCCCATATTTCTTGTTAGAATTTTCTACAAATGATGCAATTTTTGTTTGTTTAATTCCTAGTGAGGACAAAAGAGGAAGAAGTCCTAGCCAGATGCAAATGGCCACCACCATACTGAAAGAATACCCTTGTCTCCCACTTCTCAATTTGCAAGTATCAGGAATGGTCTTTAGGATAATTCTAGAAAGTAGCAAGAATGCTCTGTTGTCCCAGGGTATCTGTCCTCCTCAAGGGAAAGGCAGACCAAAGTCTACCCCCTGAATATTTCAAGTTGTTGACCTCCATGTTCCTATTTAAGCTTCCTCTCAAGGGGTTATGGGACCTTCAAACAATAGAGATTTTTGGCTACCCAGTGATCTGTGTGTGTGTGTGTGTGTGCGTGTCTGTGGGCAGGGGGAGAGGATGGTTAGTGATTGAACCCAGGGATCCACACATACTAAACATGTACTCTGTCACTGAGCTACACCCCAGTCCAATTATTGCTCAATCAATAGTTGATGGGAAAAACCTTCAAAGTACAGTTTATATACAACTATAATGAGGATACTTATACTCCACATCCAGTGTAGCATTCTTTCCTCTAGTCCTTTGGAGCTGATACCAAAAATGTCTTATTTCTTGTAAGTCTTTATCAAGTTAATTATCTTAAATACAGATGAATGGCCAGACTAACAGGCCAGAGAACCATATACAATGTATAAGACAATTATAGTAAATCAAGGTAAACATTTAGATTTTAGATACATTGTTCATACTGGATTATGATAACTTTTTCTCCCCTCTCTCTCTCTTTCGTATTTTGCACCAAAAGTATCTTTAGAAAGAAACAAGCACAAGCGAACCCTATACACGGTCCTAATCACAAGAACTTACAGTGAATGTAAGTAGAACAAATTGTGCTCCAGAATGTAAAAGTCAAAATGTTCACGTATACCTTTAACCTTGTGGATAGAGGGGATAGACAGGAAATTAAGAGCGCTATTCTTCTGTCCTATGTGTTCTAAAATAAGAAAGTATCTACGTTAATGATGTTTAAATTAAAGCATGTGCATATTTCATTTGTATAGTGAACCTTGTCTTTAATGGACAATTTTCTTTTACTCAAAACATGGAGTCCCAGAAGGAAGAACCCCAAAGTAAAGCCATTTTAATGTGAGGGATTAGAATGAGAATTCTCATTCCCATACCTGGTCTATGATGTCAGCATGTCTAGTGGCAACAAAGTTTGACATCATAAAATGACTCACAGACTGTAATTTAAACTTTATTTCATATTTATTGTTAAATTACACAAAATCAGTGGATGATCTGTAAAGCTACACCATTGGCAGATGTTTACAGTGAAATTATGGGATTTGCATTATGACAAAAATGTATATTTATAACACCCCCTATGTACAATAGTCAGTATAGACAGAGAAAAAGCACTTAATCTCTGCAAACCATGCACACCACAGTAATAACACAGATTTTTTTCTGTAACAAAGTTTTTCCATTGGCTCAGGCCTCATCCTATTTGTCAGTTTTAAGAGGAAACATTTTCAATTAATAATAACAAAATGAAATACCATAGTGATCTACAGAATATTTTAAAAACACAATGTACACTAAATAGTTTCACTCTAAAACACTTTGACTTCAAGGTGTGTGTGTGTGTGTGTGTGTGTGTGTTTATTTTCTTCCAGTTTTTTAGGTCTCAGAATTCCCAGAATTGCAATATTATCAGATAAAACAAAAGCCAGACATACTGATACAGGCTCAGAGTTGAAAAAATCCATCTTAAACCCAAATGCTCAGCTCCTTATTCAGCTTGTGGCCATATTATTACTGATGAACTAGATCATGCATGTTGGCAGATTGTACAAGATACGACTTTATGGTCACAGTTTTAAGCATGTCACTTCTCAAAACATAAATGCCATTTCTGGTCACTTTGGTTGATTGGGGGGGTGTAAGTTCTTTTGAAAATGTAGCAAAATCCATATAACATGGGAACTACCCAGAATCATGATGTTTGGCAGCCTACCGAGCTCATACTTCTGTGGCTATACTCAATTCATAATTGATAGCATAAAAGTACTTTTCCATAGACTTACACTACCAAATTTCTTTCCTTAAAGTGTATGTTTCTGCTACTTCACTGCAGTAAACTCTTCTTTTTATTATTTCATAAATAAAAACCTTGTAGAATGATTAACCCAAAGTGTCAAAGTTTCAAGAAAGCTTTTAGTGTTACTGAAGAACTCTGGCCACCCTAGTACTTGTTCTACCAATGTTTTGTTCTTGTAGTTGTCTACAAATTTGTCAGCACACACAAAAAAAGAACCAATGGGCCAGAAATAGCTAGCCAAACTGGAAACATTACAATAAAGTTGTACAAAAAGTAAGTAACAGTTCACATTCAGGTTTGATTCTACCTGACCAAGAATCACTTCAGCAATATTTGTGGACACATTATCCTGTTCATGAGTTTCTTCATAGGGACCTCACTACACAAACATTGATAAGACAATTCTATAGAAAGAAAGTCCTGACTTGAATCCAGGATTATACATCACAATCAATTCAGCAACACACCATTTAGATGATGAAGATTCTATACATGGGTTCATTTGGAATGAGCACAACTCGGAGAAGCCTTAAAGTGAATGAGAAGCAGCGCCAAAAAGATTCCAGAATTGTTGAAATTACAGTGCCCTGAAAGCATCTGAAAATTAGATCTTCACACTGGTATTTAGTTCATTTGGAAAAAATATGCTTTGTTTAGTATGAGTTAGACCCTGTTTAAAACCTTTCAATAGTATCAGGTAGAAAAAGTTTAAAATTTTAAAGATCTCTTAAATTATAAGATATGAGCCCTGTTCTACTTCAAAGGCAAATATTTTTACATAAAACCACCCATGTTTAAGAGAGGAATTCTTTACTGTCTACAGTTGGGCAAATGTATCATCAATTGTTAAGGTGTTTAAGTAGATCCCTTGTGAAAATCAGAAGAAAATAAAAGGTTTTGTGTTTCATGTGATGTTTATGCTATGTTTAGCCAGGGGAAAAAAGTTTGCTTCTAAGATTGGTTTTTTAACAGTGTATTGCACATCCTTTAAAGTCCACCTCTTATCCATAAGCTAAATGGTCACATTTTATGTTTTCATTTTGTCTCCATTCCTAATTTAAGAACTTCTTAAAATAACTAAACAGCAATTTTAGCTATTTGAGTCTGGTTTGGCTTTTGGATTTCATAAATAGTCCAACCAAAAAAAGAGACAATTTAATTACACATGGAGATTTGTTTCACCCACGCACAGTATAACATTTCATTGAAAGGCAACTGTAAAGGCAACATCTAAACTTTTTTTAACTTCCAAAATTAAGGAAGCAGGATGTGTTAGGACATTTTTATCTTTTAAAATATGCCATGTTTGGGCGGCGCTTAGGGAGAAGTAAGCATGCGCCTCTGAGAGCCACTTAACGCCATTTCTCTACGCTGCCTATGTAGTCACTGGCGCCACTGCTGCTGTTGCTATCATTCTGCTCCTGGCCTGCGTTCTGTTTCCGGTTTGACCGGTTCTCCTTCTGACTCAAACTCTGACTCGAGTTCTGAGTCAGATTTTGAATCAGATTCTGAGTCACATTCTGATTCGCATTGGGATTTGGGTTCTGACTCTGATTCTGACCAGGATTCTGGCTCTGGCTCTGGCTCTGGAAATGGGTCTGAAGGAACCTTCCCTTCAGAAATTTGCGTTGCTCCTGGCGCTTCCTCCTGGCCTCCTGATGCTCTTTCTGCCTCATAAACTGATACCTTTGCAGAAAGAGGTCTTTTGCATAGCTGTACAACTCCATATCCAGAAAATTCAGCCCCTCAATACGCTTTTGGATATCCTCATTGATCTCTACACTAGAGGCTCTAGTGGTATTGTATTGGGTAAACGGCGAGATAAAGTTCATGTTGAAGGTCTTCTCAAACAGATACTGGGTCTTCCGCTGAAACTCAGTGAGGCCGAAGAAAGCCATGTGCTTCAGGTTTGACTTGGCGCTTTCCAGAAGGACCTTGTTTCTCTGCTTTTCCGGCATGACAGAAAGGTTGTAGCAGCCTACTAGGGTGAGGTCAGAGAGCATGCGCACCTGGCGGTTGTTGGCCAGATTGTAGGGGCAGTCCATGAACTCTTTCAGGGGGCAGCCAGACCAGTCATCTCCAGTATAGCAGCTGGGCAGCTCCTCTGAGGTTGGGGGCCTTCCATCACAGACATGCAGGGATGCTTTCCACGTCGCCCCTCTCTGGACATGCCTCCACTCACTCAAGTACCGGGACACGGGGTCTCGGAGGATGGTGATGTAGTGGAAGTTCCTACGGATGAAGCACAGGGAAAAAGAGTCAAAGATGTGGGTGACAGACGAGTCAGGGAGGTGCCTGACATATGTGATGTCGATGGCCAGTAAAAAAGGCGAAGGAGGAATGACAAGGACCTGGTGATATTTGTCATGTGAATTGTGCTGCAGTCCCCTCTCTAAATTCCACTAGCCTGACCAGATAGCTAAGTCCTCCACCCAATCTGCTGACACTATAGCTAAAATAGGTAAACAAAAACAGTTACAGACTCAAGACATTGGCCTTGTTCTTCACTCCTATTTCTCCTCCCCTTTTTTTCCTTCCTCTCCAACCAATGGCAAAATCCTCCCAATGATGTCAGTGGCTCAGAAGTCAGCCATTTTATTTCACATCCTTCACCCTAAACCTTCACTAACTGAGCACAAAATGGAGACTCCATGAAAGCCAACAATTTGTTGATATGAAATGGATAAATGACAAATGAGCTCCAATTCCAATCCTTCTTGTGAAATGTACACAAGCATTTCCCAGTATCCATTCTAATCAGAAAATCTTATTAAAAAACCAAAATTGCATCGAAGGAGCATCTGATATGATACCCTTGTCCCTGGTTGTTGTCGCAATAGCACAGCTCATGCGTTATGGAAATGGAATGTAGAGATAGGCAGAGCAGCCCAGGGCTTCCAGAAATAAACACGGTGGTTAGTCACAGACTGAAATAGACATGGTAGCTACCAATGGCATATATGTAGACAACTACCATTGTCTCAACCTTTGCTCCCACAGCAATATTCCCAGGATAGGAAAGTTAAGTCTAAGGGCTGCAAAATATCCCTTTTCTACTGAAAGGACATATGGATGCCAGTAACTGTGGAGACTGTGCTGCATGCTTGTCTTTCCTTTTGATCTGCAAATAGATAAAGTTCTTTGCTCAAATACCAGACTAGCAAACATTCAAGCCACGCGGTGACATACCTGCACCTATACATAGTGAGTGTACACACACACCGTACCCCAGAAATGTCAAGGTCAATGATCTGGGGTGCTCTATGAGAAAAAAGACCCTCTGGTTGTGCTTTTTGTGAGAAACGAATTCCCATTCAGGTGCAGAAGATGAAGGGTGAGGTCCCTGAAGGGCATGTTGTGAAAGGAAAACAGCAGTGAACACTGAATGCTGGCATTACTTTCTTAAGGGAAAGCTGGAGGATGGCTCCAGCTTTTGTGACGCTTATCTATCCCCACAGAGGGGCTGGTGGGTGGTCCTGTATGTGCACATAGGGAGCCAGAGGGAACTCTGTTAGCCACCTGGCTGACTGAATGTTCTGGGTGAAACATTTCTTCCAGTTCCTGGGTTTGTAACATCTCAAGCTTCCTAGGATCTATCTTCTATACCTCTACCCCCGCCACATGGCATTTCTTCTACCTGGCATAGACTTCCTTCTTCAACTGGAAAATTCTACTTATCTTTCAAGTCTCAGTCCAAGTCCCATCTCTGCTTTGAGAAAAATCCCTCTCCCCTGCTGCTGCAATCATTTTTTCCTCTGTTGCCATAGCACTTCCCTCCTTCGTCTTTGCTAAAACACTTTCCATACAGAGTTACAATTACTTGTTTGCATTGCCACTCGCACTCGGTTTTCTAGAACAACGCCTCCGCCCTGTATTTCTCCAACCCTCTTCCCATTCGCTCGGGTTTATACCTTTTCCTTCATACCGAGCACACTGCAGAATCTCGCAGGTTCCTTTAACTGCTTATTTAATGAACAGTTCTGGGATTGGGAAGGAGAGGGATGGGAACATGGGTCAACACATAAAAAACCCTGGGTGATAACCCAAGCTCATTGCAAAAAAATAACAAGAAGGTGATATTTTTTTAAAGAAAAAAATCTTTACACTTTTTAATGGAATAAACACACATTTGACATAGAAGAATCTGGGAGACCAGATGAAGATGGCGCCAAGAGCACCTTCATCTATCTCTGTACTTCTATGACTTGACCTTTCTGGTGTTGCTAAAATTCATCTCTGTGAAGAGCCCTTGCTAAAGAGTAGCAGCTTTTGTTCCCCTGTAGCTTTCACCAGTGAAGATGGCTACTGTACACGTGGACTCCCTCCTCCCACTCCTATTTTAGTATTCATTCAGTCATTTACTTCTTATTCATTATTCGTTCACTCATTCATTGTGCACATATTTATCAAGCATTTATGTTAGGCCTGAGGAAACAGTTTAGTGGCAATTAGTCTAATTATTGGGGAGAAAGAAAGTTATTTAGTCCAGTGACACATCTGGATTAACCTTTTAACCAGGTTTTCCAGGCATGCATTGTAATGGGAGGCTGCTGGGTGACTGAAACTTCCATAAGAGAGTCACCTTCATGCTTAGCTGTGGGTCTCCTCCCCTAATTTGTTTCACTGGTTTAAGCCTACAGTGACATCTTCTGGTCCAGGTTAGAGTACTGCAGGCCAAGTCTGAGGCTCTCTGTCCTAAAAATTCACCCTTGTCTTTCAGACCAGACAGATCCTAACCATGTTAGGGATGTATGATCCAGTGTACTGACACCTTCAACCTTAAGGCTGCCAAGGTTGTGGCCATAGGACACAACGACAACTCAATATGGACAGCCTCAGTCACACACACACACACACACACACACACACACACACACACACTGCCTTGGTGATGACAGCCACCTAGACTCAGGTGACAATACCTCTGAAGAGTCCATGAGTTTTAACAGTCACTTTCTTCTAGAGAAAAATAGTCTCAGTGGCCAGACTACGTCAGCTGAGAGCCCTTAATGCTGCTGGAAAACAGGAGCTTGCGGGGGAAGGCAGATGTGCAGAGGGGAAGATCTGCAGTGTCTGGGGCCTTCGGGAATGACATGGGTGAGCTGGACTTGGAAAGCAGGTAAGGATAACATCTTAAAGTTTTGATGGATATGGGATCCAGGATGCTCCTTACTCTGAAGGTAGAGGCTTGCAAGGAAATATCAGAACAACACAGGCTGTGAAAGCCCAATGTGATGTGAGCAGGGGTGCATTTGGAGGCACCAGAAACCGAAACACAGGCACTGTCTTCCAGGTCAGGCTAGGTTGGCACAGTTTATGACTTGCTGCCCCTCAGCATCCAGTGTGGGCCTGCTGGTGCTGAGGCAGGGCTAACACATGGCAAGCTAAGGGAAGTGGCACAAGGGAATGTGTAAGCAAAAACTGGAGCAAGTTCAGAGCGAGAGGAAAACCTTCACATGGGTCTTTCACCTAGCCGCAGCCTGAAGATAGGGAAAGGCTTTAGGTAGCTTTGTTTTGAAGGCAGAAACAGAGGAATGAGTATGAGGCGGAAGCAGCAGCATGAGCACAGGCATTAAGGGACTAGCCAGCCCACTGTAAATATGGGAGAGAATGGCATTAAGGATCCCTTGGGGAGCTGAAAAGGGACACCCGGCCAAGAGCCTGCTTGCACAAGGCCTCCTTAAACTATTCATATACATGTGTCAAATTATCACACTATGCCCCATAAATATGTACAATTACACAGCATGCGTCAATTAAATGAAATTTAAAATGAATTAATCAGGCAAAAAAATGAAGGCTTTCAAAGGGTTTTGGGCAGAGGAGCAGTATAATGAGGAAAGGTCCTTATGTCTGATGTGCTGAGATGGAATTAGGGACATTAATTAAGAGGCTACTGCAGAAGACAAGGCACCAAGGAGAGATGGGGCACATGGGTGAAATACTTAAGAGGTAGACTGATCCAGATTTGGTGAGAAAATGGACAGGGGAGGGTGAAGCCCCAGATGCTTCCAAGGTTTCTGGAGGAAGGGTTGAGGTGCCTGCGGGACAGCCAAGTGGAAAGCTGGAGGGACTCTCCAAGAGGAGGCGGGGCTTAAAAGAAAGATAAAAAGTGGCCAGCAAAAACCGGTAGTTCCAGATCACAAGGGCCTACTTAGGGATCTGTTTTTAACTCTACTTGTGTGGCTTTGGATATCTGAGGACAGCACTGCTGTATCCCCAGGCTTTCTTCTTTATGCTAACGATGACTTTCAGCCACTCTGTATACTGGTTCAAAGCCCCCCCCCCCACTTCCTGTTGTTTGCCTCCATAGATTCCCATTTTCCCGGAATGTGGCCCTCCAGGTATGCTCAGACAAGTACCAGCAGGGACTGTCTCTCATCTGCCCCATCTTGACACCATTCCTCTTCATGTGGCCGCAGGACCCATGTGCCTCTTGGGCAGCCACACTACACCACTGACTTCTGGAAAAGGAAATGGTTTCATTCTTTCACTTGTATGGAATTCTGAAACCCAGTCTACATCATCCTGGACTGATGCAGGTTATTTGTGGCCCTGCCAATCTTTCCTTATAAGAGGAAGTATGAGCCCGTGGAAGTGTATTTGGATTCTGATTATAACTCCAAGTATCTTCACCATGCTTTCTTATCTGGTTGGCAATTCCTGCATGCAGGCATTGACCAACACAGAATAAGATGCAACCAAGAGTAGATCCATGGTAGGTGCTAGAAATCTCCCTTCTGGTTGACATAAACCTGAAGGATGCTGTGGAATGGACTGATTTAATTTTAAATGAGCAAGGCAAATGAAGCCCCAGGAAACTCATATGGAGGCTGTTTCAATTAGTAGTAATTGGACAGGATTATCTTATGAACAAACATGTCACCTCATTAGAATAACTAGGTTTCACATTTTATAACGTGAATCAGGTCTCTCTGTCAGTTACCTGCGTTAATTTAATGACTGACTCCTCAGTGCATCTGTATGCGCCGGGTGCCTATATGGGCACAACACAGTGAAAGGTCTGCCATCTTCTACTGCAGAGTGGTTTTCCAGGAGGCCTTGGGTTGACCCAGTTTTCCCTGCTTTCTTTCTGGCATCTATTAAGAATAATTGTGGAATGTACTAGAAATGCAATATCCAGGGAGAGGGAGGAATTGCTTGATACAGCCTGGGCGTTGGTCCTGTTCTTCAGGAACATCAGAATTTGGGAGGGGGTGTCCAACATCTGGAGACAGAGAGCAACTGCCCAGAACAGCCTAGGCTTTATTTCTCTCTTCCCAAGGAGCATAGTGTCCTTCAAATCTTTGCCCAGTGAGGCACATTGCCCAGGGCTGCCTTTTGGAGCCCTCAGCTGGGGGCCTGTGGCCTCTGCACAGTTAGGACTCTATCTACCTCAGGCACTTCCTTGAGCTTGTGGGGAACAGTTCACAGTGGATCCTAGGCTGCTTTTCTCCCTTCCTGCCTATCTGGAAACACTAAATTCTCTCTGTATACCTTGCTGCACAACTGTGTGTGTCCCGTGCGGATCACAGAAGTTGGTAAGTGGTGCACAGTGAACTTGCTTCCCATCTACAAGTCTAGGCCAACTCTTTAGAAGGCCTCTCTTTGTTCTTCATAAGTAACCTGGAAAAGTACTTCAAAACTACTAAATAATTGTGTCCTCTGTGAAGCCTTCCTCTACTCTCCTGGGTAAAATAAACTTCCCCATCTCTGCACCTACTACTTTGGTGTTCTCCTATTGTAAAGTTTATCATAATGTGTTGTTGTTTAGTGATTTTTACACCTTCCCCACAGGTCTTTGAGCTCTGGGAGGGTAGGGACTTTGCACTGTTTATCAATGTAAGCTTCCCTTGGTTTGGCCCTCTACCTAACATAAAGTAAGGAATTAATAGAAGATTATTGAATGAATGCAAACAGAGAGTTTAAAATGGGCAATAGAAAAGGCATATCTTATTCTATGATAAGGAAAAGCCACTAGATGTCACTATAAAATAACAGATGTACTGTTTTCTCCCTGTAATGGAACATTTTATGGAGACTCAGTTATTTTTTAGTTGTTGTACCTTTTCGTGCAGCAGCCCAGTTTAAAAGAAGGTTGAAATGTTTAAGGGTATTAAAAATAAGTAAATGGATAAATATGAGGACCATAGTTTTCATCCGTACTTTAACAGACTATTCAGAAAGAAGTGCATGAGTTTAAATTACAGAAATGTAGTCTTGTCAGAGCAAGGAGAAATCTCGGAGACAGCAAGTCATCCTTCCACACAGTACAAGATCAACCCTAGCACTGTAGAGGTGAGGAAATTGTGGAGAGGGAAGGATTTCCCAATGAGTTGCAAGTTACCAATAACCCTTGAGAATCAATCTCACTTCAAGAGTATTTTGGGGCTGAAGGTGTATATTTTTAGTACACCTTCTTTTCATGCCCATTAATTACTCAGGATGACACAATCCACCAGGTCCCAAAGAATTCACTACCTCTCTGAAAGGGAAAACATTTGGCTGCCCAGAGAGGACACTTCCTCATAGCAACTGCACAGCAGGGAGCTGGGGGCACTGTGTGCCTGGCGTTTCCACACTAATTCTCCACAATCTTATTTCCACTCGAGGATGAAGAAACTGAGATGCAGAGGGAGATGATCTGATGGAGGGTCACATCTCAAGTTAAAGTAAGGCTCTTCAGGTTGGAATCCAGTTCTCCCTGAATCCAAAGACTGCAGTCTTCCCACCCAAGTCTGGGACACAAACCCAGGACTTTCGGCTGTAAGAACAAATCAAAGGCATCGTTTTGAAGGGTGGCCCCAGAACCAGCAGCACCAACATCACTGAGGAACTTATTACAAATGTGCATTCCTGGGTGCACCTACTGAACCAGAAATTCAGGCACTAGGGGGCCTGGCACTCTGTGTTTTAGCCAACCCTGTTAAAAATTGTGATGTGGGTTTGCACAGACACACACACACACACACATACACATGAGTTTAAGAACCAATGTTTTTGATTTGTTTTGTGATTTGTTTTTTGTTTTTTGAGACAAGGTCTCACCATGTAGGCTAGGTTGGCCTCCAACTTGCCACAATCCTCCTGTCTAGCCTCCCGGGTGCTGGGAATACAAGCGTGTGCCACCATGCCCGACTGAGAACCTCCATATAGACATGTGGCTTCGGAGATCAGAAGCCTCTCGGAGAACCTAGAGGCACCCAAAGCAAGTGAGCCCCAGAGAGCAAGCCCAAGCTCCTCCTCATACTCCTAGGACAAACACCGGGGTCTGCTGCCTGGTCAGGGCAAGTCCAGGGGACTTAGCCTGAACACAGTTCTGAGGATCATGCTGTAAATATTTACTTTCCTTTGAGCCCACTAGTTCACAAAAGGCCATGGTAAGGTTTTCCCTGCACTACTCAAAGGGGAAACAAATATCAAAACCATTTTTTGATGGAAGAAAGCCAGCCAACTCACAGCAGTTAAGGTCATAGGAGTGATCAATAAAAAGTTAATTTAAGAAAGGAAACAAATTCTTAACCCAAATCAATACGAGTAAACATTTTATTATACCTGTAGCTTAGTCTGTGTGTTTTTAAAGTCCAGCCTTTGCACATACATCTTGTTCTTGGAGTAAAGAGTAGTAGAAAAATGAGAACATGGTTGGCGGTCCTAAGTAAACTGCAGATGGCCGGGGTTATGTATGATATTAGGTCATTAGTGCTGAAGGTCTGGTCTCTGCCCTCAGTTAATAATGTGTAAACCTTCCTGTTGCATGTAAATAACTCAACCAAAACAAGGAGGGTGGCTTTCTGATCAAACAACATTAACATGTGAGCACAGATTAAATGAAAGCATAGTTAACTGAATCAAAGGCAAACATGCCTTTAATGGGACCGGATCCCTCCAGCCCTGGAGCTGCTGTTTGAACTGATTTTCTTGCAGAACTCATATATTGGCAATCCCCAAAGAGGGGTTCCATAAATGTTGTGATCAGCAATGGCAGCAGCTTCATAAAAGAAGCAAGGGGCTTCTCGAGGGGACTGCTTTGAAGTGAGCAGACACTTGTTTAGGAGTGTGGTTTTTAGTACGTTTGATACAACAGTCTTGTGGCTTGGTGGTTATGCTTTAGTGAGAAGGGTGAGCTATCACATCTGCACACAGTAGGCTCCATGGAGCAGTGACAATCATGACCTCATCTCACTGTCTTCTTAGCATCAGAAAGAGCAAAAGGATCTGGATACTGAGCCTTTCCTTTACCCCTCCAAGTTAATGGCATGAGAGTTGGAGAGCAGGGCTAATCCTTGGGAACCCACTGATCTACAGGACCACCAAGATTTTACTGGTTCATTCAAGAGACTGACTTGTGTCCTGAGGGAGGCACAACTATTCCAAGCAGGGCACCTAACCGACAGAAAAGCAACTCACAGGAGCTGAGGGTCTTGCACTCACCAAAAAGCTACAGTCACATGTTGCATATCTGTCAAATACGGGACACATACAATGGTCCCATAGATGATAAGATAGCCTAGGTGTATAGTAGGCTATACTGCGTGGGTTTCTGCAGGTACTCTATGGTGTTTGCTCAACATATCCTCCAGTGGCATGGATCTCAAAACATCTCCCAGTCTGTGAATGATGTGTGACTGTATGCGGTTCTCCTCACTGAGGTTTTCTGCTAGTCTTTATATCTCACTCAGAGGAACTCTTCTGTGTATATAGGGCAACTTTTCAATTTTTTATTGCAGTCCTGGGGAATTGAACTCAGTATCCTCACACTGAGCCATATCCCCAGCCTGTTTTAATTTGTTTACATTTGCAAATTTTGAGGAAGTCTCACTGAGTTGCTAAATTGCCCAGGCTGTACTCAAAACTTGCAATCCTCCTGCTTCAGCCTCCCAGAGTGCTGGGATCACAGGAAGTATACCACCATGTTCAACCACAAAAGTAATATCTTAACAAATTTTTTCTCCCTCTGGTGAGCTAAAGGTTCACCTACCTGTGTGTTGGTGGAGATACTTAATGAAGTACAAATATGCTAGATCAGGAAAATTATGGGTTTTTTTTCCTTCATGGAAAAAAACAGTCTTCTAATGCCTCTAAATTCAAATTCAAGGTGGAGTTCTTCACATAAGCAGGCATGGTGATGTTTACTTCTTTTTAAAATAAATCACTCTCCTCTTTCCCAAAGCCCAGTAGGTTCCTAAGTATGTAAATCTAAGGGCTTCTGCAAACTGAAAAACCTGAGTTCCTTAACAAGATGTGAAATTCCAAGCTTTATGACCCGTAGTTACCAACCTTTACCCAGACTCCACTCACCAGCATGGCATTATGAAAAGTTTAGCAGCTTACACTTCCCTCTCCACATTTTTTGCATTCTGAACTTATTTTGTGAGTCTCAGTTCATTAATACTCGCGTGCTTTTGGGGTAGAAGAAACTTTTAGAGAAAACTCCCTTCATGTGTAGATGAGGTAGCCCGGCCCCCACGAAGGGATATAATTTGTCCAAGTCACATTCAGACCCATTTTGTGACTGATTAACAAACTTGGGCTTCCAGACTTCCTCTCCAGGGACTCCTCCCTCCTATTTGACACCCCCTGTCAGACTGCTGTCCTCTGAGGGTGGCATCTGGAGCGGCCAGGGAGAGGTGTTGGTTGTCTTCATCCCTCCAACACTGAAACAAGAGTAGGCCGGGGTGAGAGGGCAAGGAATAGTGAGGTCCAAACTCTAGGGAATAAGTGCCCACACTGGCTTCCATGATTAATGTCTTGTTTTCTTGCTCCTTGGATGGCCTCTCTCTCTCATGCGCGCGCACACACACACACACACACACACACACACACACACACACGGTCTTGATAAATTTCTAGGACTAGCCTTACACTTGGGGTCCTTCCACCTCAGCCTCCTGAGTAGCTGGGATTATAGGTGTGGGCCACCACACTCAGCTTCCTAGTATCTCTTGACGTGGGAACGCTTGCTTCTGCCCTGCCTTTTTATTGGCTATGAAACACACCGTGATCCAGGTCACCACCAGAACGTAATAAAATGCATACTTTTGTGACATTCAATTAGGGAATGGGCATGTGCAAGGAGAGGGCATAGTGTCTTTACAGCCCTGGAGGTGCGAACCTTGGCCTTGGATTGAAAACAAGTGCTGAATGGATTCCTGATCACTGGATCAAACTTCAGGGACCTAGAGTGGCCTTGATTAGAGCTGCAGGCATGGTGAGGAAGCCATATGTAAATGGGCACCTGTTTTCAAAGAACTAAGAATTTTGTTAGAGAGACAAGACAGTTAAAAAAGGTAAAGGCAGAATATACTGTAGTTAAGTGTTAACTGCGCCACCTAGAGGGCAAGTAGAAAATGTGTCAAGGAAGAGTTTATTGTGTGCGAAGGTCATCAAGGAAGGCTTCCTAGAGAAGGAACAGGTGCGATCTGACAGGGCCGCAAAGGATAGGAAAGATCTGATCAGGTGTATGCAGCCATGATGGCGTGGGCAGGGGCATTCTGACACAAGCAGACAGCGCAACAGAGAGGACAGTAGCAAATGCCATGGCTGCATAGGTGTCAGCCACTTTCTCACATAGCCTGTTCAGTAGGTGCTAAGCCCTTCGCTGTGCAAGTAAGCGAGAGGGCATGTGCTCTAGAGCTGCGCCGTCCAGCACGGTGGCCACCAGCGGCGTGTAGCTAGTGAGAGCTTGAAATGTGGCTGCTCCCAACTGAGAAGTGCTTTTATTACTGGCATACATTTGCTGTACATAATATTTACATTTGCTTAGAGAAATGGGTACATTTATGTCACATCTTGATTATTTTCAGTCTTCTTCCCCCACTCTTTCCTCGAGAAGTGCTTCAAGTGATTTAAGCATACTAAGATTTCCAAGATATGGAGATAAGTTAGCTCATTCATTAATTATTTGTACTGATTATCTGTTAAAATGATAGTGTTGGGGGTATTCTGGTTAAATGAGATATTATTCAAATTAATTTCATCTGTATCTTTTCATTTTTCAGTGTAGGCACCAGGAGATTGAAAATTACCTATGTGACTTGTTTTGTATTTCTGTTGGACAATGCTCTTCTGGAGCCAGAATCTCTTGGTTCAAATTCCAGCTCTGATTGTTACTAGCTGTGTCATATTGGACAAATACCTTAACCTCTCTGTGCTTCTGTTTTGTCATTTAGAATGTGGGAAAAATCAGGGATCTCCAGAAAGATAAAAAGAGGTAGTATATAAAAGGTTCTTAGAAACGGGCCTGGAAAATAGCACTCAACAAATATTAGTCACTATGATTGCTAGTATTGTAGCACAGATAAGGATATTCAGCAAAAGCATGTTATTCAAACTTCCTAAAATCACAGAGCTGTTTAGGCACTACCTGCAAGTCTGTTTGACTCTTGCCCCTGCCCTCGTGGCTACCCAATTTGGTCTTTGTAGCTGCACTGACAGGTGTGACCGGGTCGCTGGTTTATGTGCCCTCACCCACCGGTTACCCACTCTCACTCGCGCATGCGCATAGCCTCAGGAGCCCCAGGCCAGGAGCCTGACCGGCCTGGTGTGAGCAGGAAATGTGAAGTAGGAGGCAGCTGGATAGGCCAGGATGTGAAATGAGGGTCCCAACCGGCAGGTTTTGAGAGCCCCTTACACAGCCTTAGCAATGGGATCTGAGCACTTCAGAGACTGGGGGCCTGGAAGCAGGGGTGCAGGTGGCAGCCATCTTAGCTGAAGCTTCCTACTCCACAGATGTGGAAACCAGGCAGCCTGCTCTGTGGCATCTCCAGACTGGGTGAAACACAGAGACATGTGGAATCATTTCTTTAGGGACCTTCACAGAGACAAGGAATCAAGTAACAGGCCTTTTTCACATGGTAGGCAGTCAATAAATATTATCTGAGGCAATTTTGAGCCTGCTGTAGCTAGTCGCCACGCATTCACCTGGGCCTGCTGTGCATACGCTGTCTGGGAGGCGAGTGCCTCAAGTATGCTGTGGAGAAATCGTTCGAGGAAATCCAGTCAAGAAAATATCTGCTCTCAGCATTGTACTATTTTCCAGAACCGCACAAGGGAAGAGCTTCCCCCTAAATGAAGGCAGCCCTTTTTGAGCCCTGAGTTGACTTTAATGAGCTTTAATATTGTTTTAAGGTGCTGAGAGAAATGAAGTGCAAACCCAGGCTCTCTCGGAGGAAGCAGGCCTCCATTTAAACTGTGAAGAATCAGAAGCATTCAGAATTTCAGGGGCAGCGGGGTCACGCCTCCTTTCCCCTGGGAGGGGTTTTCTTCAGATATCCTGGCTGCAAAAGGCATAATTACTGAATAACATGGCTGTGCTGCATGTGTGTGGAAATAAGCATTATATACGGTAACAGGACAGCCTTGTCCCTTTACAATGGTAATACTGGGAGTAAGAAAACAACTCATGAATCTGCCACCAAACCTCTCTCCCTGAAGAAGCCCATGCCAGGCTGGTGTGAGTACAGGAGGGGCACTGAACACATAGACATCTTGTTTGAGCACAAGGAATTACTTAGAAGGTTATGTTAATGCAGAAAGCCTGCAAGAGTTCCATAAGTTCCGTGTAACAGCAGTTTAATTTTCGTGGTGTAGATAAAGGACTCTGGAAGCTGCATTTCTGTTTTACGGCAAGCGAAGATCTCTCCTGGCATCTGGTGTAGCCCTGGGGAACGAGGGGTTAGTGCCTTCACCACCCTTATTCACTCTCAACAATTTAACATCGTACTGTAACGTTCGGAATCCTGGAGGAAAAAGCACCTCTATACCTGTCTAAAATGTGACAGAACAGAAAAACTTATGCTATGTGAAATCTGATAATTATGCATGTTGTAAAATGTAAGTTATACTGTAGTTCCATTTTCTTTCATGACAGCATAAATATCCCATAGTTTGGGACAGAATAGGTTATTTTTCCTTTAAAAATGGCACTTTACAAACTCTATCTGTGCAAAATGGGACCTTATTTCGTGGAACAAGAGTATGGCCATTTTATTTGGGATGCTGGGGAACAGTTCACTGTAAGGGGAGCCCAAGAGTGCTCCACACCTCACTCTATCTACACTGCACTATCGGTTACTCTCTGGTCCAGCGAGTGCCATGTGGCACGTATGTAAACTAGTCACCTGATTAAAGGCAGGTCCCTGAGAAGGGGACTGATAGGAGCCACCTGTGGTCTATATTTTGCTCAGAGATTTGGCAGGCTGCCAATCACTTTACCAATGTGAACACCAAAGCCTAGAGATGAAGGATAGAGACTTATCCAGGGTCATGTGGCCAGTTTATAACAGAGCTAGAATCCCCAGAGTCAGGATCCCAAACCATGTCTCTGACTCTATACCCCATTCTTTGAACATCATGCTCAAGGTGGTTGAGGATCAGGAATCAGCTTTTAGGAGAAGACAGCCCCTCTGGTTGGTAGAAGCTCACTTACTCTCCACTGTGAGATCTAAAACCTGTGCAGGAAGGCTCCAGTTCAACGCTCACACTTAGAGATGTATCTGATCCTGGCATTCCAACTCATGGCAAGTGCTGGAAGGGGCACCATACTTGAACTTTTCCATTAATCACTGACTTTGAAGATGTGTCAGTGGGAAGTCATGTTCATGTACATGACGTATAACCCACCTACAGGGCTTCCCCCCTGATTTGGCCTTTCTGTCAGGAACTGAACATTCTCAAAGACAGTGACTCATGGAAAGGTGGATTTAAGGTGATGGATGATTACTCAAAATGCTATTTCCCTTCCCACAATGGTTTTATAGAAAGACCAACAAAGAAAATCTACGGACATCAGATCCTAAGAAAAGGAAGAAAGGAAGAGAGGGGTGAGGGAGAGAAAAGAGGAGGAAGAAAGGAAGGGAAAGATAAAAAGGAAGAAAGGTGGGGGAAAGGAGGCAGGTGGATAGGTTAATAACAGTCAGATGTCTCTTCTATCCTTAGTTCTTTATCAGTCCTATAAAGTATACAGGACAAGATACAGCAGCACTCCCATTTTATAGACAAGGAAGTTAAGCCTCAAACAAAGGACACATAATTAATAGGACCAAAACGCAGCAATTCTATCTCCTCATTCAGTATTTTCTCCCTACTCTGTTGCAGCGTCATAGTTACTTTTCTCCTTGCTGAGACAAAATATCTGACACCCAAAGTTAAAGGAGGAAAGGCTTATTCCGATCAATTTGCTTTGCCCGTAGTCAGGTGGCTCCAAAGCAGGGTGGCATGGCAGACAAGCATCGCAGAGGAGAAACAGTTCATGGTAGAGAGCAAGCAAAAGGCAGCAAGGCACAAACAAGTGACAAGCGACAAGCCCCGACCACAGCTTTTTCTGTCCCTTATATTTTACAGAGGCTACCGACCCTAAGGGTCGGTAGCACTCACACCCTTAAACCTAGCATCACACCGTGAATCAATCCCAGTAGCATGTCCTTCATCCCAGCAGCACAAATCCTAGATCCAACGACTTCCAAAAAGCCCTGCCTATGGCCACGTGATGCTTTGGGGGACATCGAGACACAAGCCGTAATGCACAGTAAGCACCAAATGGACATCTCAGCTGTCCCCTTCTGTTGCCCAACAGGTTGTGTATTCTTATACAGAACCTTAAGAGCCAAACTATGTGGCATCTTTCCCATCTCTCAGCACACAGTCCAGAACTTCATGGGAAACCAAACAGGTGGGGCAACTAATGAAACGTCTCCCAGAGGTCTTGAAATTGCCCAAAATGCGTCTTCTTGCCCTTGCTTACCCCTGTGTATACTAGTTTTTTCTCCCAGCAATCAGAAGGAAAGGCACTGTCCTCATGCCATGCAGGCCCCGCCCTCCAACACCTCTTCCCCTCTGGCTGCTGCGGCTGTTCTGGCCCGAGTGTCGGCATCTCTGCGGCAAGGGGGACTTCTGTACTCACCGTGCCACCTGAAAGGTGGAAGAGAGCCCTTCTTGCCCAGCCTGTCCCTGCTAAGCTTTAGTTGCTGTTTCTTTTATCCTTCATGGTAAGTAGTCAGAACACCCAGCTCTGCTACATTCTGCGTCCCTTGTTCTCTACCTCCCCCTGCCTCTCCCCACTGGCTCTCTGCTTCGGCTGCTGAAATCTAAAGAACATGACTAGAAAGCCCCCTTTCACCCACACGTCATGTATATGGCAGCACAAATGCAGATTTCCATCTTCAGGAAGCACCTCTAAGAGGCAGCGCGGTGCCCTCTTCTCTTAAGGTGGAATTTCAGGCGGCAGTGGGGCAAGGAGCCGTCCTGAAATCACAGCCTGCAGGTAACTGGTGATGATACATGGGCAAAAGGCTGCTTCAGCAGTCACAGTCAGGAAGTCTATTCCTTTCTGCTCAAGAAAAGCAAAGGAATTTAAAATGAAGCTCTTTGGTGACAGTTTTGATCAAATTTTTTTTCCCTTTTCAGAATCATGAATTAGTCATGAACATAGTAAGTTAAAACAAGTCTTGATTTCCCTACGGCTATTTTTGAAGTCCGGTTGCTCCCCATCCCACCTCTTCCCATTTAACATTCATGAGTCAAGGTGTCACTAGAAATGTGTATGAGAAAGACACGTCGACCTTCACCTTCTTATGTGGCGGAAAGAACGTGTTGACAGTTGAAATACAGGCAGGTACATTTTGGACAGGCTGGCGTTGCTGCATTTCAGGGTACCAGGTTCAGTTCAGCTGACAAGTGAGTCACCTCTGAAAGTCTTAATCCAAAATATTTCTAATTCTCAGTTCATTTTCAAGGACTAGAGAACTATTATTCTGAACCTTGCTGAAGCCAACACACCCTCTTTCTTCTCCTAAAATGTTCTCTGTGGCAGATCTTTTAACAAAACACATTTTCTTTCTCTCCCATTAGATCCTCATGACAAATCTATAAAAGAGACAGCTCCAGCCCATTTCATAGACATAGAAATTAGTGCACAAAAGGTGAAAGGTCAAATAGTAAGTGATCAAGTTACATATGTCTTAAACCCATGTCTAGACATCCAGACTCATTTTGTGCCCCATGCAACTTTGCTTATTTTTTTCTTTTGAGAATGAAAGGAATTTTGCATGACATAGTACAGAGCTTTCTGCAACACCCTAACCAGGCTTGCAACCAGAGGCAGCTTTGTGGAGTAGCATGACTTCAGGGATACTGGGAACGCCACCGCAGAGTGGCCAGGCAGCCACAACACAAAGTTGATTCCTTTGACTTAAGGATCTGTCTCATGTGTGTGTGTGTGTGTGTGTGTGTGTGTGTGTGTATGTGTGTGTAAGAGAGGAGAGGGGATTGGGAGTGGAGGGTCAAAGCCCATTAAAACTCATCAAAGGAGGCCGGATGAAGTGATCTCTAAGTTATCTATCCTATGGGTTTAATAATCAGATCCCACATTGGGGCAAGGATGGGGTAGGGCAGAGAAAAGAGTTGTACTGGGCTTGAATAGAGCCAGGCATTAAATTCTGAGGACAGAGAAGAATGAGAAGAAATATAGAGGACCCCAAAGGTGTACTTAGCTACCTTAGAATTGTAGTGGGTCTGAAACCTGTCGAGAACATCTGGTGTACAAATATGTGTGAAAACAAAGAACTAAAGGGTAAAGCATAAGATTTTTTCCATTTTAACTGCATTTAGGCATAAGATTTTGCAGAGAAAATTAGTAGACTGGCTTTGAATGGACTCATTTCTCATGAAGCTATTGGTTTGATCTCATATTCATCCCATCACTGCTCACACATGCTAAGAAACTGAACTGTAACTCACGTGGCTGTCCGTATCTTTGCTCACACTGCTGCCCCAGGTGCATTGCTGCCTGCTCTACCTGTATGTCCAAACAGTATGCAGGGAACCAAGGGGAGGGGTTTCAGGAATGCCTCCGATACCCAAACCCGCATGTGTGCTCAAGTCCTTTATACAGCATGGTGCACCTTTGCATAGCACCTACAATTATCCTCTTCTATACTTTGAAATCATCTCAATTACTCATCATATCTAATACAAACAAATGGCATAAATTGTCACACTGTGCTGGTTAGTGAATGATGACAACAAAAAGTCTACATGCTCTGTATGATTTTTTTTTCAGAGTTTTTGTCCTTGGTTGGCTGAGTTCACCTACGTCAAATCCATGGATACGGAGCACTGACTTCCACTTCTTTTCTCCTGATGTCCATAGCTGAAGCTTCCATGGCTTTTTCTGATGCCTCAGCAAGGGTTACCAGACTTCTCCTTGGTGACCCTGTTCGTCTGACTTTGGAACTCCTGTCTGGGTCTTCTCTTCCCTTCAAGGTTGTGGGCATGTTGGAGAAAGGATAGGTCTTCTTTCTCTCTCCTTTTCTCTCTTCTCATGGTCCTTGCTGCCCCAAAAGCTTGTAGAAGAAGTAACATGTCGGGAAATGCTTTGTAGCTAAGCGTCTCTTGAGTCAGAAAGTACTGGAAGCAAGCCCCCACTTGTATCAGCCTCCCAGTCTTGGTTTCTTTCTCTGTAAGCACCCATTTCACTCTCATGACTTGTCAGTGGACTGACCCCTGGAGACTGCTTGGAACAAGTGTAAGACACCTGGTGCACATTCCACAATTATTCACTAGTGATGTGATTGGGCTCTTAATGAAATGTGCAGTCCTCTAAGGCTCCCTTTAGCAATAACTCCACAAAGCCATTAGCCCCGACGCAAAGGGAATCACATGTGGAGGCCTCTGGGCAAGGGTTTGTTAAATGACCCGAGTCATACTATATTTACAGTGACATTCACCCTTCAAAATGCTGGAAAAGTCAGGAACTGGCTTCAACTTGAATTTGATATTCCCGTGGCCCACACGCTGAATGCCACCAAAGCCTCCATTGCTGGAACAGCGGTTTGTAGTCAGGGAATAGCAGCAGTTTTTCATTTTCCAGAGTCCACTTACCCTTCCAAGAATCTCAATGCCTCATTGATTCATAATACAGTGCATAAAGATTTCATTTTTCCTGCCCACAGTGATACATTATGGAGGCAATCTGTTTTGCCACTGAAAAGTTTGCTTAGTAGAAAAATTCGGAGTTTTGACATTCAGGAAATTACAGTCATCTGTAAAACACGATTGATATGCCAAGGCTAACATTTTCATTGCACTCGCGGAGCCAGAATAACTATGATAAAATATGTGTTACCCCACACACATTTCAGGATCCTTTAAGGAAACACTAGTTAGCTGAGAGGACCTCCTCCCAGGGCTCCTGTGCTACCACTGCAGTGCCAGGGAGCTGCGCCCCATTCACAAGGCCACCTCCAGTGATCAGACCAGGAGCCAGGTTCTAAGGTCAGGTGATGCGTCAATGTATGTTTCTTCCACTTTGGTACTGGTCTGAAGACTACAGCTGTTTTTTCCCTTGCTGCTGTGTTAAAGGCATAAAAAGGAATCAAGAGAACCGAAGTGAGTGTTCCGCCCCCATTTTGGAACTGCTTACCGGCCACAAAAGACTCAGGTACAGATTAGGCACCACAAGAATCCAAAGGTTTACAAAAGTGAAATTAGATGGTTCTACATCTGCCTACCACTTTGAACTTGCCGTCTGTGTGTATGTATGTGTGTGTGTGTGTGTGTGTGTGTGTGTGTGTGTGTGTGTGTGTCTAAGACTAGGAATTGAGACTGGGCCCATGGAGTTACATCCCCAGTACTTTTTGTTTTATTTTCAGAAAGGGTCTAGCTAAGTTACTGAATTTCCCAGGCTTGGCTCCAATTTGCAGTCCTCCTGCCTCAGCCTCCCAGAGTGTTGAGGTTACAGGTATGCACCACCATGCCTGGTTTGTGCTCTATGTTTTTATATCTATGCATTTCTTTTAAAGGTATGATTTTTAATGTCTCTTTCCAGGTATGATTTTTAATGTTAAATGATATCAGAAGCCCCAGGCCTGGGAACTGTCCACTCATTCAACATCTGATTTTGCAGTAATAAATCCAATCAACTTAGCTGAAGGGTGTGGCCTACCTCTATGAGCTTATTGAGGGAGCTGCTCCTTTGGTATCAGGTTTGGGCAAGTTATAGTTTCCGTGGTCCTTGTGTACCAGGACCCACAGAAAGCGCACAGGCAAACTGTGCGGATCCACGGCAAAAGACAAGTGCCAGTGGAAATGCTTCAGGGCAATCCCTATAAAACCCTGTGTTAGCTTCTTCAGACACTGGGAGATACATTCGCACAATACATATGCGCGAGTCTGACTCATGACTCAAGCTGTCTTTAAAGGCCTCTGTTATGGTTTGTATCTAGACATCCTCCCAAACCTTCATGTGCTCATAGGTGGGGCTTGTGGAGGTGCTTCTGTCAGGAGGGCACGATACTCATCAGAGGATTAGTCCACCGATGAGTTCATAGCTAAATGGGATGTTGGGCGGTGCAGCCTGATTAGAGACTGAAGCCGCCCAGGTCACTGGGAGCGTGGCCTGGATCTATCTCCTTCCCTCCTCCCTTGATCTCTTTCTCCGCCTCCTGCCTACTGTGCCATGAGCAATGCTCTTCCGCAGTATCCCTCCGCTATGCTGTTCCACCTTGGAGCCAGCCCACTTTGGACTGAAACCTCTACAAACCATGGGCCGAAATAAACCTCTCCTCCTTTAAGTCGTGGGCGTTGGGTATTGTGTCTCAGCAACGAGAAAGTAACGAAAACAGCCTCACAGAAGTCCTGCAGACTATAATCAATACCACAGGTGCACACTAACTTTTTAGTACGTGCTAAATACATTTCTAGGTGATTAACACACATTACTTCATTTAATTGTTCCAACCACACTATGAGGCAGGTACTAGTACTATCATCCTCATTTTATAGATGATCAGGCTGAGGTATAGAGAAGTTGCACAACTCTCCTCGTGACACAGCTAGCTTGGAAGAGATACAGCTGGGATTCACATCCCCAGCAGGGTGGCTGCAGAACCAATGACTTAATGAAAGAAATTTTTTAAAGCGTTCTTTTGTCAGAAATACTACTTAGATTTTTCCTTGAGTGTCCCATCCCTGTGGGAAGCAGTCTCGCTTGTCCTGAAGATCTCAGCCAAAGGTCACTTTCCTCCTGTCCCAAACTACACACCTTTCAGCTACCAATTTAGCTTTGTTCACTTCCCAACAGTGGTTCCACAGAGGCCAGACAGGTAAGGCTACCACTAAAGGGTAAGGGCGGTAAAGGAGGGAGAGGTCAGAGACACAGGTGGAGACCACAGCTGCCTAAGAGCACTTAGACCCTCCACAACAGCAGTCAGAGGAAAAGCGATTTCAACAGAGACGACTGAGGATCCCTTTGCAGTTCCCTCCTCCCCCTGCCACATACACACACACATGCACATACGCACACGCATATGGGCCTTAACCTTTGAACCCACACACAGGATTCCTGAGTCCCACTGCTCCTGCATGCCTGGTTTTTGCTGAGAGGAGGGCAAAGAGGACTCATGAGAGCAGAATGAGGGGATGGAGAAGATAGAGGGGAAGGAAAGGGAGTTAGGGGGTAGAGACTGGAAAGGAAGAAGCGGAAAAGCACAGGCAGGGAAGAAAGCAGGCTGGAACAGAGGGGAGGAAGCCGGGCATGGCATGAGGAAGTGTGGGGAGACTTGGAGGAGGAGGCCTAGCAAGGCAGATGGAGAGGCCTCCTTCCTTGCCGTGTCATCCAAATCCACCCACATGGGCTGGCTCTGTCTCCTCTTCCTTCATGCTTGCTTGGTAACCGGAGAGAAGCTCTAGTGTAGAGCAGAGCTCCAGCTGCATGATCTCGCTCTTTTCTCCTGAGTCCCACGTGCTCTTGGAACCAGGACCTGTTTCCTTGCCTTGGATTTTGACTCGTGCTGTGCTTTTGGTCTGTGACTAGGCTGGATACTCTTTACAGTTTGGGATCAGCCCTTTACAGCATTATTTCTGGCCTCAAATCTCTCCTATTCCTTTACAGAAAATCGTGTGAGCATTAGGGCAACTGACATATTAGGCCTCTAGTAATCACTAGTTAGAATTTATTAGCATAGACTTTATTAGAAAGTAAATTAAGATCTTTGCAGGCATGGGGGCCACAAGCACACCCAAGGAAGAATGGAGCAAGTACTCAGAATACTTCCCTGGCTGCACCACTGGCCCAAAGCGGATCTAGTGTCTGAAGTGATGTAGCCCTGCTATATTCTTTCTATGGAGCTATTCCTCTGTACTTACATAATACATGTGCACTCAACTTTCAGAAGTAGTCCTTAAGTATCCTTAGGCCCGAATAAAAATGCCTTTAGGAGTTACCTCAAATTCTTTTTGGAAGTAGGCAGGATATCACAAAATGTGGGGCAAAATTAGAAAGCATTTCCCCTTGTTTATCTCCAAGATGTCTTACACAGTGATTTAGAGGGCTTTATTACTCTGTGAGTCACACATTTGGCTTATAGTAGGTCTTGAAATCTAGACTCCTTAAAAAGGGCCAAATCTATTGTGAGCAAATTCCAAAGGCACTCTCACCCACATGGTTCCTGTGTGCCCTCCTGGGCCCGCCTGGCTCCTGATACCACCCAAGAATTGGAGGGAACTTAACAGGCACTGGGAATTAGCAGCAGTAGATCTATTCACTCTTCCTCCAAGGGGAGGCACCAGGGGCTGTTTGCAGGTAAATCTCTCATCTGGGTGCTGTTGGGAGTAAGATTTAAGAGACTCCAAACCTACTATGCACAGGCAAAAGACCCAAAGTGCTCTGCCACTTGAGCTTTCCTTTTCAGTCCTTCCTGCTGCAAGTCCACACTGACTATGCCCATTTGCCTTTTGCAGTAATCAGTCCTCAGGACCCCAAGCAAGCCAGGTCTTGGAGGGCTTGCAGGCACAAGACGGGGAATGGCTCCCACACGCCTCTCCCAGTAGCTTCCTAGTTTTTCTTTCCATCCCAGCCCCCTCCACAAAGTTCTCTGGCTCTATCGATTCCATCCCTTTCCCACTTAGCAATTTTCTTCATTTCTGTCCCTAGACAGTTTTTCTCACACCTCCTCCTATTGTTCTGTTTTTCGATTACCAGGATGATCGATGACCCAATAGGCATTTACATTTACAAAGCAATTGCATTTACATAAGATAGCTCTTATCTACAGCCTAGAGAGGCACAACCATAATACATATATAATAGAGAGCGCGCCTATTCATCACCCACATTTACAGTGCCTTCAACAGCATAGACTGTTCTAGGAATTTGGTATACGAGGGGAGAGAGCCCTGTAAAATTTATCATTAAAGGTAATCAATGAGCTGCAACTAATGTGCTCTGCACCTCGAGGTGAAAATACACCAAAAGTATGAGGAAAACATATTTACTCCTTAAAGTTTGCTGAATTTAATTTGAGCTTCCATCGATTTCATTTAATACAAACATTATATAATCAGGAAGTTAGGAGCACTTGGAAATACTAAGGCTAGTCTTCACCCATCAGGGCATTTTGGTAATATCTAGTAATGGCAGGAGATTCGCATTTAATTGAATTGGAAATGCAACATATATTTGCTTACAGAAACTTAATCAGTGTGATCAAATTAAAACAGGCCACTCAGACATACCATCTTGATTAAGGCGCTTGCAAACACTCTACAATTATCAGAGATTTGTGGTGTTAATGATTTAAACTCAGGTTTCTCCTCTGGGGATTTAGACTGGGAATTTTTTTTTTTTTACTTAGACAATTAGGAAACTCCATCCTTTATTTTGAAAAATGTTGCAACAGTATTATTGACATTAATTCTCAAAGAATACAGAATAGTAAATAGCATGTGCTGGGATTTTCTTTTTCTTTCAGCAGTCAATGCCTTCTCTTTGGGATGAGGATCATTAATCTGAAAGCTTTAGCTCTTGGGAGTAATAATGAAGTTTGGCAAAAGGAAAGTGATGGTTTCTAAATGTATTAGGGAAAAAACTCCACTTTTTTCCTTTCTGCAAAGCAGATGCAAGTTTCACTGAAAGGGGTTTGCTTATGGCTCCATTCAAAAATCACTTTGCCTGAACTGGCCTGCTGTCCTGAGTAGAAGACCACAGAATTAGGCCATTTCATTGAAATGTGTTCTTAACAGAACATTATCTCCCAAGATAAACACTATCTTGGGAGACCTGAATTACTTTTTCCCCCCTTTAAAATTCACATTCCCAACCCACTACCCTCAAAATGCAGCAGTATTAAATTGCCTGGAAAAGAGCTCTGTTTCCAGCTCCGTTATTTGTACGAACAGCGGTGATGAGGAGTTGTCTAGTTACTTGTTTGTACCTGAGTAAGCAAATCCAGCCCTCATTTAGGAGCAGAGAAATCAGATTCAGAGAAGCTAAGTGACTTTCTCAAGGTGGCAGGGCTAGGTAGGGTCAGGTCTAGGCACAGGCATCCATTCTTTGACTCTCAGGGTTTCTGCCCCTCCCCAACTGATACTTGTGTCCATCTCCGTCTCAGTTAAGATAAATTTCCAGTCCTTCAAATCTCTATACTATTGGATAAGCCATTTGGTTAGTGGAAAGACTATCATGAGTAAAAAAGAGGAGTGGAACTGCATGCTGAGATAGAGAGGGGTATCCAACTTTCAACAGGCCCTGCAGAGTTGGCTATGGCTAGTATCAGGCCAAGGAAAGGGCTTCTACCAGCCATCAAAAGCATCATCAGGGAAATCAGAGAAGCACAGCGGAATGGTGTTTACCAGTGCTGGGGGGGAGGGGCAGTGTTAAAGCATACAAAGTTTCAGTTATGCAAAATAAATAAGACCTTAAGCTCTACTACAGGGCCTAGTGCCTCTATACCTAAGCACACTGTATTGTGTACATTTGCTAAGAGGATAGACCTTAGGTTAAATGTTCTTGCCAAAATAATACAAAACAAAGCAATAAAGGAGCAGGAGTAAACTCTGTGGGTTGAAAGATATGTTTATGGCCTTGATGACAAGGCCAGTCTCAGAGATGTGTACTTATCCGCAAATTCATAGAGATGTATACATCAATAAAATTTTTGTTAAAGTACTCTCAGGCACGATTTCTCGACAATACTTTGGAAAGGCAGTGCTGGCAGAAAGGTAGGTTCCACCAGAAGAGCCATCTGGGAGCCACTGTTGCACAAGATCATGGGGCCCAGAGGAACGTGCTGCATCCTGCCTGTGGTTTAGTCCCAAATGCTCAGCCTAATGCTCCTTGTTTAAAATAAGCCCAAGGATCTTTAAAGTGCAGGGAGAAGGATTTACTTATTTATTTATTCCTCTATTTATCTTTTAAATGAGGCCAAGTCACTTAAACCTTTTTGTAAACTGAGAGTGGCTCCCTTTCCGCCATCACAGTGAGATGTCGCAAGACATTAGGTGGTTTTTCCCGAGGTGTGTCCAAGTCACTCTATTCTGTTCACTACAAACAGTGGGCAGATGGATGTCTCCTTCCAGCGCATGCACCGAGAGTGCGCTGTGCGCACTCTGAGCAAGATCAAAGAAAGGACACCCACTCTTTCTGAACAAGCCACAGCCATAACTCAGCTCCAAAAACAAGCAAACAGAGGGAAAGTTGAGGATAAAAAGTGTTGTTATTTTTAGAACTTTCTCTTTCGCAGCATCTACAGTTCTCTGGGCCACATCTCTGACGGCACCGCCCATATACAGCACACCGCTTTGTGTACTGTAGTTGCGTGTGTAAAGGAGCATCTTCTCCACTAGAAAATAAGATGCTTAAGAGCAGTGAGTGAGTTTGTGTATTTGAGCCTCATTTTCTCTACCCTCTCTTTCCTTTCTTCCTTTTCCACCTCTCTATGACCCCCTCCACCAGCATCTGCTGCTGTGTCTATCACATATTAGGAGCCCAATAAATATGTCCTGATTGAATGCATGAACAACTGAGGAGCACTTCTTAGTGGCTGATTAAATACTAAATGGATACTCTTCTGAGGACAGAGAGATGCACTGAGGCTGTACCAGGTAAGATATGACGCAGAAAGGACACAGACTGGGGATATAGCTGAGGGGCATAAGCGCCTGCCTGGCAAGCACAAGGTCCTGAGTTTGATTCCGGGTACAAAAGAAAAAAAAGGAAGAAGAAGAAAGGACATACTAATCATTTAGATATATAAATGAAAACAATGAGTCCATTTAGTAAGCACCAATATGTAACAGAAGGTTTGTATAAGTTATCTCACTGGATCCTCTTCTAGCACATAACAATTATGCACTGTACCTGACAAAAAGCTAGGACAGCGTGGTGGTTGCATGCCTATAATCTGAGGCTGAGGCAGAAGGATCCTTGTAATTTGGAGGCCAGCCTGGGTAACTACATAGTGAGTTCAAGGTCAGTGTGAACTACATAATGAGACACTGTCTTAAAAAAAAAAAATCACATGAAACAACACCAAAAAGCTAGGATAAAGGATTTTGAAAGTTTTTACCACAAAGAAATGATAAATGTTTGAGGAACTAAATATGCTTATCCTGATGTAAACATTACACACCACATACATGTATCAAATATTGCATGGTACACCATTAATAGATACTTTTATGTTTTTATGCTATCAGTTAAAATTTTAAGAAATTAATTTCTAGTAGAGGGTGGTCTAATTATTATCCCCATTTTACAGATGAGGACGTGAGCTACACAGAAGTAATACCTTTGAGGTGCTGGAGCTGAGATCCAAACCCATGCCTACTGAATTCAAAAGACTCAGCTCTTTCCAGTGAGCTAGGACTTGGATAGGGTCCTTTCTGAAGGATGAAGGCCATTCAGAATAGGTGCCAGGGGACTCACAAAGGTGCATGTGGCAGACAAGGAGGAGACTAGCTGAACCACAGAGAAGGCTGGGCCTGTAAAATCCACTCTCTATAGCTGGTGAGAAGGTTGCAACAATCAGTGAACACACCAGATATAAAGCACTGGGGAGAGAGTTAAAATCAGGATGAAACTGCACTTGGGATTGTATAAAATACCTATAATGAATAAATACTGCAAGAGCCGTCAGCTCTCTAATGGCATTCAAATGAACAACACTGACTTGGGCCTAAACATTCACCTGACTATTTTTCAGGAGAGGATGGTTTACCCAGCAAAAATAATCCTCTCTCCAAGCTAATGCTCTTTTCTTCCCCTACAGGTTTCATTACAGCAGAGCGCAGAGGCCAGTTGAAGGCAATGGAGTGGAAATAGTGCGTGTTCATTTAGTCTTGAGAGCAAGAGCCAGTTGGGGAGCATTACTCAAAACCTGCAGCATTTTTTTCCCTCCAAGTGTTTCAGGTTTAGCCTGGGTGTAGGCTGTAATCTTAGGAAGCAATCACCTGGCGCTCTGGCCCTTTTCATCTGTTCAGAGCAATCTGGCCATAGGAAGGGAAGCACTTCTGTTGCTTTTTCCACTTTTTTAGGAGCTTGCAGCAGTGAGAAAAGGGAGTGCAAGACAGTCCAACAGCCAGACCTGCTCTACTGTTGCTGAGGATCTGGGGCTTGGTGGACATGGGCTGTTTCCCAGTGCTCTGTTGCACCGGGTTGGGGCTAGATCAGTAGGTAGCAACTCTTTCACTAAGCGAAGTCATTCTGCAGGAGGTGAAGTGGGGTCCTGGAACACTGTCTACAGCCTTTCCCTTCCTCCCCACCTGTGGGAAAAAGGGGTCCAGAGGTCTGGTTGACGGCCATGGCAGAGGAGCGGGTCTGAGCACACTCGGACTCGTCATGTCCTCGGCACACCGAGTGATTCGCCCTGCCTAAGCTGTCCCGCTCTGACCTCTTACTTCCGCACAGCCCCAGGCCAAAAGTACCGCCTCCAAACCACGCCCCCTAGCCCCGCCTCCATCAGCCTGGTCTCCGGTGTCTTCTTTACACCAGTCGCCTCTTACCACGGGCCCAGGTCCCTCGACCCAAGGAGGTTCAACCTCACCCACCTACAGCAGCTCTCAGGTCCTGCCCAAGGGCTCTACAACACACAGACTGAAAATTACCTGGTGAAAGGGTCTTGCTAATTTGCCCAGATTAGCCTTGAACTCATGATCCTCCTACTTCAGCCTCTGCAGTGCTGGGATTACAGGTGTGCACCACTCTAGGCTCAATTGTAACCTTTCTACAAATTTTTTTTTAAATTTTTTAATACCTAGGGCTTCAACCTAGAGCTTTCAAACTGAGCTACAACCTTAGCCCTTTTTATTTATTTTTAAATTTTGAATGAGAAAGTCTTACTAAATCATTAAATTGCCTAGGCTGGGCTTGAGTTTATAATCCTCCTGCCTCAGCCTCCTAGAGTGCTGGCTTACAGGCATGTGCCACTGTGCCCAGCTCCCAGGTTGCTTCTTTGCATCTCTTTTTATCTTTTCCCATCTTTTAGAAGACAAACCCAGAATGCAGAAGGGTGATGATGACCAGCAAGCACAAATTCCCTACCATTAACCATTTGCTAATTGGGGAAAGTGGGGGAATTCGCTTTTGTCTAGGTAATCCTACTGCCTAGCACAAAACGCTCTGTGGACACTCTGGAATGAATGATAATGCTGCCTTTCCCATTACAAGCAGGAAAAAAAAAGCAGCCATTCATGATAGTATAATAGTACACATTTATTCCCTCTTTGTCACGAAGTGTGGGACAGAGACCCAGATAATAGAGTTAAAGAAACCTGCAGCCTCCAGGCTTGATGTATTCTCAAGGACAAAATAAAGCCCTTGTAAATAGCCCCTAAATTATGGCTGCTCAAAGAGAGCCACTGAGAAGTGAGTGGGTGGCAATTGGGAAAAGATGTGGAGGTCCGTGGAAGAAAACAGAGACCCCTGCAAACCTGGCCTGAGGATGGCAAGAAGACAGTCCCTGGGAGAAGGGCGTGAGTCTGCCATTTTAAGAGGAGAGGCGCTTTCTCCAATGTTCCTGTAAGCCACCAAAAAGAATATACTTGTGATGAGGTACTGTCTGGAAGGCCTTTAGGGAGACTATGTTGCCTGTTTTTACACTTTCCTAGTGATGCCTGGAGGGGTGACCAGAAGGACTGCCTGTGCTGAACCCAGGAGGAAAGCAGTCCTGGGACGGCGATGTGGGTGAGGAGTGACAGCACACTATTTTCTGACTAGGACCACAAGTGAAGCAGGTGCCGTGGTGCCCACTGTGAAGGCACCACATAGGCAGGTCATCCTGGAAGGGTCCATAGGCCGGAGTGGGGAAAGAGGAGTCAACAGGGAAACGCTGGGTGGAGGGCAGCTCAGTCAAGCCAGTGGTGCATAAATCTCCATGGCAACCATGGTGAGAGAGGAAGAGGGACACTGTGGAAGAGCCACCTGGAAGCAAGGCCAGCACTCCTAACGCTGACAAGTATCATCTTTGATGCTAAAAAGCACATTTTTTTACTCCAAAGCTGGGGAATCACTATCTGGGCTAAGCTCCACTGTCCAGCCATGCTAAGGACCTTTGCCTGCTGACCACACCTGGACTCCCAACTGCAGGGGACTCTTCCAGGTTTGGTATGGGCCAATGCCCTGATTCAATGCCTTGAATCATGCCACAAAGTAATTTTCAGGGCTAAATGAGATAACACATGCATTTAAAGCACTTTGAACAAGGCCTGTTGCATAGGATGTGCTCAATAAAAGTTACTCATTATTTAAAACATCCTGCTCCTTGTTATATCTGGTGGTCTTTACCACCTTTGTTGGGAATGAATTTTGCAAGTTCTCTGTTGTACTTGCATATCAAGGTGGAAAATATTATGGGGGTTGTGCAGCAAGGTACTACATTTAATTGGTTCTAATTTCACAGTGGCCTGTACTTGGACCTTACAGAATTGGAAAAATAACAGGATTGAGATGTACACGGGCACTGGTTTCAATCATGGTTCTGCCATTTGCTATCTATGTGACTTTGGGAAAATTGCTTAATTTCTTTCAGCCTTTGTTTCTTCATCTGTAAGGTGTAAACAAAATCTCTGCCTCTGGGTACTGTTGGTAAAATTAATGAGATCATTCGTAAGAAGGCTGTTTGCAAACTATAAAATACTATAAAAAGCAATGACATTTTTTCTTATCAAGAATTTCAGGCTTAGCCAGACTGACCTCCCTCCTCCTCCTACTGCCAAATTCACGATGAGCTTTTCAGTGGTGGCCACACATATATTAGGTCTGCCCAATGCACAGGGCTGAGCAGTTGATCATTTTGATTAAATGATCTGTCAGTTCAAGCAAGCAGTTTGCTCAGGTGTCCCCTTCTTCTCCAATGAACCCCACTCGAGTGACCCAAAACACCAGCTCCTGGGACATGATATAAATCTGTCCTTCAAGTCACATGATGTTCTTCTTATCAGACCATCTTCACCATCTACAATCTTTTCGGGGATGCTAGGAACCTGTGCAGTGATGATCTGCGCTTCAAACGCATGTGACATCTTAATTATCCAGGACGAATGCTACTTCAAGCAAACACTAACAGATGGTGGCCTAATTTTATAGCATTGCTAGCATTTTCCAGGCAAAATTTATAGTTTACTCATCAGTGAGCTGAGTCCTGCCTCATTTTTCTTTTTTGTTTTAACTCTGGCAAGCAATCATACTGAAAACCCAGAGCATTTTTTAAATGAAGTAGTAGCCACTGACGACTAATGTTGTATCATTTCTCCCCCTCTCCTGCTCCCCCACTCTCGGGTCGCTTGCATACAATAGTCATGGTAATGAAAGTATCTGAGCCAGATGATGGTACTAGAGTCCCAGGCAAGATCAGGCTCATTCTCAAGTTGAAATACTAAGGAGAAGTGAGGTTCCACCATGCCTTAACAGCTCCAGCAGAGCCCTCTACCCACTCAATACTATTCCCTCTCAGGCCTCAATCAGCAGGATGAATCTTCTAATCATTTTTGTGTCTCTGGATCTAATATAGTCCCTAAGCACAAAGGCTATCTCCTGAAAGGATGGATGAACTTGAACTCACACTGCAAACCTAGATATACTCTATGGCTCCATCACCTATGAACTGTATGAATTGGAAAATTCTGTATCATCTCAGAGTCCTCCTAAAAAGTGCTAGTAACATGTACCCTACAGGTTTATTGTAATGGCTGAATAAGGTAGTAATATGTTAAGAATCTTGCACAGTGCCTGACACATAGAAAGCTCTCAATACATTATAGTTAGTGGAAACATGATATGTTTGCTATGGGTAAGGAACAGCTCTAATTGTTTTACATACATAACTCAGTGAAATAAATCAAACCTTTCCTCAAATGTCACCTTTTAGTTTCCTCAGACACTTTAAACATAAATTTCTTGCCCTTTCACTCTTTATTCATATTCTCTGCTTTTTCCCCATTATGACTTATTCTTTTGAAAAATACTATATGTTTTATTCATTTGTTTAATGACCAAACTCCTCCTCTGGAATGGGGGTATGAGCAGGAAATGCTGTTAGTTTTGTTCTCTGTTGTATCATCAGAGCCTCAAATGGTACCTGGTACCTAGTATGCACTCAGTAAAACTTTTGAATGAATGAAGAATGTAATCCTCAAGAAAACCCTGTGTAGCAGGGTTAGCATCTTCTGTTGATAAATGAAGAAACTAGTACACAGGGAGATTAAATACCCTACCTAGGGCAGTGCTGGAATCTTAAGCAGCAACTGTGCCTCAGCATTTGCCATGTTAACCATGATACTATATGGAAAGGAGGGGAGGGAGGGAATAAGATAGAGAGAATGGCAAGAATGTGTGTGACACTATCAACTTTGGGGTATATTGATTGATCTATTGATCTTGATTGATCTACTCATTGACTGATTTTTGCTTTCCCTCCTCCTCCCTGTGAATAGGATTTACTTTTTCCTAACCAAATCTCAATACTGTAATTTAGGTATCTAGATCTGGGTTTGTGTTGAAGGCAGCAATCAATGACTTGTTCCCAAAATAGCATCCTCAGTGGATACTCCCATTGTTCAACTATCACTCCATTTTTACTTTATTTATTTATTCATTTATTTATCTTGAGGCAGGGGCACACTATGTAGCCCAGACTGGCCCCAAAATCATGGCGCCACGTGGCTCCATTTATAGATGTGTCTTTTTACAGAGATAAATGGGAAAGGATAAATTGCACATCAGAAAACCCATAGCTTCTCAACACTGTACTAGAGCTTCTAGCCAGTGCAGTAAGGCAAGAAAAAAAAAAGACATACATATTGGAAAGGAAGGATACAATTTCTTTATTCACAGATAACGTAATTTTCTATGTAGACTATCCACTGGAATCTACAGAAGAAAATTCTTGGGACTAATAAGTGAATGTAGCAAGTTTGAAGGACATAAGGTTACTACATGAAAATCAATTGTACTTCTACATACTAAAAATGATCAATCAGAAATTAAAATAAGCAAAACAACACTATTTTCCAGAGCAGCAAAATATGAAATACTTGGGGTTAGAGGTAGAATATTTTAGTAGAGTTCGTGCTTAGCGTACATCAGGCCTGGGACTCAATTCCCAGGACAAAAATAATGAGATACACATCTGACAAAAGATAGAAAAGGTGTGTGCCCTGAAAACTACAAAATATTAATAAATGAAATAAAACAGACCCAAATAAATAGATAGATGCATGAGTCCATGAGGGCTCAGTATCATTAAGATGGCAGTTCTTAATGTGATACACAGATTCAGTGGGGTCCTTGTCAAAATCCCAGCAGGTTTTTCTTCTTTCTGTAGAAATTTATAGTCTGATTCTAAAATGGGTGTGGAATTTAAGGATAGCTATAATATCAGAAATAACTTTACAAGGAAGAATAAATGGCAGGGTTCACTCCACTTGATTTCAATGCTTGTTATAAAGCTACAGTAACCAAGATAGTACGTAACGTTGACGTATGGATAATATGTCAACCAATGGAATAGAATTGAGAATCTAGAAACAGACCCAAATATATACAGTTGATTTTTCAATAAAGGTACCAAGGGAGTTCAGTGGACAAAGGATGATCTCAAGAAATGTTGCTGGCACAGCTGGGTATCCATATGTAAACCCAAACAAAATCTTGATCTTTCTCTGGTACCATATACAAAACCTAAGTCAAAATGAGTAATTGGTCTAAATATTAAACTATAAAACTTCTAAACTCTAACACCATCAAATTTCTAGAAGAGAACATGTGAGAAAACCTTTGCCATTTGGGATCAGATATTTCTTAGATTTGAAACTAAAAGCACAGTCGGAGAAGAAAAATATTGATAGATCACACCTCAAATTTAAAACTTCCACTCTACTAAAAATGGTTCCACATCCCAGAATTTTAGTCAATGCTAGATTCCTAATACTTAGATAGGATGTGAGCTTTCTCCTTTGCTTCCATTTCCTCTTGAGCATGGCAAACCACACTGGGCCATGCTTAATTGGTTAGTTGTCTGAAAACCAACATTACATGGCCTGCAAGCCTTAGGTGACATCTATTCTTCAGCCTTTGTAATTCTCTTAACTCCCCCAAAACCTGAGTTGAGAGCTAAAACTGTGGGAGTAAAAATAGAGATAGAGAATTGATAAACAAACAGACAGGCAGAAATGAGAAAGAGGGAAAGGAGGGAAGGAGGAAAGAGATATTTTTCATTGGAGAAAAATCCAAGAGTCCTGTTTACCATCACTCTCCCTCGCTTTCTCCATTGCGACAGAGAGGTATGGAATTCCAGCCAGCACCTGGAAACCAGAAATAATTCTAAGCTCTGCCAGAGCAGAGCAAATGTGAATTCTAAATCACGTATGTCACATAAGGAGGAAAAAGAATCATTCAGGAGCCCTGTTCTAAAGACCAGTAGCACCTAACCTCCATGCTTTTGTATGGCAAGTAAGAGGAGAGAAAGCTGGCTCCTGATATCCCAGGTTTGAGTAGTAGAATAATCTTTTTTTCTACTATTGAGCCTCTGGCTACCCGTCCCCTTTTTAACTAAGTTGCTAAGTTGCCCAGCCTGGGCTCAAATTCCCAAACCTTCTGCCTCAGACTACCAGGGTGCTAGGCTTGCAGGCATGTCCCACCATGGCCAGCCGGGATACGCTTCTCAAGTAAGGTATAGAAATACGAGCAGCACACATTTTGCAGGGGCATTTATTATCGCAGTTAGTACTCCACACCTCACAAAGATGCACGCGAACTTGCTGGGGAAAGGTTCTTCGTGGGTGTGCCATTCATGTCTTGTGTCTAACCTCTGAACATTATTTATGTAGTGCCATCGGTGAGGCTTCTGCTTCCCTATTTCAGGAGCTGCCAACACAGATAATCAGGCAGACTGATTATCATACTGGCCAGGTCATTCTGTCCCCAGCTGCAATACGCTGACAACTGAAACAAGCATAATCACTAGTTGACATTTAGTGAGCACTTGCCATGTGCCAGGCACTAAGAGAGCCTTACTTGGATTATGACAGTTAATCTTTACAACCGTCCAAAGAAGCAGGTATAAAGTTAATAAGTGCTAGAGCCAGGATTCTAATCCAGGTCTATGTGACTCCAAAGCTGATGTCCTTTCAAATGCACACAAGGCTGCCTGATTAATTTATTTAAAGAGATCTGTGAACAGCCTTATGCTGCAGCTGCTTAGTGCAAGGTTAAACATCAAAGTATGTGGAGTCTGTTATTTATCTCTGGTTATTAAAAGTCTTTTTCAAATAGCTTAGGCTACTTCCCTGCCTTATTAATGAATACATTTCCTGGGATACATCTGCCTTCTTTCTGTTGTGACCAAAGGCCTCGCACTCTCCTGGACGGGGAATACTGAAGGAAAGGGCAATCAGGTTACAAATACACTCATTCTCAGCACACTCTACTGAAAGCTGGTTTTAGGAATACACTCTGACACTGGTTTATGCTTTTGTCTTTTTCTGCAAAGGAGCAATTGCCAAAAGAAGGAGAAAAAATAAGCAGTCAGTTTAGTGTTTTGGTTTGTCACAAGCCCTCATATTAGACTTAGTCTAATAGAAAACTAAGAGTACTATAGATACTATCATCACATAAAACTACACTAATTATGTGGAAGGCTGAATATGTTGCCATTTGATTGTTACGTCCATTGAATATACAACCATTTTGAAGTGAATGGACACACATGCGTGCATGCGCGCACACACACACCCCACATGTGGAGTTTAGAAGTAGTCATAGCTTACTGGCTCAGAAGAAATACGTGGCTTTTAACTAGAGGAAATGATGACCACTATACAATATGCAGGATTCTTGACTCCTGCAATGAACATACGAACAGTTAAATCAAACTTAAAACTGCGCCATGCTGAGTCCACACAGAGCAAGGAACACTTTACTTCTTTCTTCTACAACAGGATAAGGTTTTCATTTGGTTCCTGCCAACCAAAACCAAAGGGGTGTTGATAGGTTTTGTTTTTTTATGTGATGTGTGCTCCTCTCTCTGCTCATCTAGACACTGCTGAACAGATGAAGTGGTCCGTCTGCTGTGAGACACATTTGCTAAAGGCATGTTGGTACCAGTCTTCCTGTGTGGCACCTCATACTGGGGTGAGCCCCAGGGAGATTTGTGAAGTGAGCAAGAATTTACTTGGTCATCTCATCATCTCTGTTTTCCTCCAGCTTAGTATCTTTGCTCTGCCTTGGTAGAATTCATTTAGGTTAATATTTACAGTATTAAAATTAACACTGATGGTGTCACTCACCAGCACTGTACCTGGAAGCTCTGCCCTAGTGCTGTCCCATTCATGAGCTTCACTAATATTTGAAAACTGGACTTGGTCCTTCCTATCTCGTAGCCTGAGACTATCTAAAAGAAGGTCTCAGGCTGAGATGAGTGACTGATTCCCATCATCACCTCCAGTGCCTGTGATCAAAATTTTAAATGGATACCTCTGAATATACATATATGTAATTTATATATCATAAATTTTATAATATGTATTATATCATGTATCTTACATTAGGTATATTAAATGTATTTACAATATTTCATTTTACAATGAATTTATCGGGATATAACCCCATTCTAAGTTAAAGAGCCTCTGTAGGTACGTGTTTGTCTGTATCTCTATACAGACATAGCTATATGTTCAGCCTCGGTTGGCTGATTTGAGGGAGAATAGCTGTTGTTATCTAAGCATTGTCTCTATTACTTCAGTGTGGAAAGGGTTCGTTTCAGCTTCTAAATAGCTCAATAATCATGTTAAGAAAGGGTGACTACGAACCCATACAGAGTGGTATTATTTTAGAGAAAATGAAGCATTTGAGAAGTGCTTGTTTAATGACTGACAGTACCACAGTTTTTTTTAAAAGTAGGATGATTCTAATGTTTCTGAAGTCTTTGTTCTCACAATAGCTGGCAGGGCCTACCCAGGCAAGTGGCCTGATACTTGGCCTCCAATGGCTGTGATTAGTGGAAGTATGTTGCTCCCTAGGAGAAGAATTGTAATATTTGGTGTTGTACAAAGAGGTTGGACAAGTATTACCGATCAGGATTCTTTGCTGCTGTCCACCAGGAATGAGTTATGTGACCCTGGGAAAATGATTTACGCTTCCTGAGTCTTAGAGTCCTTATCTGTTCACCAAAAGAAGTGGTGTCATGTAAATTATGAAAATATGTTGATATAAAACAAACACATTAAAGGCTATTTGTGGCAACCACACATGCTCAGCCTTAGTAGTTTCAGTGCTTTCTGTATTTGATCCGCTGGGCCAGTCAGTGGATTGGCTGTGGCCCACTGTGTTCGCCAGAATATGGGTTCACATTACCAACGGGGGCCCTATGTGAGGCTCAGCACAGTGGCCGGGCCTGGACAGTCATAGTCAACCTCTGCAACACCTCCACAAGACATCCCTCTGTTTCCTGACATCTGTGCTATGGCTCCGCGCTGATGTTTTTTGTTTTTTGTTTTTTGTTTTTCCTATCGTGTCAATTTGGCTCACCATCAACACAGAAGAAACTGCTTGCACCTCCCTGCAAGTCATTGCCAGTGCAGTCTGGCTCTGGTGCTTAGACACATCCCAGTCCATCTGTTCCTCCCTGAAACAGGGGGTTGGCTACCCAGCTTCATATCCAGGCAATGAAACAGAGTAAGCAGAACTGACATCACTTCCAAGCTGCAGGTTTCCTGAGCTACACAGCATGCTGCACTGAATCCCTCAGTCGGCTCCAAGTGAATGTCAGAAAAAGCTGGCATTGGCCATTCATGATTAGCTTTGACCTAATCCACTGTGTCAACTCGGTCTGAGCGATATAACAGGGGATTCTACCCCCCTGAGTGACCACCTTGAATTTTCCTCCTCGACCTAGCCTTGCTAGGAAAACATAGAAGGGTTCAGAAGTCACTTCTCAGATGCTGTCACTGATACACAACATGACCTCTTCCCAATCTAACATTGTCATTGGTTATAGGTAACTACTGTGACTCCAGTGCCATGTCATCATCCTAGGTCTCCCTTCCTAAGACAGTGAGCTCCTTGAGGGCACTGATTGTACGTTATATTTATCTACTTGTGTATCTTTATCTGTTGTTTCTTTATATTCACCTATGTAGCACAAAGGCATAAAGTAGTTGCTCAATATATATTTATTATTCCTAATATTGGTGCTAAAGAAGGGTTTTACCAAAACGTTCACTTAGAGACCCCAAATGGAAACACTATTATCTTCTCTGAGTCTCATCTTCTTCGGGTGTGAAATAAAGGACAGATTTCCTGAGCTTTTTGTGGCTAAGGATTAAGGAGGAAGAAATGTGCTAAATTCTCAGTGCTCAGGTTGTCACTCAAAACATATTAGTTGTCAATATTTTTATCCACAGAGCATTCTTGAAGCAGTTTGGGTTGTGTATTGTTTTTGTTTCCTCAAAGAAGTAGAGACCTCACTTCTTTTCAAAGGAGAAAACTCCTTCTAGCTCCCAACCTGTACCTTGCCTCAAAATAGCACAGAGAAACACTTAAAGTCTGCTCTGTATCCTGCTGTCAGCAGGTCAAATAATATGAGAAAGCCTGGTGGAAAGGCACCCTCTCTGCTGGCGGTTGCTTGCTACCACACACACCAAAAAGATGGGCACAGTCAGTGCAGCAGGAACTAATTATATCGAACAACTTTCTCTGAACTATATAACACAGTGCTTACACTTTGATAGACACAGTTCTGTGAAGGGTGAAAAATGTCCCTGATAGTCTCACTGTAGCGATGGAAGGGCGGTACTGCTCCTGATGACAAAGATAGCCCAAAAAAGAGAAACTGTGCTGTGACAGAACAGCCACAAAAGAAAACATGTCTGGAAAACCAATGGGAGACAAGGAAGGGAAGGGGCAGAATAGAAGGGAATCTGACACAGACATGCACCCACAAAGGGGATATTGGAAAGTGTTTCCTTTTACACAAATAACCACAGTAATGAGTTAAAAACAACTAGCTTAATCTGTGAGTCACTACACATGTCAAGCAAAATACACCTAGTCCCAAATGCGTGAAGTTGGAGGCCCTCACCGCAGCAGAAGCTTGGATGTGTCCAAATATAGCCAGTGTGAAATAAGATCACTGGATCCACTTAAGAATGTATTTATTCAGGCCTCCTACAGTGAACAACCTGGGTACAACATGAGGTGTGCATTCTCCGTCATCTTAACTCAGAGTCTACCAATTGCTGCTTTGTGGCTCACACTGAGATTCTTTACTTTAAAGGTAAAAAGACGGGGTTCCTGCAAAGCCCAATGAAACAAAACAAAACTTTTGAAATCCAATAGCAAATCACAAACATCCATAATTGTACATCACGGCCTAATAAAAGGAGTTTGAACCCTGAAGCTGTCGATGTGACAGGTGTGCACAAGCCATCCAACAGGAACTGTCGTTTCTACAAGAATGGTGCTAAAAAGTGGCTGTCCAATGCCATCTCTGGGAACTGACGAGTGTGTACTTGCAATGAATTGGGACTAATTTGGAAACCATCAGCTGCTTGGGGATGTGAGCATCAATTCTCTTCCTTCATAATTTAGACAGCATTTTGACTGTGGTGCTCAGCAATAAATAACTGAAACAAGTTCTAACTGCTCAGAAATTTGGTCTTATGTCTTCACCACCACTTTTTCTATTCTCTAAGACAGCCCGCATTCAACTTTATGTGCAAATCTGAAATTATATTCTGGAGGAGGAGGAAAAGAGAAAAAGGCAGTCAATAGATCTTTCTCTTTGGGAATTGATTATCAGCTCATGTTCAAAGTGCAGCATTTATGGTCCAATGCTGAATACATAAAATATATGACCATTACAAATTCAACTTTCATTGCAAAGCCATGCTTTTGCAGTGACATATCTTATTGCTCGATTAGAGCTTTTAGCATGATGAAGGCATCTTTCATCTTCTCCTAGATGCAGGCTGGGTGGATTTCTGCCTGCCACAGAGCCCCACACCCCAGGGAAGAGAGCACACAGGACCTGAGTCATTCACAAGAGGGTTGCCGCTACTTTAAAGGGTTAATGCCTAACTGGAGGCATCATCTGTGGGGAAATATGCTGCTTCAGATTGCTATGCTCTGCTGAATCCAAAAGGAGAGATCAGCCAATGTCACTTTCTGGAAGAAGCCCAAAGAACCAAATCTACCATAGCAAACATTTGCCCAATACAAGTTTCAGCAATACCAAAAACATAGTTTCATATAGGACAAGGTACATGCTAGTTACTTAGTTACTAGGGAAAGAATATGCATGCTGTGCAAATCAGTGATATGGTGAAAATATAAAGTTCCTGAACCTGGAAATTTATGGTATGGCCTTTCAGAGTCTTCTAACTGAAGCTTAAATCTCAATATGTGAAATGAAGACAGGTTTGCATGGATTTTGCAAATCATAAAGTGATTAACCAGTATTGCTTCTTTAATTTTCAAAACTCAGTCCAAATCCTGCCCTGCCTTTCTGAGCTGCTGTTTGTACCCCTCACGTTCTCTACACTATCTTTCCAAAGTCATTCCTTGTCCTTCCTCTTCCTCCCTCCCTCCTTACTTCGTCCTTCATACATCCAATATTACTGGTTCATGCATTACTCACTTCAGTTCCTCCATGACCAGCCCAGTATGAGGCACACAGATGGCACCCCACACTTTTACTGAATGGATATGAATGAATGACAAAATGAGGACAACACATGGCTTCATGATCATGTAAGATGCATATGAGCACTTTTCACTTACTTCCCACTTTTAGATGTGTTCCGGGCCTTTGTGGATGGAGAGTTGGCACCTGGGTTAGTGTTTGGAGAACCCCGTCTATCCTTACTATACCCACAGAAAGAATAGAAAAAAACCAAAAAAAAAAATATATATATATATATAGACCACAGAGACAAAAACAAGTCATTTCAGTTTTTTCATTTAAATATTTTAAGTTTTCTCTCTCTCTTTCTCTCTCTCTCTCTATTATGATTTTATCCAATCGTGTTTTTTCAGATAAAGACAGTGGTAATTACTCCCCAAGGTCAAAGAAAAGAACCTGTATATGTTCAAATCTTGAGTTGGTGGATTCAATAAGTAATAGTACTACAGCCTAAACCTCAAGGATGGCTCTAGTGAAGAACGATGGTAGGAAAATAACTAGTCTTTAACATAAAATCTCTTATTTCCAGCCATTCTATTTTTGAGTTACAAGTTCAGTTTGGAAGCTGCAAATGTATGTAGGTATATGGATGCCAAATGACTTCTAAAAGTCTTTTGGAGATACTATCAGATGGATTAATAATATTCACTCATAGTGTTACATAGGAAGGCTATGAATTCAGATATTCTTTAAGGAGAAGCACCACCTGCTTCGTGAGTAATTCAATTTAAATCTCCACCTTCAATAACTCCACAGTTTATGTCAAACCTTGGAAACAATTACGGAATAAATCAGAAGGAAGTTCTGCTTAATCTCATCAGGTTAATACACATACTCAAATTAATCACTTCAAGGTAAACAAAAAGGAATAATTGATTGGAGTCTGCTTGATTACTTTATTCTATTTCCTTTCTCAAACTATTTGACCATTATCTTCAATTCAGCTGCTCTGCCTTAAAATTGCTACTTTACTTCATCTTCAGATTTCCATGGAAACCAATTCAAAGCCTTTCTCTCCACTTGATGATGTGCGGAATTATTTATCCCGACTTCGTCAGAAATACTCTTTGCTAGGAATATCTACGTCAGCATAACCTCTTATAAAGTGAAGGTAAAAAAGAAAGACACGTATCTTGGCTTTCAGTGTGTATAACAAGACCTTGCAGTAGTACAGAATAGCGTTTCAGAGAATGTCAAAGAGCCTTCAGATGTTTAGGAATCTTTTAAGTATGTCAGAAGTAAGTGTTTGTGTGTCAGTGTTTATGTGCGGCACAGTCACAAATGATATTCTGTTTACATCCATCAGCTTCAAGTAGCTACACAGATGGGATTGGAACAAGAGATAATGAGGAGTTCCTGCAATTGCAAAGGTAATAAAGATGTGTGCTGCAGAGAGCCAGACAAATAGCACACGTCACGGTCATGAATCAGTGTCCAGGAGGTAAGAGGCAGCCCTTCGAACTGCAGACAACAAGGTGAGGTCTGATCCTACCGCTCAGCGTGTGGCAATCAGAGTGGCTGCACGTTCTGTCCCACGGGAGGTGTGGGAAGCCACAGGATGAAGTTCAGGGTTTCCTTCACAGTGTGGGGACCACTTTTCTGTGCTGCTCACTCTCACCAGCATGTGGCTATATGCTGAGTGAGGACGGAAGAACGTACTCAGTGGTGCCCTTACCCACCTAAGACCTGGGAATATCCTAGCTTCTCTCCTCATCCAGAACCAAGCTCACAAATTAGCTGTCGATACCAAACAACTAGGCAAATTTTCTCAGAATTGTCTCTTCCAGAAGGTGGGTGCAGTCTGATGCAAAGGAAGCATTATACTACGTGTCATGAACTACAAGTGGGTCTCAACATCCTCACTTCCTCAGCCTTTCTTTTTCTAGCCCCTCACTCAAACAGCAAGCAGTGGGAAGCTTGCCTGAAAGCATTCTGCAACAAGGGATCTTTTGAGATGTCACCTGCATATTACCGGGCTCACAGTAGGTGGTCATCGAACTCATCTGGAGTCTCTAGGCTCAGGCTTCTATATTCTTTTGCATAAAAGAACATCATTCCGATGGCTAAATTCCCATGTCTGGGCCTAGGGCTAGAGAGTCCTCTACAATCTGCATTACAAGTGCCCCTGTTTAATTCAATGCAAGGCACAGCCGGACAGCAAGGGAAATGTCAGCTATTCCCGCAGCCTTGTTATTGTTCACTGCTGCTCTGTAGGCCTGTGATCCTGGAACACTAGTCCTTTAAAAGATAGAAATAGGAATAAGAACTCTTCTGACCTCTTGCCAAACCCTGCAAGTACAGATCTGAAGGGAATAAAAACAGAAATATTCCAAGGATAAATCAAACAGGAAAGGTATGCCATCAAGACTTGGGGTGAAAGTAATCAAATAACTCAAAATGTTTCTTCTGTGCAAATAACAAATCCATTCACAGAAGGGAAATGTATCACAAAGGGGAGAGGGTAGGAGAACTTATGAAGGCTTGAATCATAGGAGCTTAATTCTGCAGGTATACTAAGGACTGCTGCACACAAAGAAAGGTCTGCCAAACATTGATGGAAAGAAGTCATCATTCCTCCCCCAAAGATCCGGGCTGGGTAGATAAGCCTGGACAAGATGCTATAAATCCCAAACCTGAGACAGAAAGAGATCTAAAGCAGTGAACTCAAAGACCCTGAGTTTTCCAGAAGTGCCTCAGAAGAAAAAGAGAAAATACTGTAGCTGTAGACTACTGGGAGCCTCAAAGACCTGGAAAGATATGAGTCAAGGACCCAAAGATTAAGATGTCGTCTAAAATCCTGGTCACTGAAACATCCAGCAGTCCCAGGGATTTACAGGAATAAGACCTGCCTATGTTTTCAATACACGCAAGGTATTTTGTGGTATATGAGATTGGGCAGGGGACTGCTTTGAATAAGAGCTGGTTCCTAATCTAAGTATCTAAAACAGACCTGCCCCACTGCCACTCTTTTGATCTGTCTGTTTCTGGATCACTTGTCAGCCCTCTTCACTTTCATCTCCTCTTTGATTTGTACTCTCAAAAGCTGTGGCTAAAATCCCACAGGGCACAGATCCAGGGCTCTTGCACTGCACTTGAGTAGCCAGCCTCGAGTAAGTCTGAGATTCTCTCCTCGCTCAGGTGCCTCACAACCAAGCCTCATCAAAGGTCTGTGAAAACAAATCCAGGTGAGTTTCTAATAGGGAAAGTTAATGAGTGCCAGCCCTCCTCAGTGTCCGCCTGGTCGTCGCTATCCTCTTACGTATCAAGTAAGCCTTTTTCTACAGGCTCCATACATGTTCCCAAGACTACCTAAGTGAAAAAAAAAGTCCTGCAGTATATATCTATATACACAGTATATATCTATTCCTATCTATATAGGAAAACTGGAAAACCCACTTCTTTAGCATTTTCAATGTGTGCCTGATTGAATAATTTGATGCTGAATTGGTATGCAATGTACTTAAACCTAAACGGCAATCAGATCCATTCCTCTCTGGATTTTTCTCTTTGCTCGGAGAGGTACTTGTGGGAGAGGAACCTAGCAGTTTAAAACATACTCAATTCATTTTCTTGATGGGTGGCATACAGAAGTATCTGCATATTCCATAGTACTTTTTAAGCTCCTTTTGGAATTAATTCAGATCCAAGAAAAATAATTGTGCTGCTGTAGTTACAAGAGTACTGAAAATTTAAAAATTAATTTTCAGAGTCCTAAGAAATAAAGTGAAAATATATTTCAGAAGACAGGGTTAGGCTATAATACTTATTGTCTATTTATCTTTTTCTGGTAGTTAGCAATGTGATTCCTGTGGATTTTATAATTTATTTGTCTTTCCAGCTAGATTTTAAGGGATGCTTGCTATGATTTAAATATGGTTTTTTCCTACCAAAACTCATGCCCAGCCTTAGTCTCCAGTACAGTAGTTTTGAGAGGTAGTAGGGTCTTTAAGAGACATCTGAATCCCAGGGACGGAGTCCTCATTAATGGATTAATGCCATCCTGGGGCTGGATTCCTTATAGGACGCGCATGTTGTTATAATGTGAGCCTGATTCCATCCCTCTCTCAAATTCATGTGCCCTCTTCTGCACGTGCCCATTTGCCACTCTTATAAGCACCCCCACTACAATGGTGCCTCCGTTCACAGACACTTTTGTTTGAGAACAATTTGATTCACAAACAGAAGCATTTGGCAAAACTTTGCGTTTGTTTGGAACTCTATATTGTGTGAGGAACATGACGGCAGCCATCTTTTCCACACGAACGTAAACATGACCATCTTTTCCAGAATTGTGGAATGAGCTGTTTGTGAACCCAGGGACTGCTCTGTATGATGCCATCTGTTTCATTAGGATAACACATGAAGTTTTCCCTCATCAGATGTAACAGACTGATCTTAAATTTCCCTGCCTTATAGAACTATGAGTTAAATAAACCTCTTTTCTCTATAAATTATCTAGTCTATAGTATTCTACTGTAGCAACAGAAAACAGACTAAGACAGAACTCATAATATTCGTTGAACAAATAAATCAAAAGGCTTCATTCAGGCCCAGTGCAAGAGTGTTATGATCAATTGTCAATTGCTGGCATCATTGGGAGGGAATAAGTGGTGACATACAAGGCACTTCTCTTCCATCCCTGAAAGAGAATGATCTGGGAGAACTTGATTCTAGTTACTGATGTGGATTATAAAGACAGGTGAGCTTAAATAATTCCTAAGAATGCTTGCTTAGAATGTTGGACTATGCCTCTGAATAATAACAAAATAACAATACGTTGCAACTGTATAGCTCTTAATGTTTTCCAATACGTGTTTTTGTATGTGATAACTGACATGAAACCCAGCTATTGTTAAGGGATTGTCTCCAGTCTCTCTGGAGGAAGTAGTGGCTGCTTTTTGCTCCCTAGAGATGACTCAAAGTTCATGAATGCTTCCAGGCTGAGAAGATGCGCTGAAAATCCATAGACTTAGATAAGATACTGTGAAACACGCCTGTGATGCTGGCACTGTGCAAGTCTGAGGTAGGAGAATTTCAAGTTTGAGCTCAGCACAGGCAGTTCAGTAAGACCTTATCTCGAAATCAAATTAAAACGGAGCTAGAAATGTAGTTTAGTGCAAAAGCCCTGGGTTCAATGCCCAGTACTACAAAAATGAAAGAAATAAGACACGACTCTTTGGGGATGGAAGCTCATCTACTCTGCTTCCCCAACAGGTGCTTGAGTCCTTTTACAACTGATCCACCAAGTGATAATCTTTTGAAAGGCTTTTAAATCATGACTGCTTCCCCATGAAAGCCTACTTTTCTTGTTTGCAAGAGGCTCACATTTCTGAAGTAGTTTGCCCTCGTTCTGTTACTGAGCAAGACTGCTCTTCAAATATTGATTTCCTTTAATTAAAGCTGATGAGGCTTGTGTATTTCATTTTTTCTGTCTTGTTAGGTTATGTCCTGAGTGGTTTTCCTCCTTTGCTCTAAACTTTTTCATTTTCATTTCTTCTACCTGAAGTGTCTAATTTAGAGTCCATGCTCCTTTAAGTGTCCTGTGCTCATTATCTGTATTTCTGCTAACCACCCAGCAAAGAAACTTCAGTCCTCCAAGGTGTACTTTCATTTACCTTCTCCCCCCAGTTTCCCATTGCTTAACTGTGGATAATGACTGAGGGTTTTCGGGTAGAATGGAAGATCTCATCTTTATTGCTATGAAGCCTTGTGCAACTTTGATCTCTCAGAAACAACTTCCTAAGCCCAGCACATTTATTCAGGAATACTGAGTTCTAATCCTGGAGACCAGCAAGGCACCTGATTTCTGTTTCTGTTTTAGGGCTGTCATCTATGGCAGAGGGAATGAAACTGATAAGGTAAACCATGCACAGAGAAGCTCAGAGCTACATTGTAGTTGCAGAGTCTGGGAAAGGCAGCGAGGGCATCCACATTATCTTGCCCTCTCCCTTTTCCATTAACTTTTCACTCTAATAGTTCCGCACAGGGCATCAGAGCCTGGATCGATGAGCTCATTGATTATTGTTGCCATTTTGCTCTCTTCCCCTCTTGGCACAAGTTGTTTCTGCCCAGGGAGTGGTGGTCGCATCCCTGAATGTCTCACTGGGTTCAGAAAAGAATATGAGTCAGTTTCTAAGATATATTATTTTTTCACTTAAACTTCCTTATCACTTATGTCTTTACCAACAGTGTGGACCTTGGTTACAAGCTATCAGAGGCCAATGGAACTGTATCTCACAGTTATAAGTGGTATTGTACAATAGCTGCATTCACATCCAGCTCCAGGCTCCTCCATCAGATTGGGGGACAGTGAATGAGCTAAATCCATAGTTCTGAGATCAGATGGTTTGGAGAAATTGAGACTTCAAACATGAAAGGAGCCTGGGATGAATGGTACTTAGGGAGATGGGAAGAAAGAAACAATGCCCAGCATATATATTTAAAAAAAAGCTCAACAGAATGGGGATTCACTGCATCCCTTGAATGAGAATAAAGTGTAAATAACAGCTGCTAAGAATGTTTGGAAGCTGGGTGAGGAGGACACAAATGTACTCTGCTAGTAAACGAGTTAGATTTGTTGGGAGGAGGGTCAAAGCTAGAGAAGAAGGTGAGGGGTTTGGTAGAGCATATCACATTGAGGAATACGAATGGACAATGTTCATCAGGCAATTAGAGAGCTGGCACTGGAATCCAAGCAGTAAGACAAGGTCAGATAGATAGTCCTTGCTCCACAGTGGCACTCTAAGCCATAAGATATGCTGTAAGGCCCAATGGGACAGTGATCCATTGTGATTAACGAAAGAATGCATTCAGAGGCATCATATGTTGGAATCTGTTCACTTCCACACCAGATTATGAGGTTTGCAAGCACATTACAAAGAGTTGTGTACCCAGGGTCCAAGTGAAAAAGCCTGAGCCAGTTCAGTATGACGACCAATGCTAAGGTTAATGGGGCAAAATGTGGGCCTTGATCCTTGTGCGGGTCAGGGTTTTATTTATCCCATGCCCATGGCTTGCCTCTCCCCATTCTCTAGCCCAGCCAGACTGCTTACAGATGGCAAGGTGAGCAGGATGCAGAGAAGTGGGTAGAAGTCATTGTGAAGCCATCCTCACAACAGAAACACCTCCAAGTTGCACTCCACTAGTACCACCACCTTGGTGTAGGGAAGACATTCTAGCCTAGGAGCAATTTTAAGCTTTAAAACGCCTTTGCTTGAAGTTCACATCTTTTCTTTTTTCTTCTTTTTATCAGGGACTAGCCAAAGGTTAGGTAATATAGTAACAAAATCATTTCTCTGTTTTTACATGAATCCCTTTCCTCTCCCTGTTGTCAGTCTCTGTACTGTGTCTCCTGAACTAGCACCCTCAGATACCCTGTCTTAGCATCCTGGGTGGTACACGGACACCACAGTTTAGTTACAGCACCACGGTTGAGTGTGGGGACAATCTGTCTAAAAGGAAATCAAGGGTTTTGCACTTGATATGCCAAAGTATTTCAGGTTTCCTGAGTTGAGCTCACTGGGCAATGTTCAGGAACCTATAGATATTACCTGTCCCAAACTGAGGTAAGCTTTAGTCTTGGGGTCCTGGTTCTGAAAATTACCAGCTGAATGATTTATCATCTATAGGTCTCAATTTCCTTGCCTGACAGTCCTACTTCTTAAGGCCATTATACAGTTTTGAAAAGTGTAAAACTTTCACCAATTTATTGACCAAGAAATCATTCAATGTTTGTTGACCGCATGTCCTTCCTTGGGTTGGGCTGTGGAAATACAGTCATGAGAGTCACAAGGTTCTTGCCAGCACAGCCCCAAAGCTGAGTGAGAAGAGACAAGCTTGTTAAACAGGCGCGCAACAACATAATGTACCAAGTGGAATAAACAAGTGTGAAAACGAGGGAAATAAAACAGAACAACCACTTCCGCTTGCAGGAGTCAGGGAAAGCAAAAGCAGAGCTGAGTCACTATCGTGAAAATTATTTTTGGCTTTTGCTAAGGGATCATAGCTCTGAAGTTCTACTCTGGGTTATGAGAATTTTCACAAAATGGAATGAAATTATGCCTATCGCTACTTAGACACAGTTATCTCCCAGCCATACACTTGATAATCTGGAGTACTTTTTAAATGCAGAGACTGAGGTCCCACCCCTGAGTTTCTGATTCAGGGTATAGGTGTTGGTGCCTGAGAATGTGTGATTCTGAAAGTCCCAGGTAACGATGCCGACGCTGCTGGTTCAGGGACCGCACTTTGAAACTCACTGTTGTACAGGAAGCATGAGACAGCCACTCTAGTGGAAACCGAGAGAGGCAGCGAACAATCAGCCATATCCACTGTCTCCGCTTCCCAGCAAACACAATTAGGATCTGCTGGATGAAGTGCACCCACTGCAGGACTCCGGAGGCAGCAGAACACGAGATGCAGAGGGCTGCTGACATCCATCTCTGGAGAAGCTCCTCCTTCCTGAGGAAGTGGCAATTACTGCAAACACCACAGAGTGGAGTGCAATAGCAGGAGAGACAAGATTGGATGTGACAAGCATTAATTGAGCCCACAGTTCTATTTACTGAAAATGATCTGGCATAATTAAAAATTCACAACTGGAGCCTAGTTGGTGAACATTATACATTAGGGAGTCCCCAGAGTAGGCCAAAGATGTCTCAGTGAACTTTTTAGGAAAAGCCAAAGGAGCCAACTCCTTCGGCAAGAATTAGCACACAAAGAAAAAAGAAAAGCCAGTTAGTCTATTTACGTGGACCTGTGATTCTGATTTTACATTACAGAACAATATCAACAGAGGGTGCTGAGAGAGGGGTTCATTTCCTTGTTCCTGGTGAATTCTTGCTTTGTTTTTACTTTATACTAAATATGCTCTTAGAGGATTTTCAAGAATAGTCGCTCTGCTTGCATATTGTCTATTAACTTCTTTTAGGAAAAGGGCAAATAGCATTTATATCTGTTCACAAGAAACTTGAGACATTTGTCACATAGAGGAGTTTCAATACCTATTGGTTGACCACCATACCTGATAAATTTGGCTTTTCACATGTTTGTTGAATTGAACAGGCTGACCAACACATACTAGATTAAGCTGACTGAGGTGGTGCATGCCTGTGATCCCAGCACTCGGGCGGCTGAGGCAAGAGGATCTTTGCAAGTTTGAGACCAACCTGGGCTACAAAGTGAGCTCAAGGCCAGCTTGAACTGCATAGCAAGACCCTGTCTCAAAAAGACAAAACAAACAAACAAACACACACTAGATTAGAAGCTTATTAACAGATGCATGTGGCTTTGATTTTTTTTGTTCAAATACCTATTTCACATTATGCTGCATGGCTCAAAGGGTAACAGCCTAAAAGGGCGACAGCTTACTGCAATACCATTTTTGAGCCCCAGTGCCCACAGCTATGAGAATTATGTAGAATAAACCAGTGGGAGTCAATACATTTGGAGAACAGCATGGGCAAATTAACTGCAGGCAGCCTTGGAGTTGTGAAAAACCTGGAGTTGGGCAGAAACGGCTTCCTATTCCATCTTTCCACTACCTGGAGGATTTGGGACAAGTTGGATCATCAAGGCAGGGTTGCTCCTATCTGAGACACCTGAGATTGACACTGGAGCTTTAGGCACCAGTTCTCCAGCTACGTATTAGTATCTAAAGCCAAGAGCATTCAAATACCTGCTTGGTGCTGAAGTTGTCAGCTTAAGTGCTCTTTAAGAGTGCAAGTGTTCCCAGGATCTAAAAGAGGCTTGGCTCCTTAGAAATCAAGTGGAAGGACTATATCAACAAGGTACTGAAAATGCTTTCTGGGGTAGAAAGAAAAGAAGCATCCCCTATCCTCGCATGGGCCTCTTCACAGCACTGAGCCTCTAAACCAATTCTTACAGTCTTCATGTATACTAAAAGGAACAGTTAAAACTTGAAAATGTTTCCACTATTAAACAGCTTAGGCATCACACATCTGTCCGTATGCATGTTATTCGAAGTTGTGTTTCCTTTGCACATGTTATCTGTTCTATGGTAATAGACTACTTGTAATTTCCTTTTCTTAATGAAACCCAAGAATCAGCTTCTCTTTGTTGCATTACAATTTGGAAAACTGAGCATTATTTCAGTGTAGGTACTCACAGAAGATTAAAATTCTCATAATTCATAAAAATAAAAGTTGTCTTGTTCCTTAACACTCACTGATCACTGTTACATTGTATGAGCTGTACAAGTATATCCATATACTTCTCTTTTTGTAATGAGTTTTTACTACCAATCTAGTCAAACCCAAGACACTCGGATGAGCCAAAGTGTGAAGTTTTTTATTGAATAAATTCCAACCAAGACAAGGGAAAAGCTGAATAAAAACATGAAACTGAGATGAATCTTTCTAGACAGAAAAATAATGTCTACTGTGGAGAAGGGATGTATCCAAGGGAAACAACTAAGGACGCACCATTGTCTTAATGTTAAAAATTGACTGGCCATAGGAAACAGGGCCATAGCCCCCAAGGAATAAAAAGCAAGGTAGGAAGGCTTGGGACCAAAGATGATGTAACACAAATGAAGCGTGGCTGCATTTGCCAATACAACTAATGCAAGGAGGTTAAGTAGCTTTTCTGAAGAGGAGGGTAGAAAAGAGATGCAATGCTCAGTTTTCTGCTATGTTGAGTTCTGCATGCATGTGGGACCCCAGGCGAAATGTTTGGTTGCCAGTTGGATATACGGATGCAGAACATAGAGGGATATAGAAATCTCAGCTAAAGAGTGGTCTTCAGAGATTTGGAGATCTGTAGTAGCTGAAAAACTTATAGAAGAAATGACATGGAGGAATTGTGCAGAGGAGAAAGAGAACAGCCAAGAAAGATGCCTAAGAAAGATGGGCCAGAGAGGAGAAAGGAGCTCATCCAAGCTGAAGAGGAAAGTGTCCGTGAGAGCATGCTTATTCCAATCATAAGGGACACATAAGACAATTTTACATCTTGGGCTTCTAGCAGCTGCACGTTGTTTTGTCTCACTGCACAGTTCCGATTAGTTGTAGTATCTCACTCATCATGCTATCTACTCTCACACCAAGAGCATCTAACATTCAGGAAACCTTCTTGGTCACATACAACCTATTCTTATCAATTCCTGACAAGGAAGATCCTAAGTATATTGAAGGAAGCATCTTGTACCCTAAAATCCATAATAATAAGCTTCAGATATAATTTTTCAGGCCGGCTTTATTTATTGCAACAAAGGCCTATAAAATAAGGAACTGCTTTTGGGCCTAAACTAGATGCACTAACTGTGTATGCAGCTATGGCTATAATTTCCCAAAGAAATAACTAATCTGCTTTTGACAATTGTTCCTGGTTTTCTTTGGTTTTGCTTCTCCTATTATGGGCAAAATCAGAAACGGGTCTTCAGCCTCTGAACCTAAATTTAGGACTTCAAGACTATCCTGGCTCTGGTATAATCAAAATTCAAATCACTCTGATGCCAAGATCCACGTCTTTAACACTTGGAAAGTTCTTGTTTCTCAGCGAGTCATGGTATCATCTCTTTATAACAGAGGTTCTAAGCTTTGAAACAATGATTCTCTGGTTCTCCCCAGCCATGAAATAATCAAGTTACTATTTAATTAATTTCCTCAAACCTATTCAAACCAAGTGGCTGGGCGTGGTGGTGCACACCTGTAATCCCAGCATTTGGGAGGCTGAGGCTGTCTCCAAAAGACAACAACAACAAAAATCAAACCAAGTCTTCACCCCTTTCTCTGTAGAGAGAATTTAAATCACAGTGTAAGAGGATACTTCTTGATTTAGAAGAAATGGAGAAATGAAGATAAAACTCCAGTGATAGAAACTTGAAAGGTAGAAGTGAAGCTTATTACTGAAGAAGTCTAAAGTGTAGATGAAGTAAAGAACAAGGTCCTTACCGAGAATGTCACCATTACTGGCTGGAAGCACATGCTACTATGGGCAGTAGTAGCATCATGTCCCTCAACCTTTGTGACAAAATGGCTGTCTGTGAAGGGATGACAACAGTGTTAGACGATGTTAAACCATGTATAGACTGCTCTCCGTGGAGGATTATGGGTCCAAACACTCGAAGATGAATTTCAGAGAGTGATTCTATGTGAGACAGGCAGGTAACGGCAACTGTGGGAAATAACCTTCACTGAGGATCAAGAATTTCAGTCAGTTGTCTTGCCCAGAGAAAGGAGACCAATCCTTCAGACTTCATCTCAAAGAGGAGGGACCTGAAGTGACACAGAAGATTCCTGCCAGGAAAAGGGGAATTGGCCCTTACAGGGAAATAAGATAATATTTATCTCAAGGAAACCCAGTAATGAGAAGAGAGGTATACATGTAGCTGCCTGAAAGGAATATAAACAATTCTTTGTGACTTGGGGGCAAAAGAAATGGGTTTTAAAAAGCTATCAGTGCATATCTTGGGATTCTTAACAATTATAGATTTCTGTAACCTCTTCTACTCTGTGCTAATTATGATTCTTTTCATTTTTCAGAGCAGTATATTAAAGTGAATTTCGACATTCTCAGCTTGTCTAGGCCTTGTGGGAGAGCAGTACAGTACTGAAGTTCCAGAAACTCAAGCCAGGTGTGGCAGCATATTCCTGTAATCCCTGCACTCAGGAGGCTGAGGCAGGAGGATCACTGGGAGTTTAAGGCCAACTTGGGCTACATAGTGAATTTTTTTTTCTTTTTGAGACGAGGTCTCGCTGTGCAGTTCAGGCTGGCCTTGAGCTCACTTTGTAGTCCAGGCTGGTTTTGAACTCATGGTGATCCTCCTACCTCAGCCTCCCAAGGGCTGGGATTATAGGCGTACGCCACCATGCTTGGCAACATAGTGAATTTAAAACCAACCTGAACTACATAAGAAAACCCTGTCTCAAAAAAAAAAGAAATATTAGAGCTCCAGAAACTTAAGTGAAAAATGAAGCCCCATAGGGAGATAATCCTCTTAGTCTGAAAAAAAATTTAGTCATTTCCTTCTAAAAATTTCCCTTTAGAAGCTAGGCTCTACTTATTCCCTGTAGGTCACAGTGGGAGCTTTGTTTAAGAGGATACTGTATGTCTTTTATTGTCCACTTGCCAGGACGTCAGAAGTCAGTCAGACCCTGTCAAAGCACATTATCCAGCTAACTACAGTCCCCGAGAAAGGTTAAACTTGCCCTGTTCAAGGCCATGGGCTGCAGGGAGCCCATAGCTTGGAGGCATGGGCTCTGACCCAGCCAATGTCTGCTACTGGTCACAGCACAGAGCTTTTGTTTCCTAAACAGACTTCCTCTTTGCTCAAATAGACTGTCTCCAAAAATGATCTGATAGGACAGGGTCCATTTCTCATACTGTCAAGCAATGGGCATAAACTGAAAGTCAAGTAAAGCACCAACTAAAGCAGTCCTAAAATCAGTAATTGCTACTGGTTAGCAATCCCACTGGGGAAAGGTTCGGGTGTAAGTGGAAATTTCCTTCTTGACAGTTTTATACAACCAGTTCCAGAGATTAAAACAACACAGACAGATGCATGCGGCTCCCTCCACTTTTTCCTGATTTGGGAGGCATATAGAAAATATAGTTAAACTGAGCGTGGTGGTGCACGTCTGTAATCCCTGAACTCAGGAGGCTGAGGGAGGAGGATCCCTGTGAGTTCAAGCTCAGCCTGGGGTACATAGTGAGTTTAAGGCCAGCCTGGTCTACATAGTGAGACCCTGTCTCAAAAAGAAGGAAAGATAGAAAGAAATTATACTTAAAAAGGAATATGGGATGAAACACCACTTGTAGTTGAAGATGGGAGTTGTAACTAACAGAAACCCTATTTATTCAAAGGAGTGCCAAGTTACAGCTAGGAGCATGGGCCAGGGAGAACACAAGCTAATAGTAAATCGCAGACTAGGCCAGAGCAATATTCTTAAAATTTATTACTTATATATTTGAGGTATCTTTTCCTAAAGTATACCTATAACATAATGCTGGGGACCAAGATCGATAGAAAGATTTTTAAAGGGGAGAAAGATTCATTCACAAAATCTTTACAGCTGGTTAACCGAAATGGAGTTCTGAAGTTAACTGAGTTTCCTAGCAATCAAGGTCATAAGGGAAACATGCTGGGTAATAGCATTCTTAACTGATAATAAGGAAATATATCATTTTGTCAGGAGAGTCAAAATTATTCCTGGTGCCAAGTCTAAAAAGGACTTATTTTATAGGAGATACAGAAGCATTTCCCATAGGACAATGTCACACACACACACACACTTTTTAAAGTCAAGTTGATCATGTATACTTGCCATTCAGTAAAATTCAGCCATGTTTAACTTTTGATAGCTACTTAGGACACCACATTAGAAGGTAAACCAGTGACAGCTAAACTGCTAAGCTGAGCTCATGTGTTATGAGAGCAGCAATTACAATCATCTAACCTGATTCTGGGGAAGAGGCTGAAAAATCTAGAAGCATGAATTTGAACACAGACTTTAGACCGATGTTTCCCCAAAGTACCTTCTCACTGGATAGCATGAAGGCTTGCTCCCACTGGGTTATCTTGTGGTTTGGAGCTTTCCTCGGCAAACACCTCCCTAGCATAGCTCATCTACCTGATCCTGCGCCCACAGTGGCAGTTTTATCTGTTGTGTCTGTCCTTTTGGAAGCTGGAAGACTCAGCCAACAGCTACAGGAAAGCACACTCTTGATTTCCTTTGGGTCTCTTTCTAGTTCTTTGTTCAGGACTCCTGTGGTCCTACTATTGAAACTCACTTCAGCACCCACTGTCTTTCATCACCATCTGCTCTTACTGTCTGCAGTTCTCATCCCCTACCTCCTATCAATTCCTCAGGAAGCTGCTCCTCAGGACAGAGCATTGGCTCTTCGCCTGAATGGAAAAATCCAACCATGTAATGTGCTTTGTAGACTCAGAACCCACTTTGCTCTGACTTGCCCACAGGCTACCCAGGAACAGTATAAGTTCACTCTCTCCAAAGACATATTTACCTACAGTCAGAGATGACACAAAAATAGGCATCAGAGCAAATAAAGAAGCTCCCTCTTTCAAGACCTTAACAAATTAAAACCTACATTAATTAATTCTCTGGCCCTTTAATTGCTCCTGGATTAAATATACGGGGGTGATTTTTCATTCTGGCCCAGGTTGTGACAAGCTCAATAATTCACTTAGGGAACTGTGACATCATGTATTTGGCCCCCTTCTCTATGAAGTGAAAGGAAATAACTCATTAGCAAGTAAGAAGTATTAATTAGACTTTTGTAAATTTATACAAGTTAGAGATGCTAGCTCCATCCAGATTGTTGGAAAGAGCACCACGCTTAGTTACTTGGCAAAGGAGGAATCAACGTAGGTGGTGTGACAAAGTCTTGAAAGAGATCTTCAGCAGGCCTACTGGGTCTACATTATATCCAGTGCATGCTGGTCCTCTCCAAATTGTCACTTGGACAGGCTGTACACAGATTCCAAGGATATTACTGGCATTCACATTTCCAGAGCTCATCCCTGAGAACTGTCTTCACAAACAGCTATGAGACACACGAGAAATGTCATTCATGACTGTAGTCACACTTCACTTTTGATTAGAACCACAGGGTCCAGCTTAATCATCCAGTTAGTACAACGTAAGTACCTTCTGCTGACGTTTGCTTGATCCCAAAAACCCAATCCCCTCTCAAAGGACAACGATATCCCCTAACTCTGAAGAGTCAAGAGAACAAGCTACAGATGTCAAATGTACCAGTGCAGCAATATGGACAGATGGACAGATATCATTTCCATAATGTTTCCTAAAAATAAACTTGTTGCATTCTTTTATTCACTAGGGTGCTTTGACATCACTCTCCCTTTGATTACAAATTAATCCTAATATCAGTATTCCTGAATAACGTTCTATGTGGTTTCTTAGCAGATATAGGTAAAATTAACCAGGTACCAAGCTAAAATGGCCCTCTCCCCACCTACAGTCTTTCACTGATGTCTCTAATGGAAAGACTTCTGCTGACAAGTAAGGAAACAGATTTATCCATCAGGGCCTTCAAAAGGTGTATTGAATATAATGCTATTTAACAGCACATTAACTATCTTAACCAGTGTCAGACAACAACCAGGGAAACACAGAAGTTGGAAGGCTAATACAGAGTTTTAGAATGCCAAATACAAATGTAAATCACTATTTTCACTAATTAAAATTGCGGTTCGTTGATTTGCTCCTGGATTAAGATCACAGGGGTGATTTTTCATCCCTGTCTAGGTTGACACAGGCCCAATAATTCACTCTGGCATTCTGACATCACTTGCTTGGCTGTACTCTTCTATGGAGTCAAAAGAAGTATCTCATTAAGGAATGAGAGGTATTAATTAGGCCTTTGTAAACAGCAACTGTGTTCGGTACTAGTTCCTGATTTTATCCAGATTGTTCAGACGAGTGCCATATGGAGAGGTGAGAAACTGGAATTCTGGCTCTAAGCCATCACCCCAGTTCTCCACTTGATGGGCATGCCCTGGTTCACTCAAGTGAGAAATGGAATACAATCTTACCACCTGACTTCAAGAATCATGGCGTTGATAAATGGGAAATGGCAGAGTATAGTGAGTTAATTATTTCCTAATTAAAATGTGGTGAAGGTTTTGGTTTTACACTCCTTACAGCAGTATAGGCCTTATGGTATAAGTTCACAACTCTGATCTATTGTTGCTTCAACAACAACCCACTTACCACCTGCTATGAGCAAAGTGCTAGTGATACAAAGAGAGAGCTTTAATGTGCTCTCTCTCAAATAACTGAATTGTATCATTGAATTCTAAGATCCTCAAATGAGACCTCTTCTGTGCCCCTTGAAGCCTGACCATAGCAGATATAGAGGAACTTAGAGAATAATTACTTCCTATAAATCTGGTTTTATGCATCCCTTACAGACTGAAAGAAGTCCTCTATTGTGTTCATTCAGGACTTTTCCTTCTCTGCCAGTCTTAGGCTTCTTTGCCTGCTGCCTGGATGCCCTCTATCTGCTTGTCACCATTTTGTCTTGGGGCCATCTAATATAGGAGTTGAGTATGGGCCCCTTGGGGAACACTGCACTAAGGGAAGTGATGAGGGGATTTGATGGACCTTGCAACTTGTTACTTTCTCTTGGGAAAAGGCAGCATGACCAAAAAGGAAAGCCAAGGACCCAGGGCTCATTTGGGTGGATATTTAAGTTTTGCTATGTTAAAGCAGCAGTCTCATTACCTTATTCTGTTGCTCGGCTTAATGAAGGCACTTGCTGAATGAACAATTGCACCTAGAGGCAATATGAACATTCTGGCCCCTCGAAGGCCACTCTTTCAGCTGTTAGGGGGAAAGGGAGAATCAATGCAATGTGATGGCTGACAGATCAATACTTCTCTGAATGAATTTCATCATAAGTGACACTCCCTTGGGAAAAAGAAGGGCTGATAGAATCATTCAAGGTTATCAGCTACATGATAGTTTCTAGAGTATTCAGGGGAAGCATCTGGAATTTAGACCAGTGGCCCGACAAGAAACCACAATGAAAGCTCCATTGTCCACCATCTGCCCAAATGGAAGACAAAAGTCAATATTTCGGATATCCTCACCCAGATCCTTACTCTAGCAACCGGACACATTGGAAGATAGCTCTGTTCTGATTTTGGAGAAGGCTCCTGAAATACAAATTCCAGCTGCTTTTGATTATTGTAGCAGAGCAGAAGGCCAGAGGATCAGAGTGCGGGAGGGGGGAGCTCTTCTAGACCACACAAGAGCAAAAAGTAAGAGAGCTGTAGAAGCCCATGGAAAACAACAAGACCCCTAACATAAAGTAAAATACAAATGTAAGGCCATAATGGTATAAAACTATTGATTCAAAATATAAGGAACGAATGGGAAAATTACAAAATGTAGTTTTCCTTAGAGTAATCTAGTTCAAACTGTTAGTGATGGAAATCTGAAGCCAAAAGGCTCTTGGTCCTCTTAGCTACCTGTATAAATCACAACTAGGTGCAGAATTCATCCTTTTCTCTTAGATCTAAGCCGTAGCTAATACAAGTATTTAGTAAAGATGTAGAAAGTAGAAATGCTGCCTTAATTGGGTTTCACTGCCAGCTAATCAATGGAACATATGCCTTTAAACTGTATCAGATAGGATCCATATGTTGAGGGTCCGAATGTGCAAAATGCATCATTCCTGATCTTCCTGTGCTGATTCCATTCTCAGCCCCTTCGTTTATTTCCTAGGCATCTGTCTCAAACCAGGATCAACCCTCCTTCATCCTTGGTAAAGAGATCCAGGGAGAAGTTTTAGGTGAGTGCTGAAATTCCAGCTTCAATTCCATTATTCAAAAATGTCCTTGAAGCCAGGCATGGTGACCCACACCTGTAATGACAGCACTCTGGGAGGCTGAGGCAGGAGAGTAGCAAGTTTGAGCCCAGCCTGGGCATCTTACTAAGACCCTATCTCAAAATATAAAATTAAAAACCTGTTCTGGGGATTTAGCTCAATGTGAAGGCCCTGGATTTAATCCCCAGTACAGAATCAACAAGAAAAACAACAAAGTCCCTGGATACAGCAAAACTGCTGCTGTAAGGTATTACAAATTAGAATCTATAGCTTTGTTAAAAAAATAAAATTGCCAATTTAAGTAATCAGGCTTTAGCTATAGGTAACCAATACAAAATGTATCTTAAAACAGCCCGCATATTCCAAATTGCTTGCTTCTGGTTATATGAATATGGTTATTACAAATGACAATTTATAAAATTTCCCCTAATCAGGTTGGGGATATAGTTCAGTGGCACAAACACCTGCCTGGTATGTGCAAGGTCCTGAGTCCGATTCCTGATACAAAAAAAAAAAAAAAAAAAGTCCCCTAATCTCATTTGAAATTACTAAGAAATGTAATATTACATTTTAGAAAATGTAAATATTTTGATGTAACTCTATAGAATATAATTTGTGGTTAGACTATAAGCATAAGGCTGCACTTTTCTAAGTGGATTCTGAAAGTATGGTGGTTAAAAGAACAAGTTACTAACTGAGTTATACTGACCCAGAGTCTAGCAGTGTTTAAGTTCCCCTCAGGTAAAGATCTGGGCCTCAGAGAGTGGTTTTTGTCTTTATTTTTAACTCTTTCAGATCATGACGCTTCTTTACCTGAAAGCAGAGATTGACCGGCTCTTTTACATAAAAGGCCAGATAATAAACCTTTTCCGATTTGCACACTCTGCTGCTGTGGCACAAAAGCAGCCACAGAGAGTGTGCAAATTAATACATGGTTGTGTTCCAGTACAATTTTACTTATAGACACAGATACCCGCATTGTACATCATTTTCAAGTGTCACAACGTAGTGTTCTTTAGTTTTTCACCCATTTGAAAATGGAAAAACTATTCTTACCTCACGGGCCATACCAAAAGAAAAAAATGCAGTGAGGCTGCAGGGTATATTCAGCTCAGTAGCAGAGCTTATGTCGAGCATGTGCAAGGGCCTGGGTTCAATCCCCAGTAATGGAGCAGAAGAGAGAGAAAGGGCAGGGGGAAATATGCTATGGAGTGGATTTTGCCCAGGGTCATAATTAGTTGACCCCCTCACACACATAAAACCTTCATTGGCAACTTCCCCAGGAAATGGAAAGAGTCTTCAGTTTCCCAAGCTACTCACTTTGAAAGCAGAAAACTGATGCTCTAGGAGATTTACGTGCTTTATGTCTAAATATTAGTTGTTCACCCCAGCGCATACATGAATGTGAAAAAAAGAGACATAACTTTCATGAACTCCTTATGTAGTAACTTCTTCTTTGTTCTTTTCCCTTTTTTTCTTTTTACCCTGTTCCCTTTACCTTCTTTCTTCTGTTAGTTTTTTTTTTTTTTTTTCAGTAGCTGCTTTATTTTCAGTCTTCTTACAATTCAAAAGAACTATCTGGAAATCCATTATCAGCATTTATTCCTGACCTAGAATTTTCCACTCACTTGTCTCCTAGAATTTTTCATTGTACCTGAAGTCCATTCTAATTCTGAGGTAATTATATACATGGGGAATATTTTAATGGTTTTATTCACAAATTCTTTAGGAAATGATAAAAAAGTAAAATAAAAATCTCCACAGTTCTCCTTATAAAAGGAAAAGATCCTCCTTTTTGGCTAAGGGATTCTAGATCACAACACACTGTCATTTATTTCGGGGTTTTTGTTTTGTTTTGTTTTGTTTTGTTTTGTTTTGTTTTTTGTCTTTTTGAGACAGGGACTCGCTGTGCAGTTCAGGCTGGCCTTGAGCTCACCTTGTAGCCCAGGCTTGCCTCGAACTCGTAATGATCCTCCTGCCTCAGCCTCCCGAGTACTGGGATTACAGCCGTGCGCCACCATGCCTGGCTTGTCACTTAAAAATGTCAGCACTATAGTTACTGACGTGACTGGCAGTTACACTGAAGATGCTGTGATGAAAAGCAATTTGCAAACCATAATGTGGTGTCTATGCAATGGCTGCCTACCGTAGGTGGTATTCTGATGCAAAGGGTTAAGGACCCCTCCTTTTGAAAGTGAATTTTTGTGAAAGAACCAAAGTCATTACCAGGCTACTGAAGTTATTCCCAAAGAGCAGGCGAAGGCTTGCAACTATCGAATAAAACAACATACCTGGGTTACAGATTTTAGACTTTGTGACCATTTATCACACATCTGGAAGGTTAAGCACAATGTAGACAAGAAAATGTCAGTACGAGCTATGGTTGTTTTAAGGAAATACACATCTCTATGGGCTATAGTATTTGAATATGTTTGGCTTAGAATAAAACCCTTCAGGACAAAAGGTATTTCCAACAATCTTTCAAAAGGCAAAAATAGCTGAGGGTTTTCTCTTTGAACATTTTGAACTCCAGGCAGTTTCTTTTCAGCTCTGTTTAAAGTAGACCTCTTTACCTTCACTACGAAAATCTTTATAAGTTGCATATTTTTAAAAGCTCCACACTCCAATGGTGTCTTGTCTTAGCCCGACAAGGTACAACATGCGTGATGCATACGTGAGAGGGAAAGGAGCATTGTAACTGGCAGATCTGGCTCTCTGGCTTGTGCAAGGCTCAAAAGCACTGGTTCAAACCCACAGATGGCGTCGGGGGACATCAAGCAAGCATCTGTTTTCAAGTCGATTGCCTGGGGTGGGGGAGGCAGGGGAAGCCGGTTGTTTACAGAACAGTTTATGGTCACGATTTCAATGCTTTCAATGATTTGTTCATCCAGTTCCCAATCACAGATCAAACGCAGGTCCCAATAACAAAGTAGTCTAAGGCATGATTACAAACAGTCCCCTACTGAGGACTTCTGCCCAGGAACAAGGAGTTCTCATTACTGGTCCAGTGTAATCTGCATCAGAACAAGTGATGGGATTGCAGTCCTTCTGCCCCTGATGAGACAGCCCTTAGGATCTGAACTGTACCCCTACCCCCACTGAGAGCTGTTTCCCTAGTCTACAACACACCAAGTGCAGTCTGGTCAGTGAAGGTGAGAGTAAGCCAGTAACTGTCAGAGCTTCAGCCTCTCCCTTCTGTGCTCCACAAATGAGCCAGTAGAACTTTGGAAAAATCAGTTACTTCATCCATCTCCTCTGCAATTCCCTTATTATTGCCTGCTGAGCGAGGTGCGCATCTCAGCCTGGTTTCCAAGCCCCTCTATGATGGGACCTAGTCTGGTGTGCCACACCACCACTCTTCCCAGATCCTCCATGCCTGTCTTTGACGTTGAGCTTTTACAAAACTGCTTCTTCCAACTGGACTGGCCTGCTAGTCTTCTGGCCAACTTGAGCTTCTCTGAAAACTCACAGCTGCCTCTCTGTTGCACAGGAAGTGTCTTCTACAGACCTAAGAAACACCAATTACCTAAGTAACAGTGGCTTCCAATTGCCTCTACTGCACTCTACTTTGTTCAGACTTTATTAGATCAGGCTGGAGCATGAGATCGGTCCACACCTTCATCTCTATTTGCATCTTCTGTGTATTGTGGGTGTTTTGAATGTATATGGACCATGCTTCATCTCTGCCTTTCCTCTCCCTCCTTTACATCCAGTCCAAGTGGCCCCCAGCAAATGCTTGTTGAATGAGTCTGGATGTCATCCAACAGCTCACTCTGTGTTAGGTTTACAGCACAGAGGGTCACAGAAAAATCACAAAAAAAATACTTTTGTATGAGTATGAAATGAACTTCCTACACACCCGGTAAAGCAGCTACCTATTCTGGGTCTTACTTGTGATACTATTTTTCCTCCTGTACAGGTAAATATCTCACACAATAAACATGGTAGATGTCAGGACAGGTGGGAAAGTATCTGGGAACAGACCCAGCTAACAAGCTACAAGTCACGATCACTTTCAGGAAATTGAAGGCTTGAAGTCTGTAACTCTGACATTTGCAGGCAGATCTGGTCTATGTGCAATGCTAGAAATGGGTCCAGATTTCTGCCAATACTGCCCAGCCACTGATGTAGAGGCTCACCTGCAGAAGTGACCTTCATACTATTCTTAGACAGTGAACGAAAGCAGGATGCACAGTCTGTAGAATAAAGGGACTCAGGAAGGTCACCCTTGTCTAGCTGGTGGCTAGGAAAAAATCTCAGAGGCCAAAGCCTAAAAGAGGAAGCAGAAGTGAGAAAAACACTAGTTCTACACTGGTGTTTTGAATCTGAACCCAGTAAAATGATTAGGGACCACATGTTAAGTGTGTTTTTTTCACCAACGCGTGTTAATTATCTGAATTGCCTATAACAAATCTCTTCCTACAGTCATTTAATATTTTGCTGAATCCAATGATAGCTTTGGAATTTAAATAACCCTTCCAGTGTCTAAAAGGAGGATTTTAAAGCAAGTTAACTAGTTAATACACCAGGAGACTCGGAACTTTCTTAGCTCCCTAAGAGACTGAGAACGGTCTGAGACTCCTCTCAACGTGTGTACACTGAAAATCTCTAAATCACATGTTTAACACCATGTCACATGTCAGTACCCAGGGCAGGGGAGCACAGATCTTATTGTTTTCAAATATATTCATATTCCCTGAAAAACACTGAGCCAGCAATCACAAGCATTCAGCAATTCAACGTGTTTTAAAGTCACAAATGCAAATAGGCTTCATGCCTCCTCCTAGAAGCACTGGGTGCCAGGCACTGTGAAGGAGGCCGGAGCCATGAAGATGAATGAGACAGCAGCGCTCAACTCAAGCAGCGCACAGTCCACTAGGGGAGACAGGTGCTTAGAAAAACAACCTGACCCCTCTTCTATAACTCGACGGCAACTGCTTTCTTAAAGATCATCAGTGGCTTCCCGATGGCCCAGTCTAATGACTTCTGAAGAATCAGATTCCTTGGTCATCTTATGACCATGTCATTTGAAGGAAGGTTTGAATAAATTTATTGATAGCTCTGCAGGTATCTAGCAAACAGCTTTGCTAGCAGAGAAAGGAGCAAGTACAAAGTCCCTGAAGTAGCCCCAGATCTGGTGTATTTAAGGTAAAGCAAGGAGACTGGCGTGGTTAGAGAGGCATAGGCATAGGAAAGGGTAATAAAATATGAGGTCAGGGAGGGGCCAGGGGCCAGAGTGTATAGGAAGGACCTTGCAGTACTGTATTCTGAGGAGATGGGAGATGATTGCGGGGTTTACAACAAAAGCACGATAAGATGTGAACTGATAATTTTAAAGCATCATCACTGTGGTAGCGGGCTGGATAAAAGACTAGGGGCCAGTGGTGGTCCAGGGGAGCCAGCGAGGAGGCTTTTACAGTAACCCACATAAGGAATGATGGCAGAGGTAATGTTGAGAGGCAGCCATATTTTGGACATAAGATGAAGTCAGAGTAGACAGAATGTACTAATGGTTTAGGTATGGTCTGGGAGAGCAAAAGAACAGTGAGGATTTTCACCTGAGTAACTGGAAAGGCAGAATTGCCATTTACTGAGATGAGAAAGTCTTTAAGGGGAACAAGTTTTGGGGCAGTCAAGAAATAGTTTAGGACAGATGAAGTTTGAGATAGCAGTGCAATGTGCCATGGGAGCTCAGGAGCAGCACCTTGCTTATAGGGGTCTGAGGCCAGGGGAGAGGTTAAGCTGGAGATGCATAAGGAAGCTGAGCTCTCCTGCCTCCCAGCAGCCTCTTCACACAGGCTCTGCGTGACTAATCTAACGCCACAGGCCACCTGGCAGAAGAGCGTGCCTGGCTGCAGCCAGCCTACCCTCTTCCTCCTCCTCCTCCTCCTCCTCCTCCTCCCACAACATGATCACCTTGCCCTTTATTCTCAGGGCCCAGTTGGACTGAAAAATGAGGCTTCCAGTGAAGGCAAAGCCACTTCAGAAAGTACTATAGTGATGATACAATATAGATTCTGTTACTCGAATGACCTGACTTTCACTGAGGAAACACATTTTTGATGGTGTTGCTTTTCATAGACTCATCTAAGATCAGAATGGGAAGAGCTGGATAGATTCAAAATGGAGCCTCAGATACCACAGAACTTTCTCTGGAGAGCAACCTCTAGTCAAATTTTTATGGAAGGGGGGACCTACTAGCAGTCCAAGTGTACTCAGGATAAACTCTTGGGTATTACTTTGGGAAGGGATGGTAAATTATAAGCAATCAAAGCAAGAAAACCACAGTATTTTATTGATCACAAAACCCAATTAAGGTGAAATAAACCAGATACCAAAACCAGTTTTAAAAACCTCTTTTTGCCCCGCCCCCTCAGTCTGTCCACTGAGTACACTGTTAGCTTCTTGCTAAAGTCGTTTGCTGGCTGGAAGCTTTGCAAGTACTAACTACTCTCAGAAGTTCTATGACTCCGCAAACGAGGCTCACACAAGTTGAGTGCTAAACTGTGAAAGCCTGGGGAACAGAGTGTGCTCAAAATTATTTACACAACTTTACAGACAAGCAAGTATGGAGGCAGATAAAGTAGGTAGTTCAAGCTTCCTTGCCCTCAAGGGTTAAGAGTAGGCACTTTCCGCTTCTCCCTCCTCAAAGGGAGGTTGTGTTGGAGGAAGCAGGATAACGGTTGCATGGACAAAGCCTGACTTCTTCATTTGGCCATCAGAGGTCATCTGAAGATCCTCACACAACTATACTGCTGAGCTTGTGAAAGGAGGAAAGTTGGCCAAGCCAGGCAGACGGACTCAGTGCTGATCTCCCCACTCACCCAGGAAGCAGAATCAGTGCCAGGCAATGGACAGCTGCCAATTCTTCAGTTCTCTGTGGCAATATCCAAAGAGATGGGACGATCTTGTGGGTCTGCTGGGGCTCTTTGTGACTGACAGTCAACTGGCCCAACATAATTTTGATCTTGTTCTGTTTTATAAACCTACCATATGCACATATGTGGCTTCCTTCTGTCTGTATGCATGCCCACCTGTATATATTTTCAACCTACCTACCTTTCATTTTCCTAGCACCCACAAGTAGAATTAGAGAGTTGGGAAGTTCTATAGAGTCATTGTCTAGTAGATCCCTTCATTATACAGACACAGAAACCACGGTTCTGTGGAAGTAATCTGACCACAGTCTCTCAATAAATTCAGTAACAGAGTTGGAATGTAGATCTAAGTTGGCTGATCTTCAGTTCTTGGTCTCTGTCCATGTCTGACTCAGCTTCTTGCTACTTTGTCTCTCTCCAGCTTTGCATTTCTGGCCCTGTCCCTACCCCCACCCCCACCCCCATTGAATGGGATATTAGTTTAGCTTGGCATGTATCCGACTTGTTTACCATACCATCACAATCACATGCTCAAAACACAAATATTTAGTAGACCCCTACTATTTTACTGCATTGCCTCAACTTCAAGCTTTGGTCATGCTTTGGCAACATCTCCTTTTGCTAAAAAGGTCACACTCAAAACTTACATTACTACACAAATGTTGCCTTCACCTGTGGGATTATTAGGAACTATCTCAGGGCGAGTTTCCTAATTTACTTTTCATGGTAGCTCCCATACTCTCAAATTGACCCAGACCATGGATACTTAAAATGCTGCATGTAGCCCCTGTGGCAAATCAAGAATCCAATTTTAATTTGATCCATAACTTCCTGTGTAACTTGTTGATAAGTGAAAGAGAAAAAATGCTTACTTTCTCACCCCTGCTTTCAAAACCAACCCTGTAATCTATTGGGCATTACATACCAAAAATCTCTTTAACTTGAAAAATCACAATAGAGAAAAATACTCTCCAGGAGATTTAACCAATCCTGTAGAATGTGACTTGTCACTTTCTGCTCTCTTGGGATTTATATGAGAAGGGGAATGAGTGCATCAACTGTGGTGGATATTTCTTCCAATCTGTTGTCTACACTCAGATTAGAAATACAATGCTCCAGTACTTGTGGTCAGCTATAGTTCACCTGAGATAAATTTAAAATCAACCAGAAGAGCAGTATTTTATTTACAAATATTTCATGAACATTGTAAAGGAGATACTGACTCTGCTCATATAGAGATAAATAAATGTGGCTTATTGAACTCTTCTGGCAGATGGTTTTACAAGAGTCTTCAAGATCCACGAGTATTAATTCACATGGCTCTTTAATAATATGCCAATGTGGCTTTCAGAGAATCTTACACTCCTATCCTCTTATCCTATTTTATTTTCTCATAAAAGATTTCCACATTTATCATGATAACTAATTAGCTTTTGAGGCTGTTTATTTCATTCCTTGTGAATTTCTGAGAACCTCTCTTTCTTATGTAATCAAAAGCTGATTAATTCTCATTAATTAGACAGAAAAGGTTATTCAAGCAAAATAATATGACAGTGAGCACTCTTCCCCACACAGGTTCAGAGGTAGGTAGGCTACCATCTAAAAGGTGTTTGTGAGTCAGAAAATGGCTCCTGCCTGAAGCAATAACACTGCTCAACCCTCCCCTACACAACTTTTATTCCTTTCCATGCAAATGATCTGTGATGGGCTTAGGAAACTCTTTATTTTGCCTCTGGCATCATGTGTGACACTGTCAAATTAATTCATATTAAAAATGTGAGCAAGAACGTACAGGCTCCTTGTATTATACTCTCATGTCACTTACATTTTAATACAGAAGCAATCAGTAAAGGCCATTTTGTGGCCCATTCATGCCAGTTTAATATGGCTCTGACATTCCACAGAGGTACATGAGGAATCTTCTTTCAGGTCGCCTCACAAATGAACAAAACCTCCCAGGAGAAGGTAAACTATATCCTATGGAGAGTAGACATCAAGGCAGAAATTGGAAAACCATGGGAAGACTAGTATGCTGGGAAGTGCTATTTACAGGTGGCTTCTAGCATATAACCCAAATGAGGAGGGCTGAAAGGTTCTCAAACCACACAAGGCCTTGAAGAAGCCTCCCTACAATCACAGTGTCAGGCTGATAAGGGGAGACTGAGCTGTCTGGAAAAATCAATGGAGCCCACTCTGTAGTAGGACAACAAATACGAAGGCACAGGAAGCCCCATGGGGCCAAGCTAACAGTCATTTTTTCCCTTTAGGTGCAATTTTAAGATCACGAAGAAGGGTGCCAAGTAGGAAATATTTCCACTCTGAAAAGGGAACAGAAATAATCTGATATTTTTTAACTCATGAAAAAGTAGTCCCTGTTTCATGTAGGTATAAGATCTCCTATGATATATAGCTATGCTATGAATGCTCTGGATAAGACAGTGAGACCAAACTAATGGAAAACATCCTAGGTGAAAAAAAATAACCATCTAAAGTAGTGAAATAAAAAGACAAAGCAAAAGTTATAAATGTGCACGGACAAAGGTTCAAAGCACTGAAAGCTTAAAACAGAGGTATTTAAATTTTTGACAGAGAACGGGCTACAATTTTATTAAGAATGGATGTTGCACTTGCCTAGCATGTGCAAGGCCATGGGTTCGATCCTCAGCAGAAAAAAATGAACATTAAAGGGATTATGTCTTCCTTTAGCTATAGACACCAAATTTACAGCGACAATCTTCCCTTTCTTTGTTTATTTCAACGAAGTTTTAAGTTTCAGGCTGCATTCTCAATCTAACCTCTCCCTTCTATGTGACCATGCACAATCTGTTAGCTGGCCCCAGACCTTCCTAAGGTCCCAGAACAGAATTCCTAAGGGATTTATCTCTCTTTGTTTGATGAAGTTCTTTGACTATAATGAATTACAAGTGCTGGCATCAAGAACTATAAACAGGACAAGCAAGTAAACAAGCAAGAACAATATCACGAGTACAGTTAATTACAAATCAAGATACCCGGTAAGATCCAGTTGACTGGGGTACTTGCACTGCACCTGTTACTAATCAGCTGTGTGTGCCTAGAGAAGTTATTGTCATGGGGCATACCTGTTTCTCACCTGCAGACACTTAAACAAGTCTTTTAAATTAAGAATCCTATGGGAATTCCCTGTGTTATTTTCCACACTTCTCTTCCCAAAGGCCACTCTTCTTTCATAGCAAGATCCGCTGTAACCATGAATGGGGGATACATTCCTTTGAATTTTCAAACCCTCTTGGCTCTCCTTTCTAGAGACTCCTTTCAACACAAGAAGATTGTCAGCTTTTCTCTGCATTTTTAAAAGACTGCCTTCCCAAAATCTAGTTGTGGAGCTGACTTTTATGCTTAGAATATGGCCAACTATCTGAATAATAAAGGAACTGGTGAGGGACAACATAGAATTTGTAATGAAAGAAAATGCACAGACAGTTTTAATATTTCACCTTTCTGTTCTACCTTCTCCAAAACCTAGCTGCCTGCTTCCCCATCTTCTCCCATGAAGCTCAGTAGGACAGATGTGGGAAGCTGTGGGGTAAGTGGGGGTCAGGGAAGCTTTCTAACTCCAACCTCAGTTGTTAACTGAGCTTCAACTGGGTATCAAAGAAGCTAACGTAAGGCTGGCTGAAAAGTCTTGAGTGGTCTGGTAAAACCAAGCCCGTCGGCACCTAGCTCACTAGCACACAATGCCTGTACCACATAATTTTAAAACTGACTTTGTATGCCTTCTTTCCTCCTACTGGTGTGCTGTTTAGTTCTTTTTGAAGGTTCCCTGTGGCCAAGCTAAAGAAATAGTGAACGTTCAGATATTTGTTTTTAAGAAAGAAGTTGACAGTAGCATTTGTGGTGTGGAATTGTTGTGCTAGTTGGCGGAGGTTAAAAAAATGTTTTAACTTCTTGTGACATCTACAAGAATTATAAAGCTGGCTTTTGCCGGAAAACGCATGTTTAATCTAAGCAGTTGTGATACACTGGACAATGTTTCTACATATCCACTTCACAAAACTAAATAGAATGTTGGAAAAGGAATTTGGCCCATGTCTCTAGAAATAGATAATTGTACCACTTAGAAGCTAGAAGAACCTTTGTGATAGTGGACTTTGAGCGTTGGTTTTATCGATGAAGAAATGGGCTTGAAGAGAGGAAGGGAATGTCCAAGTTCGTATCGCTCACTCGTTGATAGCAGTTAAAGCCGTAGCTTGTGGTTTCCGACTCCTCATCCAAGGTTTTTCCCTTTAGAAACAGGCAAGCCAAACATTTATTGACATTGAATGCTTGGATTTTCCTTCCAGCAGGTAATTTGCCTTGAGTGACAAAAGTGCTCTCAGTAATCGAGTGAAATATCCCTATGGGATTAGCAGGTCCATTTAAATTCTACAATAGGAAAAGGAGCAAATCTGCCAAATTCTAGCATTAAAAAGGACAAGAAAAGCATGGAACTGAATTTGACAAAGGAATCTGTTGAGTTATGCTGCGAGAGTAGCTAAGAGGAGATGGTCCTAATGACAGAGCGGCCAGAGGCAGCAAAATTAGATTTGGTACTGAACCCAGGAAAGCATGAAATAGAGGAAACAGAAGGGCCCAAACTGTAAATGAAGTCTGTGGAAAACCAGCAAAAGCAAACAGCAAGGTTCACCTCCCAGATCACCCCCCGCCCATCGGATCATTCTCTGTATCTAGTTACTTTCCACCAAGACATTTATCCCTCTCTAGGCTTATCGTGTCCATTTACTTGTATACTTGTCATTTTTAATGTCCCTTTGACACCTCCTTCCACACATACCCAGGCCTCTTAAGAAATGCAGAAACAGGGAAACTGTCTACCTTATTGTCTTCTATGCCCAGAATGGGCCTGAAATGCTCAAGAAATGCATAGTGAAGAATAAATCTGAGATAAAATAAATTAGACTACGGTTGTTGGAAATTGAGAAAACATTCAAGACTCCATATTCAAGGGTGTTTTTTATTATTCTGACTTCAGGTGAGAATAAGAGACTGTCTCTATCTCAGCAATGTCAATAACACATTTAAGACAAAGGAAATGAAAGGACTGGCCAATGTGTGCATCATTAGTATGAGCAGCCTTGTGGTGTGTGAAATTTGAAGGAAGTTCTAGCATAGTGGAAAAGGGTGGGAGGACTATCTACACAGCCACAGGAGGAGCCCTGGGACACCTAGGGAGATCTCTAGATTTACCAGTACAATGAGGACTCCTAGAGATCTGAAAGTACCTACAAAGGAGACTGAAATTAACAGCGGGACCAAGAACACTTGTAATTAAGACTTGCAAATAAACAGCTGTGCCTCATTTCTGAAGGGAAGGATGAGGCACACCATGATGACCAGGAACTCCCCCTGATTAGATAATTCCTATTGCGAGGGTACAATGGCCTTCAAACAGCCCATAGGGTAGTAGCTGAACTTGAGGTGAATATACTTAATTTCAGGAGGGTGGAAAATGGGATCATCCTTCTGCAAATGGGATATTGTACTCTACTAAAGATATCAGCCTTGGGTTTATAGTTTCCCTAGAAATAGCTCATTTACAACTAATTCTCCTAACGACAGTACACACACTAACCATAATTTGTTTATCCCTTTGCTCTAATTAAGTTTTAGGGTTAAGCATCATAATTCTTTCTCTAGCCTGAAACACTGACAAGTGAACTGAAAATGTAAAACCCCAAAGCAATTCAATATTTACTAAATTTAAAGGAAGTAATCAATTACTAATTTGAATTTATGCACATTCCTTTCCCACTTTAGCACTGTCCTATTCCTTTAAGCTCCTCTTTGATCTTTAAGACTGTGGGCAAAGTTATAGTCACTGAACAATTTGTCACATGCTGCAGATACGTGTAGACAAAACTAATCTCTCAATGTACGTGCATGTTACTAAAGAAAAATGTATTAGGCACTTCAGGACAGAGATCTTGTATGTTCTACATGCACAGTCTCATTCCTCCACAGAGAGCCTGGCATTGTCAGTAAACATTTGCAGAATGAATGAAAGAAAAAAAATCCATCCACCTCTTGAAAGAATTATTTACACACACTCAAAATCTCGGTCACACCTGACCCAGCACATGAGTGTGTGTCTATGCATGCACATGCTCCCAAAATCCTCACACGCTCATCCCTCAGGATGAATACATCATCTGTCCCTCTGACACATGGATTTCCATAACAAAACACGGAAATATTAACTGTAAGCGTCCCAAGAAAGATGACTTTAATGAGCATTCCTTCCAAACATGCTGACCTTCCAATACCTAAAAATTGAATTCAATTTTCATTAGGACAGCTGTTCCCATCTCCCTAGAAAATATACACTTCTTCAAGTTCCAGTTGGTATTTAAACCTTTAGATCATAACAAGACAAATTCAGTTTACCTGTCAGGCTTTCCCTGGAAAGATTATTGTGAAGCACTTTGCTAACTCAGACCACTTTTACTTCTGCTCAGGCTAATGTCCTTCACTGCTCCCTTGTTTTCAGTTCTTAATAGTTCTGAAGCTAGATTCCTCCATCTGCATTCCTGAGGTGATGACAAAAGCCAGACTACACTTTTAGCCTCCTAGGATATCCTGCCCTGGAGATTCTCAGCAGGCAACTGGAAATTGGAGTTAGCCCGGAGCTCCGGAATGAGTTAAGGATTGGCAAGGTCAAATTGGGAATCATTAGTGTAGAGGTTAAAGGTGAAGCTATGTGAGGAGATGAAGTTACACAGGGAGACAACATAGCAAGAGACAAGAAGCAGATCAATGACAGAACCTTGGGAATTGCTTCATTTAAAGGTATAAGGGGGAGGGAAAAGCTGTATGTGTGTGTGTGCGTATGTGTGTATAAAAGAGATCTCAACAAAGAAAACCCAATGAATACTAAGAAAACACCAAGATAAATTATAAATATTTTCAAGCAAGAGAAGATGTGCCAACATGCCAAAATCTCCAAAGAGGTTTAGAAGACCAAGGTCAAAGAAACGGCCCTTAGGCTTTGGAAAATGGTAGTCACAGATAAACTTTGGGAAAGAAGTCTTCATGATGCCATTCTTGTGGATTCTGTGTGAACACAGGCGGATGTGTACAGGTGTATATGCAGAGACCTCAAGCCACCATAAGATTAAATATGAGTATGGAATGAGGCTGGTACTGGGTGTGCCAGTCAGTGAACGTCATAATTTATTGACTCTCCTATGTGCCAGGAACAGTGCTAAGCTGCTGTTATGGATGACTGTTATGGATCACTTCAATCCTCACAACAACTCTATAAAGTTGGCCCAGGGATATAGCTCAGCAGCATAAGTTCCTGCCTGGCAAGGACAAGGTCCTGCGTTCGATTCCTGGTACAAAAAAAAAACAAAGAAACTCTATAAAGTGCCTACATTTTACAAGTGAGAAAACTACCTGAAGCCAACAGAGGTTAAATGAATTACCCAACGTCACACTGCTAGAAAGTGGCAGTGCTGGGATTGGACAGAAGATCCATTTGAATCTGAAAGCTCGTGTTCTCAGTCCCTAAGGTAATATTGTACTGTTATGCTGACTGATGCCAGTTAGATAATCTATGCATAAGGTGAAGAGCGCTGGTATTAGTTGAGGTCTCTTATTACCTCATACTTTGTACAATACAACTCCTTTCATACATACACTGTCTACATTCTGGGATATTTACAAACTTTATAAGGGTATATTTGGTATATTTAAAGAATTCTGATTCAGCTCTTTGGAAAATAAATTGAAGTCATATGCTTCCAAAGGACCAGTTATAATTGAAATTATTCACTACAATTGTTCCCAATGGTTTGAAATAGATTTTTTTTTTAAGTGTGGTGCCATTGATTTGGTGGTTGTTACTGAGATTCAAATTACTATGAATCAAACTCATCTAAAAAATGAGAGAATTTTGTAAGGTGATCTTAGAGGACCATTTTAGTCTTGACTTTCTGATTCTTGTATGCAGATCTAACAATTTTAAACATATGGAATATGGAGAATATAACTTTAGCAGCAGATCTGGTGAGCATGTTGGCATCCTTTTATTCATTAAATTTATGGAGGCCTATCATTAACATACTATGAAAATAGTCTTTGGCTCTCCAAGGCAATGATTACTAACTTAAACAGAAACTTGAAAACTCCATTACAAAATGATACACTGCAAAGCCATCCAAATAATTTGCTTACAACCAACTGCAGACCTTATAAGTTACAGTTGGCTATTGGAAAGAGAGAGAGAGAGAGACAGAGAGTGATAAAACCTCGGCAATTAATCAGGTTTTTGCTGTCTATAGAAAAGCAAATGAGGTTCTGAGCTGAAGCAATTATTATCACTGTTAATTGTGCATGTGTGCTGCAATAATACTAGGCATTTGGGATGGTTTCCACTGATTGTCCCTTTCTTTCTCTGGATTACAAAAATCCATTCAGACAACTGAATAACAGCAAGTACTTATACAAATTGTTAATTATGAGGCAGAGATTATCACAATCTTGTACATTTATAAAAGTGCATATACAATGGGGATTACCAAATGAATTGTTACTGTATTATTTTACTAGTGGTTGAAAAATATGCTAGCCTTGCAGTAGTTTTCATATATAATTCAGTCCACTAGAATTAAAAAATGGCTCCATTAATATTCACCAAAGCTGTTTCCCTCCCATCTGTACTCCACTCTTTTTTCTCACAAACCAGGTATTAACCATCTGTACTCTTCCCTCACTTAGACCAGGCATAAGTTGTTCTGATATTATCTTCTAGTCCAACCCATCAGCACCATGGTAAGAAAAAACAGTATTCCAGATTTATTTTGCTATAGAGCAAAACTGTTATAGAGAGATGGTGCTATTATATACACTAGTAAATTTTAAAGCAAAAAGAAAGCAAAATTCTCAAAGCTTCCCCTATGTAAACAATAATAGGGATAACAGTCTCCATGTTACTGATTATTCTCTACTGGTCATCTACTCCATTTTAATTTACACATGAGGAAATCAGGGCTCACAGTGATATCAGGAGTTGATCAAAGTCAGCCCACTAAATAGTAGTAGAACCTAGTGTCCATGCCATCAAGAAACATCCAATGTATGCTCTTTAAATGCCCTCATCTATTGATTTTAAGTGATTAGGAATCTATACCTTTTATCTCAAAGACTTATACCCCAACTCTAAAACACTGAATTTGCTCTTCTCAGCTAGCCAATGTGTCCACCCTGCACCTAATGAGAATAGGGGAGCCCCGCTACTTAAAGCTAGTCTAGGATATCCTTCAAGGTGTCTCAGCTAGTCTACTTTAATGGCATCTGTCTTTGTGGAGGAATGCCAAAGCTAGCCTTTGCCCTCCCTTTCCTATTTGGTCAGGGGGCACAGAGCGAGATACAGGCGGATAGGAAGAGAAAGCAGAGGCACAGGTAAATATTTATGGGCTCAATAAACCTGCCATAGACCAAATACAGTACTAGTGATCACCGTGACTTTAGAAACAAATGTGCCCAAGCAACTAGAGCACACCGTTACAAAATGGCTTATAATTCTCACTTGCCTCTGTAGCGCTCATGGCAATATAATGACACAGCCCATGGCAACAGCGGGCACTTTCCTGGAGCATGCACAGTGTCCCCTGTCCCGCACAGAGAGAAGCTTTCCTGTGCTTGCTTCAATTTGTTCTTCTGCAAGACTCATGTAATAAGGTCCCTGACCTACGGGATCACTCTACCTTGCAAATGTACATATTTGCATACTTTGGAAGCCCTGATATTTTCAAAGAATGGATTTTTTTCCTTCATGGCAATGCTGATCTGGTTGTTCTGGTTCTTAACCCGGCCTAGGGACAGGCAGGCATGCTTGAAGCACTGTGAAGAACAGTTTGGGGCTTAACTACATACTCCACTATACCATCTAATTCTAGCAAAAAGGAGCTAGTAACTCAATGACATACTTTCTAGGGGGTGGCCCTGGACATTCACCCTACTTCTGAAAAAGATTAGCTTTCACACCTGACACTACATGCTGTTTTAAACTCAAATAGACCCTTGGTAAGAATCTGTGCAAGCGTCTAATTTTTTTTTGTATTGAAATTAACCTGACAGGCAACTACAAAACCTATGCATTCTAGCTTCCTTGAGCTCAGTTAAACTAAAAATGCATTGTTACTTACCTTGCTGCATCTAGAATCTGAAAAATCCTCCACCTGTTAAAGGAATAGTAAAACCAGTTGCTAGCAAGAGCTTGGCAAGAGTTAAAATAACAAAAAGAATTCAGTTTGTTTGGGTAGTGTGTTTTCCCAGCTTCTCAAACTGTGAGGAAATACCTCACATGGCTTCCCACTTTGATCCCCATTAGCTCTTCTCAAGCCACAGGGAAATTCCGAATCAAAGGGCTGAAAGGAGCAGGGTAGCACTGAGCGCCAGCCCTCTGGAGGGGTATGGGCTGGGAATGATGGATCTACCACTCACTCATGCTAACTCTAGTCCCTTTCACAGAGAGCAATGCCAATCTCAGCAAAAAAACAAAAGCCAATGAACCAAAAACTGAACCAAGCCCAGCCCTGTAGCATCGCTAAACCAGAAATGCCCCATTGAAAGGACCAAGGAGGAATTTGCAAGGACTTTTCATATTATCAGGAATATATGAAACACCAATAAAAGGAAAAGAATGATTAGACTTTGCTGATGCTTTTCAGAAAGGTGGAAAATTCGAACGACTCAGAGGGACATAAATCACCTCCCTAGCCCCTTCCACCCAAACACAACACATCCATCAAAGCAAACAATGTCCTTCCTTTCAAAATACTTGCTTACTTCTCCTCATAATATACGTCTTAAGAGTCAGAAAACACTGTCTACTGCATGAATTTCTGCTGTTAACAGAGTGTGAAGTTGTGCACAGATCAGTTGCTCACTTGAGTATTCAAATGAGCATGGTTACCTTTCTGTGTCTCACTGCACCAGAAGAAAGGATATTATGCAGTAGTTAACACTTTTATACCAAATGTGGGTTATATGCCCTGTGCATTTTCTTTGGGGAAATATTTCTTTGCACCAACTTTATGGGTGGGATTTAGAGGGGAGTTAAGAGAGTGCTTTGATAGCATGGCTAACCACAGAGCCCTTGTATCACCATTTGAAAACGAACAAATTATGCCTTTTTCATCAGTGCCTGGTGTCGTTTAGTCCTCCTTCCTGCCTTCTGAGTCGCTGACCAGCTGGGAGATGTAAGTGCTATGAGAAGCAAAATTGACATACCAGGGGAGGCCTCGCATCAGATCTGTTCACTGAGACACTCCCATCAGGTGATTTACCATCCGAGGTTCCATGTTGCCATCCACAAGGAAGAAGTCCTGTAGAGTGTACTGCCCTAGCCCGTTGGCTCAGACTCCTCAAACAGTGAAGAAAAGCGAGGAGCCCTTGAACCACACTTGGTGTTTTGGTGACACAACACAATTTGGGGTGAAAAATTAAAAAGAAAACTAACAATGATGATGACAAGAAAACAATTTTGAGAAGAAAATAAAGCCATATATTGATTCTTAGCCCCAGAAAACTTCAAGGTCAAATATGGTGCACTTTCTAAAGTCATAATTTTTATTTCACTGTACTAGTGGAAATATATAGTGTAATAAAAGGGAAATAAAAATGATTATATATATAATTTGTATTAGAACTGGTTCAATTAATTTAACTATTTTCTGTTGGGATTATTATGATGTGTTACTTCTAGATAAACTTCTCAGTTGCCTATTAAAGTTTACCAAGTGATTGTACTGAAAAAAAAAAACTTTTGGAAGCACCTCGTCTTACCTGGGAGACCCAGAGAGCCAGAAGTAGAATATTCGATGGGGATCCATGAAGATATATATTAAGAGATGCATCGATCAAAGAGTTGGATGATCATTGGATGTGAAGCGAAGGCCATGGGGAAGGGGTTGAAAAAAAGAATACCAATTAGAAGAAAATAAATTAATTTTCAAAACTTATTTTACATAGACACACACACATACACAAACACAACTTTTGGAAGGTTCATAAATGGAATCCTTTAAACAGTCCCCTTTAATCATCATATTTCATTCAAAAAATTTATTATGCATTATATGCTAGGCATTGTTATGGGTACTCAGACACAAAAGTGAATAAAACAGACAAAAACCCCTGCCTCCACGGAGTTTACAATCCTGCAGAATTTCTTGTAGGTCATCTGCTTGGGAACAGTTCCACAGAAATATACCATATGTCAGTAATTCTAGGAAAGCATTTCTCCCTATTTTATTTATGCCTTCACTTATGTACAGGTTCAACCTTTATGTTAGAAAGAATTCTCTTTCTGATTAGAAGAAACATTATAAATTTAGGATTTGTCCTTGTAGAAAGTTCTTCCAAAAGATTGTCAATCAGGTACCTTTTCAGCTGGTCCATTTCCTGCCCATCAAATTCCTATGCTTATACCTTGAAATGAATCAAAAATAGGAAATTTCCCAATCAAGCTCAGTGTCATGAAACTGTAGTCCAACATCTTAAGAGTGTTTCTTATTAGTTGATGCTATGTTTCCTAGGAGTTGATCCAGGTGACATTCTGGGATAGCAATAGCCCTTCTTAGACAAGAAGAGATCTAGTTATCATGTTCATGGCCCAGATACTGGCTGGAGAACAAATGATAGAGCAATCTTCCTCTGGGCCAGTTTCACGAAGATGTGAATAATCCCTGAACTGGCAGCAACTGCCTGAAAGTGTCAAATTAATAGAGAAAGGAAAAGAAAAAAATGAAGGGAACAGATATGTGCATACGTTACTAGAATGATGGGAATTTGGGGGAGACTTGGGATCCTCCAACTATGACACCTGCCCTTAGCATTTATCTTCTCAGGGCTAGTGCTTAGAGCTTCAGAAATGAAGTAATTCCCTGTTCTATTAATATTAAGTAAACACAGAAAGATTTAGGGGAAAAAAGAATGATGTAAAAATCCAGAAGCCCTTGTCTGAAAATCAGGATCCCTGGTTTCTAGCCCTCATTTCACCAATTATTCATTTCATCTTAGATAAATTCTTGTCTCCACTCTCTGTGGGAGATGAAGGTTGACAAGTTGGTTTCTAAACACCCTCCACTTTTAATAGCTTTCTGTTCCACTTTGGAGCTAAGTTACTTAAAAGGACATGACTCTCTAGTGATTTTCTCAGTACAACATGGCCCTAGTAGTTCAAAGAGTCCAGGGCCCCAGTACCCTGAGTTTATGAGTTAATTAGAACATGGCCAAATAATAATGGCCAAATTCAAATGTGGCCAAACATCATTCTGCCCAGAGCAATAGAGTGGCTTGTCCTTTATGATGGGAAATTTATACAAAAAACCTTAATCGAGAAAAAGAACCAAAATCTAACCGATGAACACTTGATCCTCCCCACCCCCACCATCAGTCTCTCTGCTCATGCAAGTTCTTCACCTATCAAGAGCCGGGGATGTTGGTGATGGTCGCCTACCCGCAGAGACCTCTGTTCCCACACGCTTACATATAAAGGCTAGATGGCTGCTCAGATTTTGTGAAGGGTTGTTAAAAACCCCTTGTCAACACTGTTTTAGTCTGATTGCAAATCTGTAGCAGATAATACACGCTGTGGGAAGCAAACGCCTACCATCGTTCCACAGATGCCAGGCAAATGGCCCATCCAACGTTGTTGCTCTCTAACACGGGGCTCGTTCGCTCACTCTCTCCAACTCCCACACCAAGAACTGCTGTGCCTTTGATTTCCTACCTTCACACTTTGTAGTGTACCCTTCCACCTTCATCCTGCCTGAGCTGGTATAGGGCTGCTTAGTAACTCACCACACACCCCTTTGTATCTCAGGCCATATTCTTTATTTGATCTCTGAAGATCAAATATAGTACAACCTAATAGAAAAAACCTGATATTCTGCATACTAAATTTGATCCTCCTAAAAGGGAAGGAGTCCAGTGACTCCAAAGGCTTAGATTAAGGACTCTTCAAACTAGTTTTGGAAAATATCTGTTAAGACCCTAGGCAAAACAAGCTATTTGTCTTTTCTTTTACACGCAAAATGTTAAAATGCTTGACCTCAGCCTTGTGCTTATGCATGGGCCTGACAGATGGTTTGGAACCAGGAGATAAGCCCAGGAGTCACAGAGATTGTGTTCTAGTACTGATACTTGCACTTACTAACTTCATGGCACTGCAAAATGTCTCACTCTCTCAGCCTGATTTCTTCACCTACAAAATGTGGACAAGAACAATGCTTGTACCTGCACTAAGATCCAACATACTTCACAAAAGAGATGACATGGGCACTACCCAATCAAAGAAGAAGCCAACTGTAAACCATGTGTATGTGCAGGCCATGGAGTCTAAAGCTCGCGGGGAGGCTCTCAAGGTGCTGTGCGGATTAGGTGAGATCATGCATGGAAATCCTGTAGGATACTGCAAGGCCTGGAGTCCGATGCAATACATTTTACACATAATCATTTTTATTAAGGAGGGATAACAAATATGAGAATAGCCCCAAATGGTGGTGAGTCCATTGCAGGCCATGGACACAGCAGTGAGGCCCCTGTCACTGAGCTGTCTGGCTTCCCTGGGAACAGAGGGAGCCTGTCAAAGACAGTGCTCAAAGACACCTGCATATCCAAGGCCACACAGAGGCCATATTTACTGATATACTGGGCAGCTGTCCCCCTGAAACTGGTGTCTCTTGCTTGAATGCTCTGCATTGTTCCTCATTCCGTAGCAAGAAAAGTCCAAGAGACACCATATATATTTCATGACTGGGAGCTCCTTGTGGTTGGCCTGAGAAGACAGATCCCAAATCATCCTTTCTAGTTTTTATTCTTTAAGTACCGGCTTTACTCCCTGGAGGCCCAGCCTTTGGCACAACCATGAAATCTCTGAGTTTGTTTTGACTGCTTGTTTCACATGTCTCCCTTCCCCCAAGACACTAAACTTGGTTTTCAGACCCATCCTCTTGACTTTCCATTCCCTACCGGCTGACATGGTTTTTAATTTGTTATTGCCTTTGCACAAAAGCATTTTAAGACTACAGACCTTTCTAGACCCAGAAAAATGATCACCTATTGATTCACTCTCCAGTTCTATGATAATTAGACAGAATATATCTTGGATGAAAATTTGTTCCAACATCTCTCCATTTTCATCACCTAAGTGACATACTATGTATCACAGAGCTATTCTAGCGATGACTTTATCTAATAGCTGCTGGCTGCTTAGTCTGTAGAGTCAATGTGAGTGGTGCAGAGACAAATACTATGCAGCACAAGGTAACAAAAGAGTCCTGGGCTAGAAATTAAAAGCAGGTCTTCATGCTAGGTCTGCCACTAACCAGCTATAAAAGCCTGGGCAAGTCCCTTCCCAAATGGGGACAATCTATCTCTCTCTCCACAAGGAGGGGGTTGGACTAGATACTTTTCCAGAGGCTTCTGTTCACGAGGACCTTCTAAGACTATAATTTGACTCAGTTAGGAACATCTTCATGCAGTGTAGCCTGAGTTTTGTTTTTTGGGTGTTTTCTTAGGTTCTTCATTTAATTTTTTTGGTTTTTTTTATGTAGTATATGTTTGCAATACATAAAAATTACTTTCATTTTGGGGAACTGGTACATATACAAGATGATTAAGTAGCCTGAGTTCTTATAAACCAAGACCTAGACAAAAACACTCCTAGATTTCTCTAAGACACCCTAGAACAGTGGTGGTGAACCTGTGGTAAGAGTGCTACAGTGGGCACACAGAGCCCTCTCTGTTGGCACAGGAGCCAAATTACCCCGAATTAGCCCAGCAGATGAGCATTTAGGTTTACATCAGTGTGGGCACTTTGTGACAAATAAGCAGATTTTGGGCTGCAGTTTGGGCACTTGTCTCTAAAAGCTTTGTCATTACTGCCCTAAGACATGTTCAGTAGCCTAATTTTTACATTAGGTTCCCAGACATTCCATTGGTTCCCCAGGGAACTGCAAATGGACATGCCTGAGACTCTAGCTAGTGCCCAGCGCACAAGATAAGTTAGGAGCTGCTTAACTTGGGACACAATAGGCCAATTCCAGGGAATCTATTTATGACTTCATGTGATAACTTTCTGAGGCTATGTTTGGTCTAGGCTGTAAAGCAAAATGAATGACTAGCACGGGCAGATGAACCCCTATAGGTTGGCAAATCTTTTCATTCCCATATCTATCGAGAGCATGGAGTCATGCCATATCCCAAGATACCTACTAGTATCTTGTTTGCCTTAGAACTCAAGTGGCTGCTACCAATAACGGATATGGAAAGTTTTCTCTGTGGCCATCAATCATAAACTCTGAGGGTCAGGAGATGTCTTTCCGTGATCTTTTAGAGACTGGAACTATCCAATCCTTCCCTGACCTTGAGACCCTGAGAACAGGGACGTGCCACAGATCACAGAGCACATCAGTGGCAGAGACCAGACAAGCACCAATATCTCTTGGTTCCTTTCCTTGACAGCGCAATACAAACCCTGTTTCTCCGAAACAAGCACCTTCTCCTCTACACACAGTTCCACAGCCATTGAAAACAATTGAAAGAGCAAGGGCTGCAAAGACTGGAAAAACAATCATGAAAGACCCTAAGGATTTTAAATTGTCCTTTTCCAGTAGCTGTTAAATTGTAAACGCATTTTCCTAGGCTTCTCTCTCACATTTTGTTTTCTGCCTAAGTGTGCTTTTATATTAACAATCAGTGATTCTTCCATTCTTTTCATTTGAGAAATAATGCCTGCTACCTGGGCCCTGTATTGCCAAAGCACCAACTACATTTTGGGAACAAAGTGGATCTGATTAGGAAGATTGCTAAACAGCCCTTTGAATTAGTGTTTTCTTATCCGTTGGCGAGCCAGTCTGTTCTCAGTTGCAGATGTCTTCTCTAAGCTCTTTGTCTGTTGTCTGCAGTGCTTACAAACTACCCCCTCCCTGTCTCCCTCCCACCCCACCCAGCAGATTTTAGTGAAAAGCTCCCATTTTGGCATCATGAGAGTGCCCTCTAGTGCTGATCTAATTAAGAATCAAGAGACTGAGGGATTCTTGTTTTCATGGGAAATGGGTTTGTCTGTAATTTGTCCTTCGTTATGGTAGGACATTCTTTCTGAAAGCATTTCTAGAACACCTGTTTGACAATTTGTCAATCAGAAAGCAGTGAAAGGGGTTTTCTGCCAGTGAAAAACCAAAGCAAAGCAAAACAAAATGGAATGCCATAAAAGAAATTCTGACTTGTCCTGAGCAGCATTCCTACCACGATGCAGTGGCCTATTGGAGTTCTAAAATAAGGTACACAGACAGAGTCAGTGCACCAACTGAATTGGACAGTGATTTTCATGTGTGTCCTAAACATCTCCAAATCTGTACTTGTATGACAGGATCCAGTACTGCATTTCCTCAATTTGGTGATACATACGCATTTTTTTTATTTTAGGAAGGGAAGAAACAATTAAAAATACCTTAGAAATCTTCTGCATGTAACAGGGCTTTCTTTTTGTCATATTAAGGGGTTTTAAAAGTTTCACCTACAATATAAGTATAAATGTGTGTTGGGGGTTATTTCATCTCATTTTATTTCCATGTTTTGAGATTTTTTGCTCTGAAGGTCCACAATGAATGTTATTTCTACATTGATTCGAATCAGCAGGATGGCTTCCACTGTACCTTTTACATTTAGCTTCACAATGGGCTGTTTTACTGAATCCCAAATATTTTATGTTGACAGACCAAGGAAGGTAAAGTTACCAACATGAGATATAAGTGTTTCATTCACATTTTAACATACTTAAATCACAGGGAATGAAAAAGTTCCTAATAAGTAATGATTTGGCCAGTGCTAGGCCCAACCTCAGTAAAGATTGGGATAGTCTGAGGAACTGTCCTTCCGAGTCACTAAGCGGGTCAGACAGTGCAGACACATGGAATGGCCCACTGCAGACATCTGTCATCTGCTTTCAACAAGGAGCTTAGGTCTCTACTGAGATCACAGCTTGAGGAGAACCACTGGGTTTGGTCAGAAACTTCCTTCAAGCCATCTCAAGTAGGAAGAGTGAATGGCGGCCACAGAAAGAGGCAATGGCCTATAGTAGAGTGAGCACAGGGGGCGGGGTTTAGACAACTGCCAAATTTCAGTGCCTCCACTTTTCTTCAGTTGCTTCCAATGTGCCTGTCTCATTTTTCTCAACAAAAGTGTGATCTTCAATAATACCTAACAGTGCACAAATCAGGTGATTAGAAAACCTATAGAATTGTATATACTTAACAATTTTGATGAAAAACCAAAGATGTTTACAATGCTCTAAGTGTATGAGGTCAAATAAATGAAGCATCTGGATGAAAGACGTCATTTTTAAAAATCTATGATAAAGACTAAGCTGCTGCCCTCCTTGCTCTTTGCTAGCTTCTGTCGACGTGACAAATCCAAGTGTCTAGGGATTTGTCTTGAGACTCCTGGCTAAAAGGTACTTCCTCTTTGGCAGGTATAATATTCCTAATTCAATATATCTTGTTGCTATGGATAGATACGCTGCTTTGGAAAAATCATGACCAGTTCAACAGTTTTGTGGGCTTCGGACATCTTTATATGTGATGAGGTAGCACTATTATTATGTAAAAACTGTGTTCCCAAAAGAAAATTGATCTCTTTTTATTGCTGGAGTCTCGGTTTTACATCTTATCTGAAATTTCCAAACCAGAACCAGAAATCTCCAGTGCTTTTGCCTCAAGAATATGAAATATGAGCCAGGTGCCATAGCACGTACCTGTAATCCCAGCTACTTAGAAGGCTGAAGCAGGATAGAAATGTCAAGGCCAGCCTGGGTAATTTAGTGAGATGCTGTCTAATAAATAAAGCTGAAGATGTAGCTCAGCGTTAGCACACCCCTGGGTTTAATCCCCAGTACTGTCCTCCCCAGCAAAAGAATATAAAATGTGAGGTAAGTTGCAAAATTGTCTGAAGAAATACAGGGGATATTTTTTGAGAATTATTGGAAATCATAGCCAAATGACAAACAATAACAATCATACCATTAGCTAGTACTTAACAAGTGCTTATGATACGCCAGAGAGCATAGATGAGGTATGATTGAGAAGTATTGCGAATGTTTAATTTTAAAGATTTCATTAAGCTAAAAAACACATTGCCATTAATCTCCCTCAAGATATTCTCTCTCACTTCAAACAGTTTGTCCCATCATTCTTCCCACTTTCTGAAGCAGTTCTGGAAGTCCTCTTTTGCGAGTGTCTTAGTTGTGCTGCTGTGGCTGCCTCCATGTCCTGAATTGCTGAAAAACATTTACCTTTCAGGACCATTTTGACTTTGGGGAAGAGTCAGAAGTTACATGGTTTCAGATCTAGTGAAACAGGAGGATGAGGCACACGGCAGCAGCATTCACGGTATTTTTATCACACCGTGCAAATACACTCACAGAAAAAGACTTTCAAAGCTGCTTCAGAAGGTGGCAAGAACCATGGGGTATGTTGGAAGCAAAGGGGATTATCCTGATGGGGGTAATGGCAACATATCTTCTTCTGCAATAAATTTTTAAAAATTTAAATATTTACCTGTACATTTTGATGATTCCTTTACTTTCAAAAAACTATCTCATTTCATCCAGAATAAAAGTCTATACTCTTCATATAGATGATAAAACTAAGGCTCAGAGAGACTAGCACAGTACGTGGTCAAGTCTGAATTCAAATCCCAAGTGGTTGGAAGTCAGTACCAAAGTTCATTAGCAACTAAGTTGTACTAATCACAGCTTAATTTACCTTCACTTCAACCCCGTGAGGTAGGATGGTTCTGATTTTAGAAGAAGCCAGAAGAGTTTCACAAGATTTGCTCAAGGTCACCCAGCTAATAATTGAAGGCACTGGGTGAGGGTTATTCAATATCCCTCTCTCCCAGCCTTGCTTGTTGCACTCTGTGCCATGCCCCACCGTGGCACTGATGGAAGTGGTGGCACCGTATATAATCTCTCTGGGCACAGGATACCTCCCTTGAGAGCGGGAGGGTGCCCTGGTTACTGCAGAAGACGCTGCAGGCTCTGAAGTGCTTCCTTGTGTGCCTCTCTTCAAGCTTCTCGTGGGACTATTTTTCATTTTGAATTCCAGGGTGTACTTTGAGGCTATGAGTGCCAATCACTTGCATACACAAGGAAGAGAGGTAGTAACTCATTTGAAGATGAAAACCTGGTGTAAATCTTCACCACAGCTATGCCGCTCGCCTAGGACATAAATCAGGTGGCAGTGGGTGGGCCAGAGGCTGCAGGGAAGGAAAAGTTGGCAGGCAGATCAGGTCTCTCTTCCTGCAACAGTGAGGGTGAGGCTGCTTCTCGCTATTCTATCTGTATGTCTTGTCTATAGAAAAATGTGATTAAATCGTATATAGACAGAATCTAGAAAGTTCAGGGCATGACAACCAAGGTGCAGGGGCAGGACGAAGCAGAGTATGTACCTCATTCCAAAAAGGCCCATGAAATCAGGGTGGTGAGAGGGGAAGAGTTGCCTTGGGAAAGAGTTATAGTTTCCAAATGACTTGAGTCCTCTGGCACAGTGACCAGGCCATTCACAATTTGAACTTAGTTTAAAAATCTATCAAAACTGGAAGGTACCTTTAGAGACCATCAAGCCCACATTCTGCCTTTATAGCTCCTGAGAAAAAAAGAGAACTTGGACCAGGGTCACAAAGTTTATTACAGGGCCAAAACTATCTCTTAGACCTCGTGACTTCTAGTTTAGAAGCCTTAAAAGCACCAGGTCCTTGCTAAGAAAATGAACACACCAATCTGTGCTAGAGGGATGGGAGTAAAAAGGTCCATTGGGAGCCAGCAGTGGAGATCCAGGCAGAAGAACTGCGCTCTGTTGTTTAAGAAGACTAACCCAGTGCTCTTTTCTATCTCCTTTAATAGGCAAAGAAACCCAGCTTCAGACAGATGAAGCACCTGGCCCAAGGTCATGTAGCTAATGTATAGAGAATGGACTTGCAGGCTGACCTGGCCGCAATGGCTATGGGTTTTTCACACTAGCAGAATGCGGCCCCCTGATGTCTCTGTAGCCAGCCTGCAAATAAGAGGAGATCCCTCCAAGTTATAAGTGACCTTTAATATGTTCATGTTTTCACAGGTGTTGTGATCATGGGATGACTCCTCCTCTACAAGTCTAGATCCAACAAAGTCTTGGCTCGTACCTGTTTCTCAGAATTTCAAGAACATATTTGGACTGCTCTCGGCCTCTGGACCCATGGAAGACAGGGTGCCTTCGTAACTACAGAGGGCTTTGCAGTCCCCTGCCCCCCGCAGGAACTGGCACTCCACCTTGGGCTGCCGAGGCTGCCTGCCTGGGAAAAAAGGAGGCACTGATCGTGGTACCCAAACTGCCAGCTGGCTGGGATGCTGCTGTGGGGACATCTTCACCCCTAAGGGCAAGGGGTCTGGCGGACATCCACAGTCAGCATTGGCCCATGCCCCAGCCACACCAGGGCGGTGCTGGAGCTGCAGTTCAGTGTCTCTGCTTTCGGGAAAGCCGATGGGCACTGAAGTAGTGGGAGCAATCCCCAGGAGGAGGAGACTGGATCCTTTTCTGTGCAGCTGGACTTGCTGAACTGCTCACTGCGCAAGCGGCACATCATTAGGATGCCTGCCCAGGGTGCTGTGCGTACCACAGTTGGGTAAGAAATCACCAGTAGCTGGGTTTCTGTAAATCAAATCCTGGTTTCCCGCTGATGTGCCTTCCAATGAGTCTCCAAGTACCTGACACTGGCAGTTGCTCTTCACACCCTGGCTTTAAACTACTCCCCCACCCCCGCATCCCCTCATCAGGTGGGTAATGATCTGGAAACTCACACGAACTGCTCTTACAAGTGAAGCCCAATTGAAAGGGGACTTTCTCTAGAGAAATCTTCTGAACACACCTGTTTACAGTTACTTTACAGTTTAGATGGAGGTCTCTTCCAAAAGACAGTTTAGATGGAGGTCTCTTCCAAAGACAGAGAAACCTTCTGAACACACCTGTTTACAGTTACTTTACAGTTTAGATGGAGGTCTCTTCCAAAAGACATCTCTCTGAGTCAAATTGTTCTTTTTCCCCTGCTTGCACTGGGGATTAAACCCAGTGCTGAGCTGGATCACCGATCCTCTTTTATTTTTCATTTTGAGACAAGGTTTTGCTGATTTACTAAATTCTCCAAGCTGGGCTCAAACTTTTGATCCATCCTCCTGTCTCAGCCTAACAGTGTGCTGGGATTGTAAGAGTGGCCCTCCGCCCTCACTTCAAATTGTGTTCTTTCTTCTTCTGACATATGTCTAAGTTTTCAACAGCTTTATTAAGGTATCATTCACATAGAGTACAACTCATCTATTTAAAGTATAAGTTGTTAGTGTATTTAGAGATATGTGCAATGATCACCACAGTCCATTTTAGAACGTTTTTGTCACCTCAAAAAAAAAAAAAAAAAGAAAAGCACCACATACTTCAGCTGTAACTGTCCTGTGCCCTATTCCTCCCAGCCCCTGACCACCACTAATTTATTTTCAGTCAGTAGTAGTTTTATTCCTAGTCTGGAGATTTCAAATAAATCAAATCACATAGTTACCTTTGGTGACTGGGTTTTTCTAACAAGCATAATGTTTTCAAGGCTGATCCCTCAAAGCATTCATTCCTTTTCGTGGCCCAAATAATGTTCCATTGTATAGATATTCACAAGTTTTGAAAGTGCATCCAAATAATCTCATCCCTGCTCACTAGTCAAGGCCTCAGATCCATGCTGAGCATGTGCTGTGGCACAAAATATTAGTAGCATTATGAGGGGGGCACAGGGAAGGATAAAAAGGTATGATGAATACATTCATGAGTTCACCCATGCATTCAATAAATGTTCTGCAGAGTGTCTCCCATGTGCCAGGAATGATGCCTAGGTACTTAGACGTTAAGGGTCCTTACCTCCCAGCCACTCACAGTGAGGCCAGCAGTATGAAAAGCTATGCATCAAATGCAGTGGCTCCACAGGACAGACGTCTGAAAGGCCCTACAAGTTACGCTAAGCTCATTTTCCGTTCTGCAGGAGTTCACAGCCCAGAATTGGATTCCTGATTCCACAAACACTCATGAGAGAAACGAGCTCAAGAGAAGGCTGTAAGCCAAGGATTCGGGTGTTTTCTGCTTTGTGCATTTTAATGAGGTGAAATACATGCAATATAAAATGAAACATTTTGGGGAAACTTTTTAAATGTACAATTCAGCGGAAACTGGTACAGTCACCAAGTGCTCAACTCTGCCTTTCTGTAGTTCGAAAACATTATCATCTCCAAAGGAAATCATGCGCCCACGAAGCAGTCATTCCCTCTTTCTCCTCCCCTCAGCACCTGGGAACCACAAATCGGACTTTGGTCTCTATGGGTTTGCCTATTCTGGATTGTTCATGTAAGTGGAATCATACAATGTATGGCCTTTTTAGTGTGGCTTCTTTCATACAGGAAGAAGTTCTTGAGGTTTACCCATGCTGTAGCATGGATCTTCACTCTTGTTTGTGACTGAACAATATTCCAGTGAATGAATACTTGACATTCTCTTTATCCATTCTTCCACAGATAAACATATGCATTGCTCACTTTTTCACTATCATGATTAATGTTACTATGAAGGTTCATGTACAAGTGTTTGTGTGGACACACGTTTTCACTTCTCTTAGGTATATAGGCAAGAGTAGAACTGCAGGATTATATGGTAATATGATGTGATTATATTTATTTTTTTAAGAAACTGCCAAACTGTTTTTCATACAAGCTGCCCCATTTCATATTCCCACCAGAGAGGTACAAGGGATCCAGTTTATCCCAGGGAGTCAGTCTTATTTTAACTCCCAGAGAAGAGTTCATTAAACTAAGGACACACAATTAGCCCAAATTATTGATCATGATGCTGACCATTTGGCTCTCGTAAGCAGGAGAAACAAAGTAAATGGGATGGGGTGGACTGGGGAGGATCCCCTCCTCCACAGCTCTGCGGATGCTTCTGCACATGCTCATAGATGAAAGGGCAAAGTCAGCAAGTACACTGGGTTGTTGTTCAACTGTCCCCTTACACCAATGGGACTCAGAGCATCTGGCTCAGCACAGGACTCAGGGAAGAACATACTTGGCTAAAAGAGCCAAGCCTGGCAAAAATCTAGAGGTGTTTTGATGTAAGAAATAACAGGAAATCAGTCCTGACTCTGGCAATAAAAGAAAGCATAGCACGGCTTTCTCTGTCACACAAGAAATTAGAAGAGGCTTCAATGGGTTGTGGAGGTGCTTAGAGTCCATGGTGCTCTACACTGGCTCCTGTCTCATGGGATAAAGGTCTCCCATAAATTTATGAAATAAATAATGATGATGAACATGCAGCTCTAAAGATGCAGACACACAAGTATACCACTGAAGCATACCCTCATGGCCTGTCTCTTTCCTCCAGTGATCAGAAAGCTCGACAAATACTGAATCCACTCCTCCTCCAGCCTACATCACTGCCTAGGCAGGTCAGCCCCATTCTGGAATGGTATTAAATCTTTCAAGCCAATTAATGCCATTTTCATGCGCTGAGACTATCACTGTCAAGATGGCATGCTATTCACCATCCAGGGTGAGCTGAGGCACAATCCCAAAGCGTACGAGTTTGCATCCTCAGGGGAGAGGAAGTTCAGGCTCACGATGACTGTGATCAGCCCCCAAATCCTTGGATCTTCAGTAACGTAAAATTTACAAGAGTGGGTTTCATACTCTTTCTACAAGCAAAATCCTTTTTCCAAACAAAATCTTCCCATATCTCCATTATGTAAAACATAAAAACTGAGCTGGTCTACAATGAAGAGGGGTGGAGCCTAGGAGTGGTGGCTCACATCTGTAATCCCAGCACTTTGGGAGGCTGAGGCAGGAAGATCGTAAGTTCGATCCTGTCTCAATTAGAAAGAAAAAGGCCGGGGACATAACTCAGTGTAAAGGCCCTGGATTTAATGCCACACACACACACACAAAAAAAAAAACCACCAAGAACGAGAGAGAGAGAGAGAGAGAGAGAGAGAGAGAGAGAGAGAGAGAGAGAGAGTCAAGGGAGAGGTCAGAGCAGAACTGCCATTGATTACTCCACAGGTTTGGTACTGTCCAGCCCCAGGAGGCACCATTTGTACAGAGCAGCAGTTCTCAAATACTGGTGCTCTTAGAGATCACCAGTCTTGAGGCGGACGTGGGGTCCTTGCTTTCTCAATTATGTCTTTGTGAGGCTGGATTCACTTCCTGTGCTGCAACCCAAACAACTTATCACAAAATATTGAATATAGTGTAGAAGCTGATACAATCATCCATGTATCATCTATGAAGCCAGATAACAGAAACATTTGCAAACTATAAAACAACACGATTCACTAATTCTTTTTCTTACTTTGGATGCCAGTTAGTTTTCATATAAATATAACTGACAGGTTATTTGTGATCGTATTTAATAGGTCTTACTACCCTTATTTTAAATGAATTAAGAAATGTTATTTTAAAAATATGTCGCACTTTAAATTCCAATACCATCGACATCAATAGCTATAGCCCATATAAACGAAGTTCTTTCAGAGTCTTCAGTAAATTTTCAGAGTGTAAAGATGTTTTTAGACTGAAGGCTTGAGAATCGTGGAGACAGAACAGGATGTGAACGGGAACTGCCAAGCTCTGAGGCTCTGCGTGGTGAATTAGAGGGTCTGAGGTAGCCCCCAGGGTGTCTCTTCTGAACCCACAGCGCCAGATTTGAACATAACTGATCAAGTCCAGCCCGCTCATTTAGAGACCAGGAATCTTAGGAAAAGCAAACTGTATGGATTTACAAATTAAGAGCAGCTGGGCTTTCATCCGGGTCTTCCTTGAAGAGCCTCTCTTCCCTCACACAAGGCTGCCAGGAAAGTAACACTAGCGCATACCCATTTGTCCAGCTTCCCTCTCTGCTGTGCACTCTGCTAAGGTCGGTACCCAGATCAGGCCACTCCCAGTGGCACCTCATTTCCACTGTGCAAGCACATTTGCTCTGTCATGCTCCGTGTTTACTAAAGTGGCTCAGAAAAGCGTTAGCTGCCCTCTCTCCTCCACCACCGTATTTACCTGTGAATCAAGCCAGCCCCGCTCATCTCAGGATAAAGAATTCAACCTGGCCCGGGCTTCTTCAGCACATCTTGCCAAGCAGCACGCAAACCATCAGAGACAGAATTTTTGAAAAGCTAGGAATCAATTAAAGTAATCAGGTTCCTGTAGAGTGCAAGAAGAGCCCACATGGGCGACAGCTGGGAAGTTAAGAGCAGAGTCTTGGGCCGGGGATGTAGCTCGGCAGCGTAAGTGCTTGCCTGGCAAGCCTGAGGTCATGAGTTCGATTCCCGGTACCAAAAAAAAAAAAAAAAAAAAAAAATAGAGTCTTGGCAGCTTGCCACATGGTGACCCCACAGTGTGCCTTTGTGCCTCCTGTCCTACTCACACCTCCCATCCTTTGACCAAAATGTTGGGAGGAGTGCGCTGAAAACGCTGTTGAGCTAATCCCCGTACCACTAGAGTGGTGGCAGCAGGGCAGATTTCTCATCTACTGGACCGGCAGAGCTGAGATGGCCCATGGAGACTAGCTGCTAGGCTAGAAGTACACATCTTATCACCTAGGAAATGAAGGAAAACAGACCTGCAGCACCCTGTCCCAGGGGAAAATCACTTCAGTTAATTAGGGGTGGAGCGTGTGCATGTGTGTGTGTGGGGGGGTCATGCTCAGTCTTAGTGGGGAACTAAGGAGAACTCAACTCCCTCACTTTGCAGATAGGCAAACTGAGGGGAGGGGACAAGGTTTACCTCAGGGCAAACAAAGAGTTCACAAAATAGCTGGGGCCCAGCTTGCTGGTGCATCATGATAATCCCAGCACTCTGGGAGGCTGAGGCAGGAGAATCACAAGTTTGAGCCCAGATTGGGCAACATAGTGAGAACCTGTTTCAAAATAAGAAATGGGCTGGGGATATACTTCTATGCAAAGGCCCTGGGTCAAATCCCCAACACCACCACCCAAAGAAGAGGAGGAAGTTAAAGGAAAAACGAAACAGCTGGGATAAGAATCCAGATACCTATTCTGACCCTTAGTCCAGTGCTCTTTCCACAAACTGCTCAGCTGGGGAAAACTAGTGTATGTGTGTGTGGTAGAGGAGGGGAAGGTATGAGACATTTAGAAATAACAAAACATTTTCTTTTTGGTACTGGAAATTGAACTCAGGACCTTGTGTTTGCCAGGCAGGTGCTGTGCCACTGAGCTATATCCCCGACCCAACATTTTAAGTCTAATTTAAATCTTTAATGAAATAGAGAAAATGGTACAAGTATATAAACTTATTGACTCCTATGGACTATGGAGTTACAGGTAATCTTTCTAATACCTTCGCTAGCTTTGTTATACACAAGTCCTGAAGTAGTGAACATAGACAAAAGTACAAAGCCCATTCTAATAGGACTCAACCCTTATAAAGCCTTTTAAATATATGTGGTACTCACCTCTTTCATTAAATTTTATTTTATCAGTACATGTGTATAACATGTAACACTTACATTCCTTGTGGGAAATTGGTGCATGTGCATAGCACATCTTCATTCCTTGTTTCAAACCCTGTTCCTTCATTTTTGTTTGGTACGTGCTTTCAATTTCACACTCTCCCGCTTTTCTTCTAACTTGGTCACAGTCTCTCACTTTGCAGATGAGGAACTGGAGGGCCAGAGTGGAGAAAGGCATTGCTCCGGGTCAGACTGAGCTCGCCAAACTGTGCTTTTTTGCCCCTTTGCTCCCACTGCATTTTGACCCCTTAGTCATGTTCTCAGAGAAATACATTATTACAGAGAGCATTTCATTATTATTCCTCTTAGCAAGAGGCAAACACTGTTAGAAGCCAGCACAGTCCCTGGTTCTCTAAGCCCGCCCTGGGAACTGCTTCCTCTAACTGCTTACTTCCAATCTAAGTTCATATTTCAGGGCTTCCTCGCAAATATCAGTGAAGCTGGCAGTGCTAATGTAGACAAATGATGGCAAAACTAAAGGGTAGTGTTGCAATGAAATAAATTATGTGCATAGGTGGGACTTCACTTTTAATTTCCTATTTTAGGGTTATAAATAATTTTCTGGACTTTATGTATAATTAAATATAGATGTTCTTAGAGCTTAATGTCAGTTTAAATTTCAGCCCTTGGAAAGTAATCTGTTTGCATGTTCAATGAACAAAACATTTCTTACCGGTTTCAAAGACCCAAGCTCATGCATCATGAATCAAAGTTGCCTTTATCAAGCTAAAAAGGTCAGGCAACATAGGCTTCTAAGTCCAGTTTAGCCATATTCTGAAAGAGAAAAAAGCCAAGCTTTTGATTCTCTTTCTTAAGTAAACAGATGTTTTATCTTCTCTAGGTATGGGTCGGATAATACAAATGACTCAACCTGTGCGCTCTCCACACACAAAAGCCAGCTAAATGGTGCTCATTATATCATTTTGGATCAAATCACCAGGAAGACTTTGAACAATTTCCTCTTCTTTGTAGGCCTCAGTTTCCTCATATTATATATGAAAATATATCTGAAGTTATTTCACCTCTGACAGATTAAATGACACTGATCTGTCTCAGAAAGCAATTCTACAGGTTGTTTCTTTACAAGCAAAGGAAGCAGGGTTCCTGAAAAGCAGAGGGGCAGAAGCAAAGACAGCTGAAAGCCAAAGCCCAACATCTATAAAAAACGCACCCGGTTGACCCTTATGTACAAACCTTCCATCATTAGCCATATCATCTACAGATGAAAAGCAAAAGAAGAGTGACCAAAAGACCTGGACAGATGCAATGTTTGACTAGAGATGAACACTGTCAAAATGGAGCATGTCTTTTCCAAAGAGAAAGTGGATCTCGAGACAAGCCTGAGGGGTGGTGGCTGCTGGTGTGTGTGAGAAGAGGCCCAGGGAAAGATGAGAATAACAAAAACTAACTCAATAAAATGGCAATTTCATTATCATATTAATTGGGGAAACGAAATTGTACTGTCTTGATTTTTCTAACATACCTGAAAGATGTAAACATAAGACAAGAAAGCAATGAAATCTTGTCAAGGTCCTGAATCAATTGTTAATGGAACCACTCCTCACACACAGCTGTCATGGGTGCTTTAGCTTCCCAGGAAGCAGGCTTTGTACATGACCAGAATGGAATCATCACACTAAAGGCAGTAGAAGTTAAAGCTGGGTAGGACATGGGTTCCACAGGCAAGACACATTTTGCAGAGCCTCTTGGGTAAGAGGTCAAGAACCAAGAAGGTCCAAGCAAGTGTCAAGAACTTGTGATGGCACCAGGAGTTCCAAGCTCCTTCCACCATTAGCAACAGGTAAGGGGAGATGTTCTAAGGCTATGGCCGGAGTCTGGCCCTGCAGCTCCATCTGCCGTACTAAATTTAGCCTAAACGCCAATCTGATTAACTTTCTAACAGAATCATCCAATTGTTTCTTTCAATCATTTCACCAGATCCCTCAGGTCAATTCTGGGAAGAGTCAAACCAGCGGAAGAGACAAGCACAGCTGTTTGGCATTTCTCTGGCTAGATCCTTACCGGCTTCCCCAGAGTAAGCGTCAAGGCCCCAAACCCGGGGCAGGGAAGTGCCAGCTGCAGCAGCAGGCAGATTAGGCACAGCAGGGCTGGGGGAGCCTCTTGTAGAGTTCAGAATGCGAGTTCCTGGAAATACGTGCTTCTTCACCAGGCAAGACACCAGCAAGTTTGAGCGCGACCTCACTGTGTTGGCACCCACAGCCAGTGCCATAATGCGGTTCTCAAACTCACAGAGCCGTCTCTGCGCTCCACCAATCCTCACTTCTAGACCAGAGCAGGTTTCTGGCCCAGCTCTGGCCTGAGCTGACAGCCCTCAGGGAATCACCACCCTCTTGGAACTCCCACTGCACACTGAGGAGTGAATCTACTGTCTTTTCTGGCTTTGTCTTCTCTTCTAGTTTGTTTCTCTTGCCTCTTCAGGGAGGGTGAAAACCCTAATGCGTCTTCTTTGCCCTCTAGCACAGGCCTTGGGATGGGGCAGGGACCAACCATATACGTGTGCGTATATGTGTGCCTATATGGGTGGAAGGATCCCTGCAAAGGACAACATTTTGGCCTAGTCCACAGATACCCTCCCAAGGGCAAAGGAAGTTCTCTCCCTGCCTGCTGCTTGCTCATGATGTTGACAAACCCAAATGGGTCTGGGGCTAGATCTTGTGGTGCAAGTGTAGAAGTGCATTCCCAAGGCAAGAGGCAGAGCTCTGGGGGGGGCGGGGAATGGAACAAGACTGACGACAGCTCTAAGGGAACCTCTGCATTTTGATATCAATAGTTAATCTACTGTGTCACATCTCTTAGAAAACTCAACGAAATGCAGTAACTGCTATGACATTGAAGCTGCGTTGCAAAAATGATTTTGTAGACCAAATAACTATCCTATACTGGCTATTTTATGCCTTATTGAACAACCAGCAGCTTGTAAAAACAACGTTTCATAAATATGGTCGTAGGTTCCTTTGTGGGGACTATCAGGATTTGCAGCAAGGGGAAATCATCGGTTTGCATATTCTCTCCTGGGTGCTTTTCACATTTACCCTATCCTGGGCCTCAGCTACCACACTGCTCCACACACAAGCACACCCTCCAGGGACCAACAGACTGCCCATGAGGTGCCATGGGCAGAGCTCAGAGTTCTAGCAAGTCCCAAAGAAGCTCAATCACAGAAGGCACTTGGGTGAAACTAGATGCTGGCTATGCGAGCAGGGTGGGATAAACATCAGACTGGGAGTCAGAGAACCAGGATTGCAGTCCTGTTTTTGATTCACCTATAGAACAAATGACTTCACAATTGGGAGTCATTTCAACTTGGAATTGTCATCTGGGAAATGTGGCTAAATGTATATGCCCTCCTAGGGTTGTGAGGGAAAAGGGTATCCTTCGAAGGTTCATAGGGTATTAATTATTAGATGCATGCCAAGCATGGGTTTATCATTATGGTTATAATCTTGAAGAACTAGTCGCCAGTGGCAGTACGTTCCTGAAGCACAGTATTTCATGAGTGCTGGAAAGTCACTGAGGGGATTTTGGTGACATTGGTGGGGTTGACACTATATGTACTTCAAGGTCCTTTTAGGCTCTACTTCCTTGAGTCTAGAATACAGCACCTCTCAATCATTTTCTTAGTGGTGACAATGCATTTTAGTTGTGTTATAAATCTTTAGCCTTTAAAAAAAAATCTCTGCCAGTATTTTCTGATTGTAAAAATCAAGGGTCAGGCATGTAGTTCAGTAGCAGAGTGCTTGCCTAGTATGTGTGAGGCCCTGGGTTTGATCGCCAGAACGACAAAAATATTTTAATGAAATTAAGACACATTCATTATAGAAAATTAGAGAATCTATAAAAGTATGAAAAAGAAAAACAAAATCACCATTAGTCTTCCCTCCCAGAGACGATCACTGTTTTCATGGTATATTACATTCAGTCACTTTTCTACATGTCTTACTTTTTTCAAATTTGAGATATTTTACAAACTAGGGATATGATTAATTTCATACACAGATGATTTTAAAATATTCCATCATAATTTTTTTTCTATAATCTTATATCCTTAACTATTTCCTAAGAATACGATTTTGGATAAACAGCTAAGTAATACTCTAGTCTACAGCAATACATTCATTTTGAGAATATTTTACAATATTTAGAGTCTTGCAGTTTTATTCTACTATAAGCAAAGTTTTAGTAAAGATCTGTATACACCAATATTTGTATCTGACTGCCTTTTCCCATGAAAATTCTAGTAGCAGCCATAGGGTCAAAGCATACAAATATTTTTTAATTCTCTTGATCACATTATCAATATGTTCTCCATTTCACTAACTCTTCTGCAACCCTGGGAAAATTTATTTTAACATTTCTCCACCAATTTTAGATGTTAAAATAATTTTTATTGTTAGTTTTAATTTACAGTTCATTGATTACTAGTGAAGTTGATTTTTTCCCTTTTGTTTTTTAGCCATTTGTAGCTAATCCGTTGTGAATTGTCCTTTGTAGTAGTCCCTTTTAGGACCTACAGTTCACACTACTCTGCAGATGTAATCAGTTCTGAGCCATCAATACCAAAGGGGAATGGGCATGCTCTGAATGAACCCACCCCATCAGAAGCTCTGGAGCTTCTCTCCCGGCAAACCGCTCACAATAGTGAGGGGTCGGGGTGTGAGGGAAGGAGGGGGGACTGAAATCCAGCAGTGATTTGTATTTCCCTGCGTTTACTTCTCCTGTTCTGCTTCTTGCATAAGAGCTAATGAGCAACAAAGCTGACAAAAGACTAAGAAAAAAGAGAAGAAAAGGCATGGTTAATCCCTTAACTAGGACTGAGGAATGGGTGGGGTTTGCCTTTAGAAAGACCAAAAAAAAAAAAAAAAAATCCCAAGACTTTCTCTCCTAAGCCATGCAGTTCCTCGGGTGTGCCACTGGATGGCAATCCTCCATTGTTTAGGCAAAAAGCTAATACCTTCTAGGGCTAGGGAAACTGAGGAAGCAGCTGCGGAAACAAAGACGGGTACACCACGGCAACGAACATACAGCTGGTCTTTGGACACTACTGGGAGCACGGATCGCGATCCTGCGAGAAAATGGAGCAAGGGTTCTGGACAAGAGACTTCGTGGACCTGGGCAAAGGAGCACTGGAGAAGGAAGAGCGTGTTTCTTCTACCTCGCTTGTTCCTTCCTTCACTCTGCTCTATTTTGGGTATCATTTGATTTACTCCTTTGTGCCTGAAAAGGGAAAATTACCTACTTTGGGCATGTAATTGTCAGGAAGTGCTGCGTGCTTCTCAGCAGCCTAGCGGGGTGGATGTCGCTGCACTACAAGGACTCTGAATTGCCCAAGCCTGGCCAGCTGTGCTGGCAAAGCTTCTCAGGAAAGCAGGAACAGAGCTCCTGGGAGCAGAGAATGGAAAGCACACTCACGAGCCCCTTGAAGACTTGCTCTAACCTCCCAGGCAGCATGGTAAAAGTGAAGCAGTACAGGTCTGAAGGTATTTACCCTCAGTTCATTTCAACGTGGACATGTATACGTGCAGAGTCCTACCAAACCTCTCTCAGCGTTGGTGTCTTCTCTGTAAAAGGGAGGACAACAGTATCTACCGCACATCTCACAGCATTCCAGAAATCCTACTGCTCTTCTTATTACTATGACTACATCCAAGTTCCATGCAGGGGTGCAAAGAGCAGTACATATAATAGCTATTAGGACACTGGGGCTTAGGGTAAGGGACAGCTCAGCGGTAGAACACTTAGACAATCACAGATCCTCATGTGATCCTGCAATTATTTCTTCTTTTCTTGATGTATGCTAGGGATTAGGTAGAGGGCCTTGCCAAGTATAGGAGTATGCACTTGAAATCCCAGCAGGGAGGATCAAGCAGGAGGAATGCAAATTTGAGCCCAGCCTGGGCAACTTAGTGACTCAGCGAGACCTGTTTCAAAATAAAAAGTAAAAAGGGGCTGGGGATATAGCTCAGTGGAAAGGCCCTAGGTTCAGTCCCCAGTACTGCCAAAAAAAAAAAAAAAAAAAAAAAAATCCATGGCCTCAGGCATGATTAGCCTGTGCCCTATCACTGAGCTACACCCCTCAGCCATGGGATTACATGTACTAATTGTATGTTACCTTTCATGAGTCATCCCTCCTCTCTACCTTATACCCCATCTGTAAAAAGATAGTAGTGACACCTGCCCCATTGACTCTTTAAAACTTAACAGAGGAAATGTGCACAAGGCTCATAACCCTGTGTCTGACTCACAGCATACAGTCAGTCCTTGGCAGGTGCTATTTATAGTAGTGGTCACAGCATTACATAAAATCTCTCCTCGTCTTCAGAAAACACTGTCAAGAGGAAGCCCCGAACATCTAGTGCCGAGAAGAAATGGTCTTGTATGGTCGGCCAGTGTGTAGCACTAGGCGGATGTGTGAAAGCATAAGCGTCCACAGGAGCTCGTAAAGGCATAATCCATCAATGAAATCTGCTGTCTCAAACTGTGCCATTTGCCTACACTATGGTTTGAGTTCTTTTTTTGTTTTGTTTTTCTTTCGGTACCAGGAAGTGAACTCATGACCTTGTGCTTTCCAGGCAGGCACTGTGCCGCTGAGCTAAATCCCCAGCCCCGGTTTGAGTTCTTTTTAAAGGGTTAAGGTTAAGACCAAAGTTTGCCCTTTTTTTTAGTTTTTTTCTTTTGAAGTTATTACAGCAAAATTCAAACCACAAAGAACCTTTGAATCCAATCTCTTCTGGAAACTGAGACCTGGAGATAGACAATGGAATGCCCAAATCACAGAGATGATCCATTACTGAGCAGGAAAATTCCAGATTCCAAAGCCATGAAGAGAGGCAGCCTCCTACTTAACCTTGTCCTCTAGGCAGAGTACCACACAGCTCGTCCTCGTCCTTCATAGAACCCATTACTTGAAGGTTACACAAGGGTCATTCCAAACTTGGGTGAGCCACTGTTGCATATCCTCAACCAACTTATTGTGACTGGCCCGAGTTCCCCAACAAGAGGTACAAGTATGGGTTTTGTTTACCTGTTCATCAAAACTTTACTCTTAGATTTTTACGCACCAGTTTAAGAAAGCAAATCCATTGCTCATGTGTGGACATCTGGCTTTCCTTGTCACTACAGAATTTTCCTAATTTTATAAATCCCATGTCAATACTAAAATTATACACATTTCTTCTATTCCCCCAAAGAATTTAAGAGTATAGGTAAGCCCTACAGAGTTCTGACCAGAACAATGTTACAATGGTAACATTTTGGGTAAATGCTACCAGGTGATCAACAGTGTCTGCTTGAGCCTGCACATTCAGAAGGCAGAGTTCCCATTAGGGCTAAATTAAAAGCAGGTGTGTCAGTTCAAACTCCAAAGAGCAATGGGTAAGATGGTGGCATGGGTAGTGGTACAGCAAATATCTACAAGACCAGCCAAAATAATTATCACCACATAATGTCTAGTTAAAAAAAAAACAAAACACAACCAAAATAATCAGAGAAGCAGGAAACAAAGAACTGATGACTGGCTGAAATCACTAGCCAAATGTCAAGAGACATTTGACAAGGATAAAGGTCAAGTTGCTGCTGAGGTTTTAGAATACCAATTAGGTAGAAGTTGGATGACACTTAGTTGTGCAGCAGGCCTTACAATAGGACTTTGGGCCTTTCGTTGACCGGAAGCTCAGTATCAGCAAACGGAAGGCTGTCTGTGGCACTGCTATGAAATGGCCATGCTGCAGGGCACGGGTCTGGGCAGGTGCAAAGGGTTCATTTTGTATCACAGTACAGGAGCAAATGGTAAACCAAAACACAATCAAAAGAACGGGGATGAAACCATAAATAGTAAAGAAAACACATCATGCTGAGAAGTGACTGAAGACCTAGGGTAATTTCTTAGTAGCTATCATGATGATGGTGACGACTGATACTCATAACAACCGTCCCTGACTGAGCATTTATATAACAAGCACAGTGCGAAATGCTTCCATAATTTCACTCTTGAGCTATGACAGAGTGTGAGAAAAGTGGGACCTACAGAGAGATTTTTAAGCCACCCAGCCAGGAAGTGGCAGAGCCAGAATTCAAACGCAGGCCATCTGACATCAAAGTCTGTGTCTGATCCACTACACTCACTGCAGAATAATTTTTAATACGAATCATCAGTGCTAATATTAGATGCTTTCCATGTATATCCAGGGAAGATTTTTCTAAACATTTCCAATGCCTAATCTCACTAAGCCGTCCTCCCAGTCCTGTGAAGTGCATAATACGTTTATATCCAGGATAGAGGAAGAAAGGAGGCTCAGACGGATCAATATTCACTCAACTTCACACAGTTCAGAAGCTTCCAGGTAGCTGTGCTCCACTCTTTGTTCCTCAAGAGGAAGCTTGTGGGTAGCAAACTACATGGCCCTGGAGATTTTAAGGACTTCGGTATGAGAAAAGAGAATATTCACCCACCCTTGTATCCCCAGCTTTCCTGAGGTCTTCAATCAAATCTCATTCCAATGGCTTGAGCCGACTGTGTACCACTGCTGGCTAGGCAGATACTTTGACGTCAACAGGCTGTCTGGCTTCCCAAGTTACAGTGCTGTAGTTCAGCCCTTTTGAGTGATTCTGTAAGTCCAGTCAATTATACAGCCTATCGGTCCATCAGTCCACTGGTTGGATTGTATTTTCACTCTATTGACCTGTTTGACCGCACAGAACACATTCACGGGTTGCCTCAGAGTTATGGAAACACAGCCCTGCTCTCCCCAGAAGCTTTCTCTGCAAGCCCCAAACCTCAAAAACTCCGGAATCAAAGATCTGCTTCCACTACGTGCCACCACACATTCAGACCAAAAAAAAATAAATGAACGGCAGGCAGGCATCAAACACTCCCTTGCTCACAGTTTAAAATGACTTAAAACTTGCTATGGAGAAACTAGCCTGGGCATATTATTTGGAATACATTTTAGAAATAATTTTTTCAAAGTCCATGTGAAATTCTGTGATCTGTGAGGACGAGCCAAGTGCCCTGAGCTCTCACTGGTGTGTGTGAGCCTTGTATGGTACGGGAGGCAGAGAAGTGCCTTTTCCAGATAGTTAGTACCCTTCCTTCGAGAGCTTCATGTCTATCAGACACAATGCTGACTGTAGTAAAACTCCAGGTGAGAGAAGACTTAGTCTCTCTCTCAAAATCTCTTCTGTCTCTTGCTGTCACAGAATTGGGGAAAATTCTGTGAGTTCCAGTTTAAAGGGTCACCAGATTTTAGAAATCCTTAGAGAGTAACTGAGAGTAAGGAGTGAACTCATTATCACTTTCTACTTAGAAAAATAGTTCTCAATTCTTGCTGCACATTAAAATCATCTCAAGAGTTTTACACCAGGGCTGGCAATTTAGCTCAGCGGCACAGCACCTGCCTGGCAAGTGCAAGGTTGTGAGTTCGATTCCCAGTACCGGAGAAAAATAAACAAACAAAAAAAACAAACAAAGAGTTTTACACCATGTCAAGCCCTGAGCCAGGGCACCAGCATCAATTGTTTTTCCTGTTACCTCTGGTATCAGTTGTTTGGCTTTTTTTTTTTTTTTTTGCTACCTAAAATCTTATGTAAATAAAATAGGAATTGTTGAGAAGCTTGAATATATACCAGAAAAAAATGAGAAACCAAGTTATTGGTCACTCATGACTTATAAAATCACAATTAACTGTCTGTCCTACTACAAGTTCAGTTATTCTTTATCTAGAATGTTTGGAAGTTTGGAATTTTTTCAGTTTTTGGAATATTTGCCTACAGGTAATGAAATATCTTGGGATGGGTCTAGGTTACTTTTCTCTCATTGCTGAGACAAAATACCCAACACACAAATTAAAGAGGGAAAGTGTTATGGTTTGTGTCCAGATGTCCCCTCAAAGACTCATGCAGTCATGAGGCGGGCTTCTAGAGTTTTGATTGACCCATGGTCCAGTGCTGGGATTCTGGGTGTGAGTGTTACACTCATCCTGGGGCGGGCAGCCTGCATACAATATAAGGGAGGGAAAGAGCCTTGCTCTCTGCTGCTCCTCCCTTTTGCCCTTACTGCTTTTCTCTGTTTTCCACTGCCATGAACTGTTTCCCTCTGCCATGTGTCTCTCTGCCTTGGAGCCAGCGAAACATGGACTGAAACTTTTACAAACTGCAAGCTAAATACACTTTCCCTCTTTAATTTTGGTGTCGGCTATTTTGTCTCAGCAACAAGAGAAAAGTAACCAAGACAGAATGGGACCCAAACCTAAATACAAAGGGTATTTGTTTCACATACAACTTGCATGCATAGCCTGAAGATAATTTCATCCAATATTTTAAATCATCTCATGTACTTTGACTGCAACTTATCACATGGAGTAAGGCATAGAATTCGCAACTTGTTGTGTCTTACTGGTACTCAAAACACTTTGGATTTTGGAGCATCTCATATTTAAGATGTTTTAATGAGGGAAGCTCAAGCTGTACAGCTTTCACTGCAGTACAAAAAAAAAAAAGATCTTTTGCTCATTTTCCTGTAGCAAACGAATCTAAACCAAACATACTACCTCCAGCCATCCAGGGTCCTGAAGGTGAATGATTTCTAGGAATATCAATACATTTGAATTCAAATCTGTGGAGCTCACTCCAAAGCCAAAGAACCTGAACCAAGCCACACTCAGGTAAGAAACAAACATTCTGACCTAAAGTTCTGGCCTCATCCTAATGGGCCAAGAACTGCACCACACATCTGTTTGGGTGGTGCCTCTTCTCCTGTAATGATCAGGTAAAGGACAACGGAAATCAGCCATGGCCTGTTAGTATCACTACACTCTGTTGAGTACCTTGTGCCTTGTTTCTTGGAGTATGCAGCCACAGATACCAAAGAGGAACAAAATGCAGAGCCATACTGGTGTGCCTGTAGAAGATGTGGTGACAAATGCGATTCAAAATTTGAACTAGTGGTGGCTCTGGAAGTATTATGTCCAGGCGGTAACAAAGAGATCATTTTGGATGCCTACTTCTCTGCCTGGTATGGAGTCTGAGTCCTCATTCAGTAAATGATTTGTGTTTACTGTGGCATACATCGTGGATGTCCACGATCATGGATGTCTTTTGGCTTTCTTGGTCTGCACTGAGTGAGTCGGGCCACTTGTAAAATATATAATATATTCAGTTCATGTAAGTAACTGGGGACGTGGGGAAGATAGGGTCCTTGTTCTCAAGAAACTCAGGAGCTGGACGTGGTCCCCAGCGCATAGCATAAGGTCCAGTCCAAGTGTGTCCATCCTGCAGCCTGTGGGCTTGTGTTATTTTATAGGTTTTGTTTGTTCATTTTTTGTTTTTGCAGTACTGGGTATGGAATCCAGGGCCTTCACACTGACCTATATCCCAACCCTTTTTACTTTTATTTTTATTTTTGAGACTAAATCACTAAATTGCCCAGGCTGAGCTCGAACTTGCAGTCCTCCTGCCTCAACCACCCTTATAGTGCTGGGATCACAGGTGTGTGCTACCATACCCAGCTGTGTTATTTCATTTTAATGTTATAAAAATGTTTTGAAAAAAAAAAATTTCTTACACGAACTGAATATATTATATATTTTACAAGTGGCCCGACTCACTCAGTGCAGACCAAGAAAGCCAAAAGACATCCATGATCGTGGACATCCACGATGTATGCCACAGTAGACACAAATCGTTTACTGAATGAGGACTCAGACTCTTTCCATACCTTGCTTCACTGTCAGCGATGAAAGCAGCTCCTTGCTTTGCCACAATAAGCTACTGCTTGGTCCTGCTTCTGAGAAAGAGATGGCAGCCTGTGGCTGGTGTAAAGACTTGAGTTCTAATCCTGGATTTGTCTCCAAGGGTTGAATGGCTCTGAGCAAATAGCTGCCTCTTTGGCCCGCTGTTTCCCCATATGTACAAGAAGATCTCAGGCCCAGTGCTCTCCGAGGCCCATTCTAGCTCTGATGCTCTAGGATCCTTGGCTTGCCCAAGTTTAGCCAGGCACTGAGCAAAACCTAGAATCCAGTACAGTACGTGCATAAAGTCACCTGTCATCTTTTTGTAGATACTGTGGCCCCACGAGGATGCTGCTCCTCAAGGTTACACAACCTCTAAATTGCAGGGTCACGTTGTCTTCGCCACTATGGTAAGAAAACAAAGTTGTGGAAATGAAGTTTGCAAAGTTTGGAAAATGAAGGCAGGAGAAAAGTACGCCATTAGTGACAAAAATCCTACATTACTTTCTTTGATTTAGAAAAAAAAAAACAAAAAACAGAAAAGAGGTTGACATTTTTTTGAAAATAAAGCTGCTGCTCTTCTGCCGCAGTGCATGGGCTGGTGAGCATGCCCACGAATCAGACATCAAATATTTTCTTTCTTCCCCAACACTGATCTCTTTGTGGGAACAGAGAATCTAGTATCAATAACAGCATTAGAGGGAAATTACTCTTCAACATAGCTAAGCGGCAATTCCAACCTGCCAACTAGGAAAAGAGCTATTCCAAATCCTATAGTTATTACTGTCTACCTCTTTTCTTTTAAAGGACCCTTTGATTTCTTTCTTTCTTTTCATCTTCTTTGGCTTTTCAAGGCAAGCCTGAACACTTTGGTGATACTCAGGAGTTCGTTAGGAGTTTCCCTCTTATTAAGCCCTGCTCGGCAAAGGACCACTGGTAATGGGGCCAAATAAATCTTCTCAGATTTAACTCCTCTCTCTCACAAAGCTGCCACCCTTGCCACCACCCCCATTGCCACCATTTAAGGGAAGGTGGTTACATACCAATTTTGGCACCCAAAGAGGAGCCATCAAAATGAGGCACACTTGGCCACCCACAAGAGGAGGAGTTCAGTCCTAATGGGTGGATCGTGGTTGGAAAGAGCCATTCTGTAGCCAGGTGCTCTTTCTTTCAATCATTTCCTGGAAAACTACTGTCCATGTGAGGCCTCCCATCTCTCAAGCAAAGTTCCCGTACTCCAGCAAATGTGTGCATGCCTTTGCTCACAGACACCCCCCTGCCTGGTATCTGACCTAGCTCAAATATCACCTCCTCTGATTAGACTTACCTGGCCCTCTCCTCTCCCAACTAGAAGTAGTAATCCTTTCTTCCTTTGGTTCACAAGGCATACCTTATTATTGCCGCTATTCCCGGCACTTACTACATTACAGTAGAGTCAGGTGGGGAGCCCCCTTTCACCCCTCAGAGACTGTGAGCTTCTTGAGGACAGGGGCTACAGCTGATATTGGAACTTTTAGTCTGGGGCTCACTTCACAAAAGTTTTGGGAGATTTCTCAGAGAACTAAAATTTAAAATTCCATATGACCCAGCTATTCCCCTTCTCGGTATCTTCTGCAAAGAGTTTAAGACACCATGATACAATGACACATACACACTAATACCTTCTCGCAGCACAATTCATAACAGCAAAATCCTAGAAACTGCCTGTATACTCGGCAACATATGACTGGATAAAGGAACTGCCACTGGAGACATTTGTAGGAAAATAGATGCACCTGGTCAATGTAATGTTGCATGAAATAAATCAGACACATAGATTTGAGTATCAAATGGTCTCTCTCATCCTAGTAAGAGATAGTACAAACTAAGAGAAAAATAAAGGCAGTATAGAACGAGACAAGTGGATGGATCTCTTGAAGATGGAAGGGGTCCAAGGGACCTAGAGCAAGGGGTGAGGGGTAGGGGATGGAAAAGTAGGTAGAGTGAAGATATGCCATGTACAAGCTCCTAGTAACCCCAATGCATGTGGGCTTTATATGCCATAGATATGAACTAAGACAAATGATATCAACAAGAATGAAAAAGAGGAAAGAAGAACTGGAGGAGGAGGCTGGGAGGGGAGGGAAAAGGATTTAAAAAAGAAACAAGCTGTATTACATATATGTACCAACTTCCCAAGATGACTATAAAATGCGTGTATCACAATCACTTACTAATAAAAGAAAATAAACCAAAAAACATTTCTTTTTTAAAAATCACCTCACTCAAGAAAAACAAAAGCTTTGATTAGTGCAGTTGAATGAGGCAAGGATGTGCAGCTTGCAGCAGTGAAGTCACAAAGTTGTCCTTTTCAGCTATAAAATTCTATACATGTAAGAGCAAACGTAGTCCCACAGACACACTGGTTTTGGAAAGGTAGCTCTTTTGGCTGCATGAGTCTGGTACAGAAAGAACCATTTTCTTCACTGAACTTACCATGGTTTGTGACTGCTACTTAGTTAAGGAGGACCAGTCGTGGGTTTGTGCTGTGCTAGGCCTTCAGCAGGCCAAGTGACCAACAGCCTTGAGCTGAGGGCTACATGCTTTAGGGGAATGGTATGGTGAGTGGGGGCAGGGAAGAGGTAGCCTGGATGCACTTATTTTGAATCGGGCAATTCTCTTGTATAAAAGCAAATTGGAAGCCGTGGCAGAATCATTCAGCAGTACCAAAGATCTACAGTCACTACAGCCTGGTGGGGGGAATGCCACTAGTTACAGTTGCTTGGCTGTAAATAAAATATCCCCTGGAATGAAGCATTTTAGTTTCCAGTGATTCTATCAGGAGTAGCTGACAAATCTTTCAAGGAAACCAGCAGTGTTAGGAGGAACCTTTATACCAATAGGGAAAGGGCTTTGAAAAGAGCTAATGAAGTTTCAGCATGCAGCCCTTTGGATACTGGTCAGCATGTTTTAGAAACAAAGCAAATGAGCCAGGACAGGGGTTTAAGAGACCACACTCCCCATTCCCTTCGTGAAGTTTCCTGTGAAACACCAGGAGCCAACTGGCTCTCCCCAGCCAGTCTCCCACCACAGCCTATGGGCATCGGGCCTCATCTCCAGACTGGAGATGGTCCACTTTGGACTAGAGACTTGTAGCCTCCTCCAAGTCCAGTGCATGGAGATAGGACCATGAACCTGCTAGGTACTCGATAAATGTTGTTTGAATTGAATTTCTGGAAGAGATGTTTTCTTTCTTCCCCCAAAAAGTGGAAGATGCCAATTATGAAAAAAGGGCCAAAGAAACCCTGAAAGTCACTTTGCCTAGTTGCTATCATACCAACAGAAAATAGGGTAAGAAGAGGGCAAGTAAACCAAAAGCCACAGTGCTCTTTCTAAAAGTATGAAAATGTGTGGGCTATCCAGTAGTGCTGCTAGCTTTTAAAAAAAAAATCTGCAGACATCTGTTTGGAGTTTCTTTGGCTCTGGTAGGTTATTTCTGTGATGTGATGGGCCAAGGGTATGGGAACTGGGTAGAATAACATGGGTGTATATGTGTAGTTCTCTAAACAGGCATAATATTCTCTGCAGAAGAAAAGGAGGCTGTCAGGAAACGGATTTAACAAGTGCCCAGGAAAATTTCCCTGTCCCCAAATCCCCACCCCCAACCTGCAGCTGCCACCTAAAATTATACCACCGAGACTTTAGCTTAAGTATTCACTCCTGTGCTTAAAGGTTTAGCACTGTATATATCTCTATAATTTTAACTCAAACAAGGCTCAGAGTATTATATGAGCCGCAAACACCAGTCTGCATGATCTTTTGCTACTTAGTTCTTTGACGGTATTGCAACCAGTTCTAAGCAGGCCGTGGACATGATAGCAGAATAGACTCTCACCCAAAAGGAGAAGGGAGCAAATTACTGACACACGGGTCCTGGTGGAGCAAGCTAGGTGGAGAGTTTATTTTGAATCACTCTACATAGTTTCTTAGTCCACAGTCACCCACAGCTCAGCCCAACCTCTGGGTAAAGGACAGCTGCCATTCTAGTTCCACCCCCACCCCAGGGGTGCAGGGTGTTCCCTAAGGGGGAAGCCTTGTTTCCTGTAGCAACAGCTGCTTCTGTCCCCCTCCACCTGCTTTTCAATGAGGTCAGCCAGTCTTCAGTGGCACAGTCCGAAAAAGTAAACAGTAGGCTCTCGAGCTATGACTGTTATTAAATGGAACTCTATCAGTACATTCACAGGCCTGCACTTGGGAAGGCAGATGAAGGATGCCGCCCATTCTTAGGGCTGCCCCTGTCTGCCAGGGACAGGAGTGCAAAGCCCAGACAGGGGTCATCCCACATGCCGAATCTGAAGAATTCAATATGCAGCCTGAGTAGACAGAGGGGAAAGGAGCAAGCTTCCTGAGCTGCTCTCCTCTGGAAACCCCTTCTTGACTAATGACCCTTCTCCTTCCTGTGGGCCTGAGAAAAGGAGGATATGAAATGTCAGTCGTGGGATGTCGCCTTGGAAAATCATCATTTTTCCTACTGCCTCTTTTAGCATTCTTCCGAGAGCACACTTTTGTTCCTGAGCCATTTCTAACTTAGCATGGAGGAAACATCCTGCAAAGCCAGCAAGCCTCCAGCAACACGTCTTCAGTAATTCCCAGGCCTTACTCTAGGGAAAGTGCCTTTACCCCAGCTCCATACTGCAGAGCTTCAGTGATGAAGGCCGCCATCCCAGAGGCATCCTTCCTGTGCCAGGCACTGGGCTGCACTCATTAGCTCATTTGATCACACACAACTGTGTTAGCATCCCCATTTTACAGATCAAGAAAGTAAGATTCTGTGATGGCCAGGTGATTGACCCAGGTCACATAGTTAAGAAATTCTAGGACCCAATCCCAATAAACTGGGACCTAAACCCAAGTCTGTCTGAAGCCAGAACCAATGCTTATACATGAAACCAGACCAAGACTCTGGCATTCACTTTCTAGCATTTCCTCTGCTAAACCCCAAGCGCCAGAGTTGTTAAAGGACAGACACCGGATTCAGCCACTCATTCGAACAGGAATCAACCTGCCTGGCTTTGAAGGATCTTCTTACCGAGATGCTCATCGGAGAAGAGAAGGTAAACTCTGTGAGCTAGTGTCGGTCTCCTACTCGTGGATCTCAATTCTTTAAAAAAAAAAATCTTTCCACCGGAGTGAGCTCAATATAGTGCTTTCATTGATGAAGTTTCCCCTGAGGGAATAGAGTGAAAGCGGTGTCTCTACCGCGCTTTCTGCAACAGGCTGGCAGCTCTCCACCCTAGGAACAGGGTGGGTGATGGAGAGAAGGGTGAGGGAGAGGTCTATGCCTATGACATTAGGCCCTAAATGGATACTTGTCCTTTCTTATCAGTAGCGATGTGAAGCTAGGAAAGAGCAACAGGAAGGACTCAACCTACTTAGGTCTTATCACCTTCTGTGACCAATGCCCAGGCTTCCAAAGTCAATCTGAGAAGCAAGCCTAGGCATCAAAGAGAGCCAGGGCTCTTTGCGAGGATGGGTGGCTGTGCGGGGACGAGGCAGTCTTGGGCTGTCAGGCCAGCTGGGCACAGCAGGGCAACACCTCTTAGAGTACACTGTATGTCTTAGGCTTCCAACCACCACCTCCCCGCTTCATAGCACCATACTTCTGCAGCTTTGGGAAGTGCACACTAAGACTTTCCTAAAACCATTGTTTGATAGAAGCCAAGGAGTTCCAGTTGTCTTACTCTAAGGAGAAAGTAGTAGTGGGGAAAGTACTCTGGTTTTATTTATATGCAAACCAAAAGCATACAGGCTTGCAGGCCCCCAAGACAGTGCAGGTGGTTCCTTCCCAGGAAACCCAGTGGTAGGAATTTGCTTTGTATTTAGACAGCAGGGCCAGGACTAGGGTGAAGACACTAGACACTCACCTTACGCCCTACATCCAACTTCCCCATTATTAATGCCTTAGATGAGTGAGATCCCTTTGTCACAACTGATACGCTAACTAGTGATAACTTCATTAACTAACTAGTGATAACTTCATTAACTAGCGTCTGTACTATACTCAGATTTTCTTAGATTTGACTTCTTTTGTTCAAAGATGCTACATTCTGTTGAGTTATCACATCTCCTTGGGCTCCTCTCTGCGGTCACAGTTTTATAGAAGTTCCTGATTTTTGATGACCTCAGCAATTTTGAGTACTATTATTTTGTAGAATCTTCCTCCAATGAAGTTTTTGTGGTGTTTTATCATTAGACAAGGGTCATGGATTACTGGGAAGCAGACTACACACATATCCTCACAACATGAGAATACCTGCTATGGAAGTGATTTATGACTAATGTTGGCCTTCATCACTTTGCTGAAGTAGTGTTCATCATTTTTTCTAATGCAAGGTTACTCCTCTTTCCTTTTCTTTGCTTTAAATTTTAAAGTTTTAAATTTTGAAATTTTTATCTTCTTTCCTTTTGTATACAGTATCCATTACTAGGAAGTCACTAGTCACAGCTCACTTAAGGAGTAAGGAATTGTGTTCCACCTCTGTGAGCACAGTCTATACAAACTATTTAGGATTATACTCTAGAAGAGATTTACATCTTCTCATCCATTTATTTACTCATGGAGTTATATCCATGTAAATTTTTGGATATGTATTTCATACTTTGGGTGATAGTACAATGCTACTTTAATTTTGTTCCTCAAAATTTCCCAGCTTAACCATTGATAGCTCTTACAGTTGGCTCCTGTGACATATCCCATCACTGTCTTGGTTTTTGTTTTTGTTTGCAAGCCAGAAATTCCGTATTTTCTAGTACTGAAAGATGCTCTGGGATCATCTTATGGATGATCCTCAGTTTTAGAACCAGCCATTTCTCAAAGGAACACTGGTTCCTTGTACTGGAGAGCGGCAATAGAAAACAGGATCTATATGCTGACTGAATAAATAGCATGATATTATAATGCTTTCAAAAAAATCAAACCAGCCCATTGGCTGGCTATCTGTTTGTGTAAAGTTTCACTGGAACTAGGGATGGGTTACTCATGAAAGGCAGGGGTATGTTAGTGCAGAGCGTGGCCCTGAGCCGGGTATGGTGGTGCATGCCTGTAATCCCAGCACTCAGGAAGCCGAGGCAGGAGGATTGTTGCCAGTTCAAGGCTAGCTTGGGCTACAAAGTGAGCTCAAGGCCAGCCTGAACTGCATAGCGAGACTCTGTCTCAAAAAGACAAAAACAAAAAACAAAACAAAACAAAACAAACCAGAGTGGGGCCCTGTCTTTAAAATGTTGATGTTTTATTCATCAAGGATTTTTCTGCATTAATTTTGAGTTTCTGAAATGTATCAGAGTACTGTTTAGGCTGATTACTGAGACTTTTGGCTCCCTTTTTAGTTTGGCCCTTGTTGGACTGCAATCTGGCTTTAGGTCAGTGGCCCAATGGAACTTGTGACTACTTCCTGAGAAAGGGTATAATTTAAGGCTAATGTTTTCTGGTCATCAGAATCTTTGGCTGGAGCTGCTATGGACTTCCAGGCCTCAGCCTGGCCTTCTAGAACCATAATTTGTAGAGAGGGGCCCAGGAACATGATGTTTTTTTCATGAAGAGTCCATGAAATTTAGCCAGCTCTGACTTTTGGGAACCACTAGGGTAAGTAAATGGTCATACTTCCCTTTAAGATGCAGAATGAGATGAATTCTAAAATTTCTTTCTTACGTTCTTTTTTTTTTTTTTTTTACCAGGAGTTGAACTTGGGACCTTGTGCTTACCAGGTAGGTTTTGTGCTGCTGAACTATATCCCCAGCCTAAAATTTCAAGTAACATTAACCAAGAGAGGATGTGTTCCAATTGGGATCTGGGTCTTTAAAGTGGTTGGGTGATACTGTCCCTGCACTCTACGGCTCCTGGCCTCCCATATTCTGTTAGTTCTCACTGGCAGTCTTATCTCAAGGTTGCTCACACCCTTGTGGTGCTCTTGCTCCTGTACACACTTTCCCCATCCCTCTGGCACTCCTTGTCTAACGCCAACCCATACTTCCTGCCTTGTGATACTGATACCTGCACGGCTGTCTCATACCCTCTTTGTTCCTTTGCCCCTTTCTCTCATATCACTATTCACCATCTCCCTTGTGCATGCTCTGCATGTGTCTCTTTTCAGAAAAGGCACTTCCCTGAACACACAGACAGCCACAGAGCAGAAGAACTAGGGCAATTCTATGGGGAAAACAGGAAAAGATTTTTGTTCACCCACACAGGGAAAACGCCCTTGGATCCAAGGTTCTCAAGGGTGATGTCAGAGAACTCTTGCAACCCTAAGGGTAAAAGGTGCTATAAAGGTGGAAATGTGAAATCTAGCATTGTCTATTACAGATAAAGAAGGCAACCTCATTAAAAGCAATCAAAATTACCAAAGGAGAAAACCACTTCACAAAGGGCATCCCCTGGGAAAACCTAACAGCTGGGACTATTTAGGACTAATTGTCTAACTCACCCTCAGGAACAGGAAGCCTGAGGCTGAGAAAGACATTTTAACTCACCTCAAATGTGTTATCAGCAAAGGAACTTCCCAGAGTAGAGAAGCCAGCAGCTCTGAGAAGCAGCAGAAAAAAGAGGCTTCTAGAGAATTATTATAGGATTTGCGAAACAGGCCTGGAGCCTAGAGTCACAGCCTTTGATTCCCCTCAGAAAGGTCCCTCTGGGTCACTCTCCCAGATGGCAGAGTTGTAGCATGATTTGGGACACCTGGACAGATGTTGGGGCGTGCGTGGCTGTGGTGAGACTGCAGAATGAGGTTCTCAAGAGCAAATGAGGAGGAAGGGGAGGGAGCCCCAAGTGGGGGCTGGCCCTTTGGGTACTCTGTCTCTCAATCTTTCTCCCTCTCTCCCTCTCTCCCTCTCTCCCTTGTCCTCTTCCCTCTCCTTTCTCACACTCATACCTAAGGTCCAGTTTTAAGAAGAGATGATGTAGGCAGTACTTTAACTGCCTTGCGACAAACACATACCAGGGTCCAAAATAAGACTTGGGCTGCTCAGAAATCTTCCCTTTGTGAAAAAGACTTGCTTTTTAAGAGAGATTTAACCAGACTATTTGGGGCTCATTTACAAGAATTCATGTAACTTTGCAGCAACATAAAAAAACCATTCCATGTCAAGAATGCAGTCTGATTTTTAATAAATACTTTCCTCTAGGAACAGAAAAGGCTAATTCAGCGGGAGCCACTAGCTCTCCTACTCTGTGAATGCAAGAGAAAATTCATTCTTCTCAAATTCAAACAAATATGAAAAAAATCCCCTTGAGCACGAACCTTTCAGAAATTTATTTTTATTAAAACCCAAAGATGGATCTTCAAGAATATTTTTCAAATTTAATCTCATGGATGAAGTTAAAGCTATAAATGTCAAAATTAGTCCTACAACTTCCTTTAGTGTGCTCTCAATCACAGATAATGGACACTTATTTATAAGTCTCTTATTAAAGTAGAAACTGCATAAACAGAAAAAGTGAGAATCTGTGCTTCATGGTCACCCCTTCTCAGTGTAACTCTGATACAGCTCTGTGAGTAATCACATTATTCTGATGCCTTCCCGCCATGACTCCCAAGACCAGAGTTTGGCTAAATTCAATTCAGAGATCAATTACATTTCAGTCACTTTGGGGTACTTGCTCATGTTTCTCTGGATCCACAATGATTCTGATTCAGGAAGAGTGGAGCACAGCCATCTGAATTTTGAATACACTCTTCTCGGTGATTCTGCTGCAGGCGAATGGGTGAGAATCGCTTATGTAGAGGAAGCGTGTCTAACTTACAGGCATCTCTCATGTATTTACTCTAGGATTAACATGAGAACTCCATTCACCATCCATCAAAGTAAAGTTGCCCATGGATGATAGTCTCTTCCTTAATCCCTTTTTCTACTTTAAAAACTGCAGCCAGGGCTGGAGGTATAGCTCAGCAGCACAGTGCCTGCCTGGCAAGTGCGAGGCCCTGAGTTCGACTCCTGATACAAAAATATAGATAGATAGACAGACAGACAGATATAAAACTGCAACGAAGGTTGAGAGTGTAGCTCAGTGGTAGAGCACCCACTGAGCATGTGTGAGATCCTGGGTTCCATCTTTAGCACCTAAATAAATAAAGAAAACCTGCACAAAGTTGCCAAAGGCAGGGACACATGGTTTGCTAGGAAGAGACTGCCCTCTATAAGATGACACAGTGACCAAAGTCTCAAACCCCACACAAGTAGACAACCTGCTTCAACATTGACTATGCCAAGAAGCCTGCTGAATTGGCCGCAAGGCTCTCCCGTTCAGCTCCCTAGGGCAATGGACATCTTCTCAGGCAGTCATGCAGCCCACCTGGCAAACTGGCCCATGCACAAAGCCTTCGATCACAGTTGCCAAATCTCATATAGTGTTTTGACCCGTGAATCTTCTTAGCTGTTTGCCCTTCTCCCCACCTCTAACTCGTGCACCAGGCCAACTGGAGATTCCTTCCTTCCTTCTTGGCAGCTGCCACATAAAGCCTGCCCCCTTCTCACATAGCCTTGGACAACATGCACACTGTCCCACTGCAAAAAAAGTGGCCAGCTAAACTGCACCTGAATGCTGATGAGCCTGGCCCCTCCGACCTGGGTGGTGTGAGGAGTGGCAGCTGCAGAAACAGACTACCAGCAACTTCAAAGGGCCTTATTTTCCCTTAGGGTTATCTGGTGCCTCCCAAGACTGAAATTCCTCTCTTGGAATGCGGCAGGATGGAAATTAAATGCAAAGAGGCTGACCTGCTAACCTTCCTCCTTGGCTTTCCCATCACTTGTTTACAAGGGATTTAGAAAATAGAGCCTTCCCTTGCTCTTAGATTCAAGTCTTTTCTCTCTTGGGCTACAGGACAAAATAATATTGGAAAGTATGGCAGATAAGCACCAAAGGAGCAATTTCTGTGTTGTGTAGAGTAAGAGTCTACCACTTTAGGTTTTTCACTCTATATTCTGATAAGGTAGTGCTAGGATGTTAGCGTATATTTCTTTTATTTAGGAATATGTTTCTATTTGACTTTTGGGAGAAGTTCAGCATCTATAATTCACCTTCCTGAACTCCTCAGACTTACAGAATGCCACATGATTGGAAAGAAATAGATTTAAAAGCAAATAATTTGGTAGGCGGGAAGATGGGGAGTCCTTCTGGACTTATCAGATACAAACAAGGTGGAAAATGATCAATAACTAAAACTCCTAAGATAACCATTATTGGTAATAACAATAGCACTGATCAGTCAGGATGGGCCAGGCACCGTGTTAAGATACATGCATTATTTCACTGAATCCCCACACAGAAATCCTGTGAGACATGTTCTATTTCTGACTCACTCAGGACGAAGAAGTTCAGAGAAGTTAAGTGATATGCTCAAGGTCACATAGCTAATGAATAAGCGCATGGCTCCAGCTCCTCACCATCTGACTCCAGAGAGTATGATCTTGAAAGTATGCAAATGAGGCCAGGCAGTTCCCATACAAAAAGAAGAGAATTCTCTCGGGAGTGAAGCTCAGTTTCCTGGAGAACTGAGGTGTGTAGGATGAGCTCTTTGAAATAGGACACATAACTGCTGGCAGCACTGGCAACCAAAACAGTCATGGGGAGGGGGCAGAGGACATGATGCAGGCAGTAGAGTGCTCAAAGTGAAGGAAAGTTTGACCAAGAAAAAAGTGCATGTGTGTGTGTATGTGTAAACAGAGAAAGCGCAAGTGTGAGGGAGAATGAGAACTGTTTGATTCAGTGGAGAGGGCGGGTTGGTAAATGCCCACCTTTCTACCCTGCCCTAGACACACATAACTCACTCACCTTAGCAGCCTGGGCATCCTTCACCTGTAAGCGTACTTGCCTAAAGAAAAGGGAATCTGAGGCCCAGACCAAAGGCAGTGCCTTTTAAACAGATATCTCCCTAGGTAACCAATAGAAATAAAAGGTCAATACAAGCTTGATAACTAACAAGACTTGCAATTACTCAATTGGTGTCATGTGATTTGTACTCATTCAGCTTAACTAAAAAGAGGGCATTGTTTCCTGGGATGAGATATGAGGGAAGAAAATCACTTTCTATCTAAGAATCTTCCAAGTTATGCAAGAAATAAAGGGAAAAAAGGGAAGAAACTATTTGGGCTCCTTGCTTTGCAGACAGGAAACCCATGGAGCCCTCAATAATTGACTCCAGAAAATTTTAGAAAGGCACAAGAAGAGAAGAAAAATTATTCTTTACCTGTCGGAGCACAATTCCCTAGATTAAAGCAGTCCCCAGGCAAAGTACATCTATTCTCCTTGGTGCGGCATCGGCACCATCTGTAAACTCGCAGAGTGAAAAGAACTTCTGGTTCTCAGGGACTGAAAATCGCTCTGGGAAATGAGTGCCCAGAAATGAATAGGCCTGCCACTGCTGTGGGACGGGATAGGCTGCCAAAGGGATCCCACTGAGAGAGAGACCCCAGGAGCCCACCTCAGCAAGAGGGAAGCCAGCTCCCGGGAGACCGAAGAAGCCAATCCAGGAAGTGGGCCCGAAGGTCTTTGACCCTGAAAGCATAGATCCTAAACCCCATCATTTCTCAGGCCAATCATCCTCTCACCAAAATCTCTACTTCCCTGTGGGCAGAAGCAGATAATGAACTGCCTGTTCTGGCTCACGCTGTTGCTTTACAAAGCAACGTTTTCTGTAATTGGTCCACATAAGGAGACTTACTGCATCTTCTGAACCGTTCGGTCTCAAATGGCAATGGCTACGGTCACTGCATTTGGAGACAGTATAGTCATAGCTACTTCTTGTAGCATGACACAGAAGCCAGGCATGGCACAGAAATGTGCGCACTGGCCTTGTGAACGGTCCTGAATCCTTTGTAAAAACTCCATAGAAGTTATCATCATTTGTATTACTTATAGGTCCACATAGTAATTCCTCCTTACCTTAATTGCTTCATCTTTACAATGAAGGTAATTAGAAGTAATCATGGGGATATTTGTGAGGATTAAACAGGATAATGCATGCACTTTGCTTAATACAATAGCTGGCACATGGTGAGCTCTCAAAGAATACTAGTTACTATTGATATAAAAATAATAATTTGTCATTATAATTCAGCATGATACAGAAGCTTGTCTCTTCTGAAGAACAGACATTACTCCACTGATCAGATGAGTACTAGATAATCCATCATATTTCACTTGGCTTGAATTCAAAGCCAAATTGAATGCTCAAGTTCAGTGATCATTTTAATGCTACTAGATTTTGAGCTCCTTAAGGACAGACTCCATGTGTTCCTCAGCTCTGTTTTCTTAGTGGTGGTCCCAGGGCCAGGCCTTCTAGCATTTATGAAATGTTTGAAATCACTTCCATTCCAAGTTCGTGATAGGGATAATGTTCATGTCTTCTCCCTTACATTTCTTCTGCAAGGTTTCTGGTGTCTTTGTAAACTTCAAATCACTTAATAATTTCTATGGGAAGCCCCCTTAGGAGCTGAATAAGTAATACTAATTTTGAAATGTATAACTCTGAGCAAGTTTCTTAACCTCTCCGTGCTTTGCTTTCCTCTTCTATAAAATGAGAGTGACAATAACAATATTCTCATGCAGTTGTTATTAAGTGAGAATTCTGTGAAGTGTCTAGGACATAGAAAGAGCTCAAAAAATGTGAGTTGTTAGGATTAAATGATCTGCAGGTATTAACTATAGGATTGGGTAACTGACCAGTTCGGAATAGCGGGAAGAGCTCTAGACTAGAAGCCATGGGTTGAAGCCTTGAAAAGTAGGGATGTGGGGCCAGAGTTCAGAGATTAAAGGACATGTCTAGTTCCTCCATTGTAAGATGGTGAAAGTGTGGGATCTACCTATCTCCCATGAGTACAGTTTTAAGGACTGGATGAGGTAATGCATGTGAGAATACTCTGTGAAATGAAAGCATTCTGTGCAGATGTAAGTGGTATTCTCACTGGGCATTCCCAGAGAGCGGCAACATTGTATTTAGCTCATAAAAACTTGGGTCGTAATTCTTCTGTGGCTTTCCTACTATTATACTGTGGCACAGAGAAGCTGCGCACAATTCAGACTCCAGACCTCCTCTCTGCAAGGAGAGGGGCTGTCTTCTCAAATCACTCCAGCCTCTACCCTTAAAAGCAGGACTTTTTAAGATGGGCATATCACTTTTAAAGGTTCTTGTCACCAAGCTATTCATTTTAGCATCATCTTGGAGCTATGACATGTCTAATCTTGCTCCCTCTGAGCAGGGTAAGGCCATAACAGGGTGACTGAGGGCTTGGAGCTGCCTGTCACAGCTAATGGCTCAGCCCACAACACTTGGAAGCTGCCTGTGTCACCCCCTGTCCAGTTGGCAGATGAAGTGGTGTGCAGAGTTGTCATCCATCACTAAATAGAAAGCAGTCTCTCCTGATGGAGATAAAACAATCAATATATTTGGATTTCCATCAGCGAGAATATGTTTTCTCGGAACAAGTCTTAATTGGTGTATGCCCTGCCAGATAACATGTTGGTGTGGAATGTGTGCTCTGCAGAACAAAGGCCACTTAGAATATCAAAACAGATTTAATAGGAGAAACATACTTCAGGGCATATCCTTACTTCGCACTTCCTTCCACACTTTGTGAAACAATTCTTATAGCATGGTTACCTGACTCACTAGATTTTCCAAGACAAGAAGTGGTGCAACTCTATTTCTGGGACAGTCTCTTCTCTTCTGAGCTAAAAATGACCTAAAGTTCTTCCAACCCAGTTTGCTCCTTTTATAAAAAGAAATGAGGCCTCAAGAGGGCCACTGACATGCCCAGGATCACACAGTCAGTCTGTGGCAGAGCTGGACTTTGAATTTATGAAATACTAATCATTACAGAATGGGGTATTTTGCAGGAAGCCAGCAACAAAAGGTATTTGAACAACCACAAATGTCTTTGTAAAGGCACTAAGATAATCAGGATGTGTGCCCTCTGCTTCTTATTCTGGATGATCTCTAAAATCCCTTAGGTATTGGCAGCCTGGGAGACTGTGATGTGACATTTGCATTGCACATCTCAAGGTAGAAGTCCCCAGTCTACCAAGTGTAAGATCTGGAGACACATATTGAATATAAACCCTCAAGCAGCGTTGAAAAGTAGAAAATCAACCAACCTCCTGTTCCATGTATCCTGAAGGAAAAAGCCCACCCGTATTTGTTGAGTGCCCCATGCAGAAATCCCTCCCAGATCAAGCTGAGTCTCCCCTGCCTGCTGAGTTAGTGGACACTATCTCACAGGGATAGGCTCTTTCTTCCTTCAAGAACCAAAGGTGCAATTTCAGGAAATCGCCTCCATCTGTTAGGATTTTTAAGAATGGTAGCAATTGCTGGGGTGGCTTTGAGAGTGTTTCCCCAATTTTGTGCATTGTATATGTTGCCTCTCAACCTAATTTCATAAGAAACAAGGCAAAAGAGATGAAGCATCTCCAAGTTTTTCTCCATCACCTCATCACTTACTTAAGCCTGGAACAGCAAAGAGGTTTTTGTGTGGAGTATTTTAGTTGAGCGTTCTCACTTGCAGAACTTCAAGTTGGCCTGGGTAAGTGGTTTGGAGTACTATAGAGTGCTAAGCACTGGGTAGAAGGGATGCTGTGAAGGACATGAGTGGGAGTGTAGGGTGGCTAGGGCAGTTCCCTTGTCCTTAAAGAACTTACAGCCAAGGACAGAGATGAAAACTTCTTACTAGAATTTGTTGCAAGACAAAATGTCTTTTATGGGAGGCAAGAATGGGAGAGCTAGAAAAGGAACAATTATTCCAGTTGAGAGGAAGATGAGAATTACCTCAAGGACAACAGAACATTAACGCTCAGCTGTCCAGGGTGATTCAGTTCATTTGCAGATACATGCGTGCTCCTGAAAGTAGGATCTTCTTTTAAAACTAACAACAATTTAGTAACCAGACCCCCACATAATGAATTTTAAAATAACAGTGGTTAATAGTTCTTGAACACTAATTTGTGAGTTCAGCCCTATGCCAAGTAGCATGCTTCACATTTACTATGTCTTGTAATCATTATGGTGGTATTACGTTGATTAAAAGACACTGCCATTCCTCTTCTAGACTTGAGGAAATGCAATACTAAGGTCTGCCAGCTAGGCAGTGGTAGAACCTGAATTTGAATCCAGCCAGCCTAACTCAACAGCCAGACAGTTTTCCAAAAGCCTCAGTCACACAGTGTTATGGGTTTGTGTTTGTGTGTCCCCCCAAAGCCTCATGTGGTTATGGGGCAGGCTTTTCGAGTTTGGTTGATTATGGGTGTGAGAGCTACACCTGACCTGGGGTGGATAGTTTGCATATGTAAGGGAGAGGAAGAGGCAGCTTGCGGCCATTCCTCCCTTTTGTGCTTGTTGCTTTTCCTGTGTTCTGCCACCATGAGCTGTAGCCCTCTGCCATGTGCCACTTTGCCTTGTAACCTGCCAAGTATGGACTGATACCTCCACAAAATGTAAGCGAAATAAACTTTTCCTTCCTTAATTTTGGGCATCAGGTATTTTGTCCCAGCAGTGAGAGAAAAGTAACCAAGACACACAGGAAGCTTGTTAAAGCGTAGATCCTGACACTCAGTCCAGTCCCAGAAACCAGAATCCTTATGCTGAAGGTCCAGGAACCTGCATTTTAACCAAAATCACCAGGTGAAACTAATGCAAGTTTGACTACCGCTGCAGTACAGCAGTCATTTACACCGAGGAAGCTGGAATACCTCTAAAGAGGTTGCAGAACAAATAAACAATAGCCAATATTTTTGGGAAATAAATCTTTCATCAAAAATTTAATAAGTCATTTCAGATTTTGCCTGATGTGTTTGATATTATATCTAAGAAATGCAGGCCTAAAAGGCTGGTCCCCTGGAATTTGAAGGTGAAAGGAGGAATAAATGAATGTCAGACACAGAAGGAAAGTGGACCAGTTTGTAAAAGCAATGGCTCTCAAGGAGTGCCCCAAAGCAAAATCTTAAGACTTGGCAGTCTAATCCTGGCCCCACTACTAAGCAGATCATGTGACCCAGAGCAAAACTCTCAACTTTTCCAGGGTTCTCTCTCTTCTTGGAAAATAATAATGATGCGTGGCATATGTATCGTAAAACTTAGAGCAATCTGGCAATCAAGTAAGAGTGACATACAGAGAATGTGCCAATGAACACTACAGCAATGCCATGCCAAGTTTGGAAGCCAGTCACCAGAGGATCTATCTAATTCAGCAGGACTAGGGTGAGACCTTGGACTTTGCATTTCTAACAAGGTCTCACATGTTGCCAATGCAGGTGGTTAATGGTCTAGCTCTAGCCCATTCTATTACAAATACGCAGGCCTTAATGGTCTATAAGAAACATTTGTTTATCTATGTAGGCTGGAAGATAAGCAGTTCTAAGCCAGTGAACAATCTGTAGAAATATGATTGCCTTGTACATGCCATCAACTCTCACGTAATTTTAATATGATGAAATGCACTTAATTTGGAAATGATACCACAAGTAATAAAATCTTGCTTCCATACTTCAAAAGATACCCTTAGTGAGCATGTTCCAGAGACTGGATAAAGTACTTTTCACTTGGATTATCCTATTTCATTCTCTCAATAATCTTACACAGCAAACTTATTTTATTACCATTTTACAGCTGATCACAATAGGACTCTGAGAAGCTAAGTAACTCAACTTGCTCAGTGCTACACAGTTGAAAAATGGCAGAATTGGGAGTGAAAATTGAAGTCTGTCTAATCTCAACAACCTAACTACAAAGGCTTCTGCCATAGGCAGTGCAAGGTCAGCCAGTTCTAGGCAGGCAGAAAAACCAGAGACAAAGAATGTGGCCTTCCTCAAAGAAAACCCCAATGGACCTATCACTCCAGTAGACATCAAGGTAGCTGAGAACTTGTGTCCTCAAGTGTCAGCACTGCCACTCCTCCCTGCTACCTATCAACCTTCACACAAACTCTCTGCCAAGTATGGTGCACTGTGCTTTCTGCATCTAATCTCATCGAATGTTCATTGCTCCCTTTTGAAGGAAGTATTTGTATTTTTGACTTTTGAAATAACACATCTGAACCACAGAGATTCAGCAACTTGCCCAAGATTATACAGTAAATAAGCAGGAGAGCTGGAGTTCAAAACTACACGTGGCTGAACATAAAACCTTTGCTTTTAGCCATGGTGCAGGGGGATTTCCCCTTCATTTTGTAGAGCATTTAGGCTCTCATGAAGAGCAGACATCTCCCTCTTTGTCCACAAAGCTTTACTAAAAACCTACAGCATCAAAGCCCACAGTGGCTTCCAACTGACCCAGACCTCACAGTGTGTGAGAACTGCCTTGTAAAAAGGATGCTAAATACTTTACCAGACCCACTATACCCATGGAACGTAGATTCTACTTGGGGGACATAAAAATTTAAAAATGTAAATAGCACGTATGTTCTCTAAGGGAAATTTTCACGGGTAAAATTCCTTACTATTCTGATGATTGTCACTTTTTAGGGAAAGGAAGACTGACAAATTAAAAGAATGAGTACCAGAGATACTCACTTGTCCAACAACTGAGCTGTACAAAGCCAGGGCTGTCACCAAAGTTGACGCTTCCTCCACTGGAGTACAGTGACTGTTAGGACCAGGATCAATGCTTCAGATACCTTACCAGATTCAACCTCTCATCCCTCTCACTTTCGTTAGGCTTGCCTATTGGCATGGTTTTCATTTTTAAGGATCTTTGTGCTACAATATTCTGAGTTTTCTTTCTCAGAAGAAATGTCTGCACATGTAGATCCAAGCCAGGGGCTTCTCCTACTGCTCCTTAATATTTTACTTTTCATCAAAATTCTATGCACAAGCAGCATTCAAATTTGCTTCTTTTGTATGATGTGATTAAAAGTCCTGAATAGTGTCTATGAATCATCAACCCTCGAAAAAGCTTTGCTGTAACAACATTTTCCACCTTGAATAATGTGCTGATCCATTGACTAAATCACTTCCAAAGGTTGAATTAGTGAGGTAAAATTGGCAGGCAGGAACGTATTACCAGACTCTAATTCTCCTTCCTCGGGGTGAGCTCTATAAATGTGTAGCAATGGAACAGCTTTGCAATCTTCAGGGAAGTCTACGGTGCTGAAATGAAACCCATCAAACAAAGCATACTTTTTCTCAACCATGAATTACCCTGTGCTTTTGAGCAACAGGTAAACAAGGAACTTTTGAAAGCAGGGAGACAATAATATTTTCCATTCAGCAAAGGTTTTATTTCATAAGAGCCCACAGCATTAGTACTTTAGAAGAACAGTTAATTCATCCCATTCTTTTTAAACCCGGGGGCATTCAATGTGTGGGCTCCAGGAGGAGATATGTCAGCACATATTACCGAAATAGACCAGCTCTCACCCCATAACGGGAAAGTGGCTCAGGGGAGAAAGTGTTCATCAATTGCATTTCACAGACATGCTCTGCAGCTTTTCCAGCCACTAACTTCCTCAGCCAGATACTTAGAGCTCTTGAATGCCCTGTCTATTTTCAAACTACAAAAGCCATTCTTCAGAGATGGCCCAAGAGATAAATTTCAGCAACTTGCAAAAACCTCTAGGCTTGGTCAACAATTCCAACAATAGGCATGTTGTCACAATTCTACCAAGCAGAATATACTCCAGGAGCCCAGAATGAGGTGCACGCAAGCAGCAGAGAAGCCCCAACAGTTCAGTAGGTGAGAAACTTGCAATGGCTTTGAATGTGTGATCTTCTTAAATCTTGGTGTCAAAGGACAGTCTTCTGCAGCAACACATGCTGAGACTCACCTTTCCTGAGAGAAAAGCGAGCTACCTTTCTGTTGCTCTTTTATGACTGGTGCACCTTGCTCATCTGTTCTTGTTCCTTACCAAAAGTGTTGCACTCTCCTCAGCACCGTCATCTTAATTTGAGGTTGGTAGTATTGTTTTACATCTATTTATTAATTCATTTACTCCATACAAACTCTTTGGAAGATCAGAAGCATCATTACTCCAGCAATGGTAGTTATTTTATGAGTTGTGGTTTGCCAGGCACGTAAGCTCACACAATTCATCACATTTCCTTCATAAAAAAAAACACTATTATTTACCCTGTTTTGCAGGTGAGAAAACTGAAGATCAAAGACCACCTGTAACCTCACTAAGGTCACTGATAATACGAACAGCTGAATCAGAACTGGAACCCAGGTCCACACATTTCGCTGCTACTGGATTTTAGCCTTTTTGAGAGCAAGGACTGTGTTCAGCCCTGTGTCCCTCAGCACCTAACACAAGCTGTGATGCATAATAGGGAATTTGGATTCTGTCTCTGCATTTACATCAGCACCATTCCTTTAGTTCCCACTTACCTCTGTAGGACAGTTCATCACCAGGTAACTAAGAAATCTGCACCACTGCTTACTACTGATTAAACACCCAATGCTACTGCTATATTGAGAAAGATGTCCCCATGGGTTTTCAATTCTCCTAAACAAACTGGCTTCCCTTCCATTCTGAGTCTCCTAGAAGGCAAAGGAGTAGACTGGCTGAGTTCAAATCCTTGATTTTGTAACTTCCTCTAACTGCATTTGAGAACTACTCGTATGTTGCTGATACATACTTACTTGGTGGAGCTTTCCTTGAGGACAGTTTAGCTAATACAACAAAAGCCATACAAATGTTTGTTCCCTTTGACATATATTCAAAACTGTCTTAATTATAATAGCAAAATCAAGAGAAAATACCTTAAGTGATGAATTACAGGGAAATAATAAGTTTGGTAAAAGAAAGTATAACCTAAAGTAGCCATTATGAACATTATTTTGGGCATAAGGATGTGGTTCGGTGTAGAGCATTGGCCTAACGTGCATGAGATTATGGGTTTCATCCCCAGCATTGGTGAAAATATTATTTTTAAAGACTATTTAAAGATGGGGTAAATGGTCACAATATGATGCTTTGTAAGGCAGTTCTATATTTTAAATTCTAGGAAGGGTCATAGAAATTACATCAATGATTGTAATCACAATTATTATAAAGAAAATTGCGATCACTGTTTATATTTCTGTGGAATACATGGTACATCTCACGTGCTCAGGAAATATTTAATGAGCGAATAAAAGAATGAATGAATGCTAGTCAACAGAGGGTAAGAAAGTAATGCAAAAGTACACTTAGGGTCATGAGATGGAAGCGGATTTTCATCTTTGTTTTCCAACGAACAATGCATTACTCTCAATATCTAAGAAATATCTTACTGAACAAATAACTACCAACAAGGGAAGGAGACAAGGCAAACCTGTTAGTGTGAAGGTGAAGTCTAAAGGGGAAATGTAATAACTATCTAGAGGGCCTATGGGTATTTTTCAGATCAGAAGTTTTTATTCACAGAATGACAAGAAGCAGCTGTTGAAACCCTTTTTGTGTGTTCTGCATAGAACTTTAGAAATGAAGACAAGTTCTAATTCTTCAGTCAATCCCCAAAGAAGGAAATGGGAAGCAGATCACAAAAAATGGTCTTCTTGTCCTTTGAGATAAGATCTCAAAGTCTATGCTGTTTGTTTGGGCTTCAGCCCCAGGGAACTCTGCTCACATAGAAAGCCCTTGGCATGTAAAATAGGCAAAGCCTTGGGGAAAATTCTGTGACACCAAATGATCTTTGAAGTGGCTTTCATAATGAGGCGTCAAGATATTTTTTTGCCTAAAAATAAAGTGTGGGGTGAGTTCACAATTTGTAATTTATGAGAGCCTTTATCATATATTTGACATCTTCATTTTGATGTCCTCTTTGATGTGATGTATCAATTGATTTTCTTTTCCCTTATCACTGTTCTTGAATTTCTACAACAGAGCCCTTTATTTTCAGAAAAGCAATTAGCATGAAATATGACTTATGGTGTCCTAAACTATGTGTTCTATAAATGGTAAATGGTTGTAATTACTATAAGATGAAAGCCATATATTGGATACATTCTTGTAATTATTATGAAGAAATAGCCTGGTCATGGTCTCAAATCAAATTAAAGAGGCATAAAATTCAATTTCATTTTCTCAAGTTCTGTGTACAAGTTGAACACACACACGATGGTTTCAAATGTAACATGCTGGCACAGAAACTGTTTCTTAACAGACTTTCCGAAATGACATATTTCTAGAATTTTCCATGCTATCTGAAGGCCCAGTGTGTATTTTCTTATAACTACCACACTCTAAATCAAAATGTGCTAAAATCTGGCTTAGCAAGTCCCCAATCTTTTTATTTCCTTAACAACAGCAATCCAAGTTAAAAATGCAAGAAAGGAAATATTGTATTGGTAAAGCCATGTTGGAGGCATAGGAATATCAGTTTAAGCCTTTCCTACTTGAATTTCATATGCAAATTTATAACAGAGATTCATGATTAAAAAGTCAACATTAACTCACTAAGGTGGCTATAGTCAAAAAGATAGTCAATAAACAGTGCTAGGAAAGAGGTGGGGAAACTGTGATACCTCCGCATAGCCGCAGGGACTGTGAAGTGCTATGGCCACTTTGGATTTCAATGTGACAGTTTCTCAAAAACTCAAACAACAAATTACCACGTGACCAGGCCATTCCACTGTTAAGTATATACCCAAGAGAAATGAAAACACATGTCTCTAAAAATCTATACATCAATGTACACAGCAGCACTTTCCAATATCCCAACAATAGAAACCCAACTGTCCATCAATGGAGAAACAGGTAAACAAAGTGTAGTATAATTATGCACTGAATGTTATTCAGTGTTAGTCAGCTTTTTGTCACTGTGACAAAATAATTAATATAATCAACTTAAAAGGAGGAAAGATTTATTTTTGTTCATGTTCTATGAGATTTCAATCTATGATCACATGGCTCTGCTGCTTCTGGGTCCATAGTGACAAGGACAAGATGTAGTTCCCAAAGTCACACACCCAAGACCCACTCCTTTCAACTGGGCCCCACCAGCTAAATTTCCATTACCTTCAAATACTACCATCAAATTATGAATATATCATGGAGAACGACCTGGGTGACTCTCCTTGAAGGAGGAGCAATTGTCTCCATGTTAGCTGAACCTGACCCTATTTCCATGAATTGATATGTACAGAGATGGCTAGGACTTTTCCATGTCCCTTTAATTGGCTTTAAGCAATTCATATCAGTCTGGCCAAGGTGCTGATGGCAGTCTTTAAAGAGAGCAGGCCTGTTTCCCTGTCCCACACCCCACCCCACCCCACCCCATTGTTCCCACCTGTGAGCCAGATGAGGTTGGATGAAGAGGTAATGCTCCACTCTGTAGGGTGGAATGAACCTGGAGTTAGAGGCTATGACTTCCTGGGGCTTGAAAGATTACATATCAGAGCTAAAGCACTAACCCCAAAACATGAGATACTATCTCAATTGTGTTATGCAGATTACTCTTTCTGCATGTCCTTCTCTCTGCATATTGCAGAGGTGATTTCAGACCTCCTACCTAGCCCAGCTCACAGCACTCACCCATTTCCTGAGATTCTCACAGTCACTTATCCTCAAGCACTCCCTTCTTCATGAATTAATAAAATCTGAGTTAGCCCTGGGTCGAGGCCTTTGTTCCAGATGGCCATCATCATGGTTGGACTTAGGACCCCTTAGCTCCCCTTAACTACAAATATGCCTCAGTGCCTTTATTCTTGCCATGGTGTGCACTGGAAGTGGTAGATTGGAATTAACTCACTAGAATCCAAGTAACTTTTCCACGCGATTACAAATATAAACTTCCTGAGCCACAGTGAGGACCGGGAAGTGCTCTCTATATCTATCAATGGTTACTTACACTGATACAGCTAGAGCTCTCATGATCCAATCACTTTCTGAAAGCATGTCAGCTGGAACTGAGCACACAGCATATGGGCTTAGGGACACATTTCAGATCCAAACTATACCATTCAGGCACAAAGAAAGGACTGACAGCACTACAGCAATGATGAGCACCGAAAACATTTAGGTAAATGGAGAAGATCAGACAGAGACGCCCCTGTTGCATTATCCTGTTTATAGGGAACGTCCAATACAGACAAATCTATAGAGACAGGCAGCTGATTGGTGACTACTAAGGATATGTGCAGGGCCTGGTAAGGGCACAGGGTTCTTCCTGGAGTGTTGAAAACGTTCCAGAATTAGTTATGATGGCACACAACTCTGCGAATGTACCGAAAACCACTTAATTGTGTGCTTTAGAAGGGTGAATTGTACAAGTATGTCATAGGAATTACATAAGCTGTCATTTAAAAAATTCAATATTAAATGGGCTAGCTGAAAATAAAGATGATTATTCAAATAACATTTCTGTCAAAAACTGAAAATGAATTATTTTCAAAGTACATTATTCAAAGAAGGAACTGTTGAGCATCTACTGTGTGCCAGGCACTATTCTTGGTTCTGAGAATACAGAAATGAACATCACAAACTCCCTGCCCTCATGAATGTGACATTCTAATGACCCAGCTGAGTGTGCAGATGTGTGGTATGCCTTTAAGTTCCGGGGAACTCCCAGAAGAAGGTTTGGGGCATTGGAGAATAATTTGTGAAACTCCATCTTCATGTATAAAACAGAGCCGTGTGCTCTTTTCTGTTCTCCACCCCATACACTTATTTTTAGTACCAAGTGCAAATAGTCCTGCTTCTAGAAAAATAGCACCTACACACAGTGGCTCAAAGCTGCCGTGAAGCTAAATCCCAGCTCCCCGTGCAAGGATGCCTTATCTATTTGGAGAAAGGCACAGAATGAGTTATGAAAGGCACTGAAATTAAGGTTGATTTTAATCCCATTCGATGAAATGGCCAATGTGACCCATAGTTCTAGGAAGCTTCACAATGCATTCTACTTAAATTTGGGCTATAGAACACTCTAGAACTGTTCCTGCTTAAAATGAGCTTCCCTTTCAAACACTGTACTGTTTTCTTCAACTTTGCTCCATGAACAATGGCTACCACTGCTGACAACATCGGGTAACTTGTTTTCCAAGGCCTTCAGAACTAGGAGCATCTTGTCCTTCTGACCTTAGCTTCCCACCTTACTGTCTTGGTCTCCCTTTTCTCCTTCTCTACTGCTGTTGGAGAGGGTGCTCAAATTTCCCTACAGACGCCATGCTGGTTCTCCTCCCATTTACTCTCTTCCTTCACACCTTACTTTTCAAGTGCTAGTGTAAGTTTGACCTCCTCCAGAAAACTTTCCACCCCTCTCCAGACCATGCTGGCCTTGGTCTATGACACAAAGAGCTATTCAGTGACATCAATTTAATGGTGACCTTCTTGAGGTCAGTGATTATATGGTTTGCCGCTCTTGCTGCAGTTCAGTTCCTCTTACACAAGAAACAAGTAGAAGCTTCAGGGGTAGTATTGATTGTGCAAGCTTACCCTACCTCAGATAGATGAAACGGTATACAGAAGATTTCCTTCTCTAAGTGGAATTACTAAAAAGAACCCTTTATGGGATACAGTCGGAAAAAATGGAGATATAGTTAGTTTCCTCTTCTTTTGTATGTAAACTGAGCTTGACTAATCCTGAAACCTCCACTGATTCGCAATTTGCATAGGCTGTATCATTTCATTATTAAATGACAAGCTAAGCTCAGATTCATGGGATACTAAACCTGCGGGACTCTAAACTATTCTCCTGCTATCTTCTATTTTAACTTTTAAATTATAACAAATTTGAGATTAGGTGTAACAGACATCATACCTACCATCTTTGTGCTACTAGAACAAGTGACTTTTTCTCTCTTAGTTCATGTGTCTCAAAATCAGTCATAGTATGGGACTCACGTTTTACACTAAATCTTGCGATCATGTTGCTGTCCTAAAGTTTCATATACTCACATTTAGATTCTGGTTATTCACATTCTAGATTTAGATTAGACATACAAATGTTCTAGCGGACTAAGATATAAATTCTTAAAATATAAAAGCACACTCAGCATGCTTCGTGAACAGTCTACATGCCGTGAAGTTGTTAATCTCACCTATGTGAATACTGTATATTTTGACAAAAGTAAACCATAAAAATAAAGTTTTCTTCTAGGTATGATCACTGGGTAGAGTCTTGGCGTGGGTGACGAGTCTGATAATGCATTACCATATTATTGGGCGAGAGACTGTAGGGAAGATAGAGTGAGAATATTTTGCAAGAAAGATGAGAAAGGTACGACATAGTTGAAAAGAGAACAGTGGCAAGACAGACCACTGAAAAGAGAATTATTGGCACAATATGGATTTTACCCACAGGATCTAATCTAAAAGACCTAATGAAGTACATTAATGTGAAGAACAAGACAAGTACTTTCAAAGACAAATCTGTGGCATCTACTTCTTCTGATCTCCAAAATGCTGGCCAAGAGGATGAGAAAAGTATCTGCAGAGCCTGCCCTCTGACAAGAGTGATTTGCTGTCTAGAGCACACAAAATGAAGGTACGCCATTGCTGAACTTGTTTCCCCCTCTCTTTTTGTAAAAGCAGGGATGAAGAGAGTGACAGCCCTATTCCTATCTTCCCTCCAATCCATCCTATACACTACAGAGGCACAACGCAGACACCCTTTGCATCCTGCCACACTTTTGCTCAGAAATGCACAGGTTCCTTCTCATTATTTTATCACTGTGGTAACCATCCTACCTGTTGAGCCTGATTTCCCATTACCTGAAGTCTCCTCCATTACAGTGAGGCGGTCTAGTCATCAGGCCCTTGCACATTCCCAACCAAGTACACTGCAGGCTCAGGACCACAGCGTGCACAGATTTCTACACCAGAAATAACTTCTCTGCTTATCAAAATGCCACCCTGATTTTTAAAAGGTAGTGTAAGTTTCAATTATCCCAGCTCATCCACTCCAGTGAATTTCCCTCCCTCTTACTTCCACATTTGAGGATCACATGCTAATTTGCATAACACATCACTTTTTACACTAATGGACTTCAACAGGAAACCATTTTACATCATAGGGGGAACCGAAGGCCATGGAACTATGTGGAGATGTCTTTCGTTGCCACAACTAGAAAGGGGTAACTAGGGCCAGGGTGCTAAAAGTCTCACAATATACCATGGCAGCTTCTCACAACAAAGAATTATCTAGCTCACAGTGTCACAGAGCGAGGGTTGAGAAACTCTGATTTTCCCATTTGTAAGAATTTCTTCAAGTGGATTGAAAGCTCTCCGACCAGGAACATTATCATTCACTGTGTCTACCAAGTGCTAAGTATCTATGAGAGCTTTCTTCCAGAAATGTGTATTGATTATATGTCACCACCTATCAGATTGAGTAAAGAAAAAAATTTAAGCTAAAATGATGGATTCACCATCATCCTACTTTTATCTAAGGTAATTTAAGTATCATTTCAAAGAATGTTGTTTTAGACTAATGCTCAGTGTCCTTCCTTCTGAAGTCCTTTATAAGAGGGACAGTTCTTTAATAAGGAAATGGGGACAGCAAATAGTTAAGAAATTTCTCTGAAATCACCAATTCTGGTGGAACTAGAGAGAACCCAAGTCTCAATGTTTCATTTTCACTCACTTGCACAGAGACCCTTAGTTCACCCATTCAACAGATATTGGATCACTATTGTGTAGCAGGCACTGTGCTAGGATCTGTTCTCAAGTTCTGGTGGGATGCATTGATTCCTGGGACCAGAAGTCATGTCACTGTCACAACATGTATTTTCCCACAGAACCAATGCTTTTATATTGAACAGAAATTTGGCTCCAAGTTTATCACAGATATGACTATGCATGTAGAAGGAGGAAAATTACAGGATAGCTTCTGTGATAAATTACAATAGAAAATTGTTCCGTAATTTCTTAAACAATGGTCTCCAGGTACATGAGGTGATATATTCAATATGCAAAGTGCAATTCCACTGAATTGTAAATTCAGCTCAAACCTAGAAACTCAGCTAGAATATAGCCTGAAGCCTGGATGGAGCAATAAATGTATTTACCTTGTACTACCTTGGGAGGATGAGAAGGTGCAGTATGTGAGGCTGAACATAAAATCCTAATCTTCCTTAACGGTTCCCTTAAAGAAACTGGAATTTGCCTTTTCTTTTCCTCCACAGCCTGACACTTGGCTGCCAGCTATCTGAACAATTCGCACTTCCCAAAAACAATAGAAACACTTAGCTGATCATCAGCGCTACAGTTTTTCAAAAATTGCTCCAAACTATTTTTTCAAAATATCATAAAACCAGGGATAAACAGTAGCATGGTTGGATAAAAAGGGAAAAAAGAGAGAATTGTTATGTGGGTGTTTAATTAGGCAGCAACCACCTAGCCAAGCAGCACAGGGTGAAGTAAAGGGATGAAAACACTGCCAGCAGGGAAAGGAGGACTGGACCAAGTGAAAACGAAAAACTGGTGGGAGCTCAGGCTGGGATAAGTAGTGTGCATGTTTAGGCACCGACTGTAATTTAGCAACGGTTCAGTCCATTCTGAAAACAAGAGACTCCATCCTTTCAAGCCTGCTTCATACCTCATTGATGATACTTTATATCCTTTCCCAAAACCCACCAGGACCATCTAGTAAATGAAGCTCCTCTGAAGTAGATTAAATGGGCAGGCTTCATCCTAGCAGTTAAGCCTCGTCTAATCTAAGAATTAGCAGAAATTCATAATTTGCACTAGATACAAACATCAAATTACTATCATTTAAAGTAAAATGCTTGAAAGAGTACAATATATCTGTCAGATGCTGATGTCTTACACTGTAGTTTTTGATTGGATCAGAAGCTCTATAACTTTTTAAAAAGCTCATTATGATCTCAGCTGCAAAATAATCTTGAAAGAAACGAATGGAAAGCTTCTTTTAATTAATGGAGGCAAATGTAATATTCACAGCAGTTGATTTGGAGAAGATTCATCTGGGACTGCTTTGGCAGGTTCTATGAACCTCTGCGCTGATCTCTCCACATCTCTGCCTGCCACCTCCAGCACACAAAATAATAATGACAATAACTGGCATTTGCTGAGATTTTCCCATATGCCCGGCCTGCGTTAAGTATTGTATAAGGATAAATTTTCTTACTCCACCCAATTCAAAAGGGCAGTTGGCATTAGCACTACTGCTATGAAGACAGTTGTCTAAGACTCACTAGGGTTGGCTTTGACAATCTGGTCACCAGTAACCTAGGGGATAATGGTTCCATCGAACATATGGGGAAAGAAGCCAGATTTCAGGGAACTAAGGATGACTGGAAGATGAGACTATGGAAAGTGAAAATCTAGGCAACATTTAGGAAAAAAAAAATCTGAAAAAAACCCAGAGTATTTACCCTAAAAAGGCACAGGGCAGTAGAGTCCTTCACACAAGTGGTGTAAAGAGGTACATAAGAATTATTCTGTTTCTCAAAAGGAGATGACTTCAATTACATGTCACACTGATTCAGATTCTTTACCCAGTTTGAATAAACCAAGTCAATGACCTGAGCCTCAGTTTGTTAATACACAAAATGGGGCTAGTGATCATAGGTATCTCATGAGTACTGTGAGGGTTAAAGCATTTACTGGGGAACACATTGGTGAATGTACTTACCTAGGTGCTTGGCACTCAGTAGGCAATCTGGAAGTGTCCACTCTGACTTCATAAATCCCAGAGATAATGAGATAATGCCAGTAGTGCTTTGCAAACTTAAACTCTTGACATAGATATATGTGATGGCGGAGATGGTGTCTATAAAACTCTGTGAGTTTCTCTTCATCAGGAATTGAAACCTGCACGAACATGCACTTTCTTTGCTCTCCCAAGCCCCACCTTTTGTTTGCTAGTCATTCACTGTCATCTGAAGCAACCGGAACTTTCCCCTTCATCTTTACTCCTACAGCCCCAAACCATACCCTGGGGGCCTTTGGCAGAGCAAAAGCCCTCCACAATAGCTCTCTTTCACACACATGCACACCTGGCCTGCTGAGGGAATTCCCAGGGAGAGTGGAGCCAGGGAATTTTACTCTGGAATTGCTGCTTTCCAGGAGCCCCTCCCTCAGGTTCCAAGAACTGTCTTAGGAAATCCTCTCCAAGAGGGCTGGCTGGCCTGGAGCACAGATCTCATTGGAAAGAAGCCTTGAATAGAAAACAAGGGCTTCTTTCACTTGGGGCCTCCTAAAGGCCTCCTTTTCATAGACTTTTCACACTGGGAGAGTCACAAAGTACTAGGTACAAGCCATCCTTCTAAAGGTAGACAAAAGGCAAGGTTTGCCCAAAGTAGTGTCATGGAAGGCAAGTAATATTATCCGGAAACAGAGGCAGGAGAGGAAGATAATCCAAACCACTGATCTAAGATGCTGAAGTAATATGGCATTAGCATTCCTCATACTGAGGTCATCATATACATTCCTCACGGAGGAGGATGTGACTACCCCTAAGCTGCAAGTGGAGGAAAATACCCCTAAAAGCAGAAAAGTATTCCCCAAGTTCAATGAACACTCCAAGTCAGTGATTCTTTACCTTAGGGGCATGTCAAAATCCCCTGGGGAGCCTAGCCTTTAAAATTACAAAAACCTATACTTCCACCTGGACTAAATGAATCAGAATCTTAGGAGAAGGCTGCTGAGCCTCAGTGCTTTTGAAAAGCCCCCCAGGTGAGTGGAATTGCAGCCAGGGAGAAAACACTGCTGGAATACATGCAAAGCACTGGAGCACAGGGCCTAGCACACAATCAGTGTGAAATCGACAAGAGTCCCCCCCATCATTCCCTCCCAGACACCAACCACAGTACTGAAGGAAACCACATTTGGGTTGGTTGGCATTACTTCAAGAAGCAATCCTACAAACCGTCAAACAAGGTCCTAAAAAATGACCAGATGGTATTTGAAATCTTTACATAATAGACTCAACCACCCACAAGGCGCCAGACACTGCCTTGGGAAAGCTCTCTAGAATCTGTCCTTTTCCATCTTACTCTATTTCCTTTTGGCTCATTTCAGAATAGTGAACTTGTACAAAATCTCTGGTCCTGAGCTACTTGATTGTAGCCCCCAGTTATAATAGTCACCGCTAATACCTTTGTTTACTCTCTCTTAACCTTTCAATATTTGATCTAAACCTTCTCATTCAGTTACACTTTTCAATTTACAAGCTGCACTTCAGTCTTCTCAACATAATTGAGGCAGAAGATGATTAAATGTTCTATCAAAGTCAAGTGTTACTTTGTAGTCTCCAACATAACTCCCAGAGAGCCCTCATGTAGGAACTCCATCAGACAAGACTTCAGGCTGATGCTAAGGCCAAGTGTGGCCCTTGGAAGCATTCATAAGACAGAATCGTAGATAACTGGAGCATGAAATTGCTTTGAAATGATGAAGCAAAGATACATTTTTCTTCCCAATCAAATCTTCTATGGAAATCCTGACAGTAGGTTTACTCGATGCCCTTGAAATCTAATCTCTAGCATTGTTTTTCATGCCTTGGTTTCCTCCTGTTCAGCACATCACCATGTAATGCAGCCCATTTTCCTATAAATCATTCACAAAGGACACATTAACATCTTTGGACACTTGGATGATGGCTTCTAATATGACTGCTGAATTGAAGTGAAGGACAACAATACCTTCTGCCAGCTCTGTAACACTGCCCAAACGACAAAGCCATGAGGGAGGGCAACATTTGGGACAGCCCAGCCATAGCAGTGGGATGGGTTCACCATTTCCCAGAGGTGGGACCATTAAAAAAGAGTAGAGACAAGGAGACTTGGTTTACATCCTTATAATTACTGTGGGATTATAATGTGTCATGTACACCCAAATGAGAAAGTACCATAAAGTTCTGGTTAGCACAGGAGAAAAGACACTGCATAGGAGTTAGCCCACTCTATTCTTGGACCTTCTGTTAAGCACCTGTGTTATTTTTGAGAGAGATAGACCTCAATCATTATGCCCAAAGTCTGAATAACCACTTTTGAACTATGTGACTACAAGCAAGACAAATAACCTCTCTAAGCCTCAGTTCCTTCATCTGTAAATTTGGTTCATAAAAGTTTCTGTCTCATCGTGTAGTTCTGAGCATTAAATGAGAAAACACACAGTAAACATTTATAATAGCAGTGGTGCAGGGGCTTAACTTTGTAAGTTTTAGCTATCAGTATTCGGGGTTTTAGCTGTAAAATAAACATAAGACTCCGTGATTACTGAGCTCCCTTCCAGTTCAGTGACCCTATCAAATGTTGAAGCTAAAGCAGTATCTCATGCCAATCTGTTTGCTGTTTCAGTAAAATCATGAATATGTGGCACAGTTGGGGAAAGATACTTTTCTGGTCAACTAAAGTTTTCCAAACTGTAAAGATTTAGCACTTTAAATATTCACAGGAGTCACAAGACATTCTCAAATGCCAATCCACACATGGCTAGTTCTCCTCCCTACTGTTTTGCCACCTTTAAAGCTACTCTTAATCCTTGTTATTTCTCCTTCTTTTTCTCTATATCCTGTCTTTGTTTCTATTACTTTCTTAACCCTCTCTAATCTTTCTTACCCCCTCTCTTAACCTTTCTTTATGCATTGCCTCCACCTGAACACTCAGGCCAGGTTTGCCTATCTTGGTTCTACTCGCCTTCAGGTCTTAATGTAGGCATGACATTCCAGGCAGGGTACAGGGCTCCTCATAGATGCACTCAAAGCATTTGATTCTTTCACTTTATAGCACATATCACAATTGAAATGGCACATTCAGAAATATTTTAGAGAAAGTGAGCACCAAGGTGGTGGAGTGGTAAGCAGCAGACAAAGAGCCTCTCTGAGAGTCACTGTCCAGACACTGGACTATAGCAACATAAGGAAAACAAGAAAGAGAAAGGAGGGTCCCCTAGACCAAGGAAGGATCCAAAGTTCAAATGGAAGCCCACAGACAGAATGAAGAGAGAAACTGCAAAGAAGAAAAAGGAGGTAGCCGATAGTGCCTTCTCCCTGACATGAGACTCACTGCATGAGAGGAGACATTCAAACCTGCGGAGACACAGTGACAACTGGCTACCCCAAAAGCCCCCACAAAGAGACACAGCAATGGAGTGGAGCAGCCAACATAAAGCACTGCACAAACTTACCAGGAGGGCTGATGGTTCAGTCGTCCCATGCAAGAGAATAATTGACCAAGGCCCATCTTAGAGAGGAGCCAACTGAGCTCACAACTCAGAACAGTTCCCAGATGGGCTCAGACCCACAGAAAGTACGCTGATGGTTGCAGGCAAAATGAGTCTGGTCTTGGCCAGAAGGTACAGGCTCATTGTAATTATTCACTATCTCACCAAAAAGCTACTGCTGGCTTGCTGGGATAAATCAACACAGATCAGGACTCTATCTCCATACACTGTCTATCAGGGACAGCAGAGACATACCTGAAAGTGGAATTTTTTGTTTTTTTTTCTCTAACTCTTGCTTCTTTTTGTTGTGGTGGCAGTGCTTTGGTTTTTTGTTTTTTTGTTTTTGTTTTTTCTCCTTTGTTGTTTGATCTTATTGTTCTATGAGTATGAACACGCCTTCTAGCCTCTTTATGGTTGTAGACTTGTTCTGTTCTTTTTATCTCTTCCTTCTCTCTCTCCTTCCAGTTTTCTACACCAGTTTCACAAATTTGGCATTATCCTACTCTGTCCTTCAGCTTTATTTCTAATCTATTCCTCTTCTTCTATTTCTTTATTTTCCCTAACCAATTTTCAAGTATTAACCCATGAGGACAAACTAGACATATTAAGGACTTGAATACTGCATGTAATTTTCTGATTTGTTTTAAATTTTGTTATATAATCCTAAATATAGTTCATATAGTTCAAGGTGGAAAATTAATGGTTACCTCAGTTTGTCATTTGCTAGGCTGTGTTTAATGCTATTGTCATTGCTGATGGTATCATTATAGCCAAAAGTGACATAATTGTTCTCAACAGCTGTTCTTACAGATATTCCAAGACTGAAACTGACTAAGGGTCATAGAAAATACTGTGGTAGGGGGCTGGGGATTTAGCTCAGCGGCAAAAGCGCCTGCCTGGCAAGCGCAAGGTCGTGAGTTCGGTTCCCGGTACCGGAGAAAAACCAAAAAAAAAAAAAAAGAAAATACTGTGGCACAGTACCAAAGAAACAGGGGCTGGGCCAAACAGGCAGCAACTTCTCATCCCTAACAAATTGAAAAGGTAGGATCTTGCAACACACTCAAAACCCAAAGACTAGCTACACCTGGAAGTTACCTCACAGAAGTAGTCATTTCTTAAGAGCTTTAAATATTAGCAATAAAGCAACGCATCGAAGGCAATTTATATCATCACCTCCAGGAAGTAAACTAAACAAAGAAAATAAAATGAAAAGACACAAGATGCAAATCCAGAAAACCAGCTCACCAAAGGCAAATCCAACAATCTGAAAGCCACACCCTTGGCTTCACTGAAGTGGTAAAAACAAAGCAATTGAATGAAGCTCTAGAAAAAATCAAAACAAAAATAATTTCTCAGAACGGCAGAGATGGTGTCCACAAAGAAAACAATGCTTAGTGACTCCAGAGCAGATTCAGATGAAAAAAATAGAAGAGTATAAAATTATGGAAGCCATGAATGCTCAGCATTGGAAAGAAATGGAATCCATTATGCAGATTCAAGCAAATATCTAGGAGAATAAAAATTCCATTGAACCTATCCACAGCAGAGTAATCCAGTTGAGAACAGGATCTCAGTTATAGAAGACAGGCTTGTGGTGAGCAATCATGAAAAGAAAGATTTCTAAAAACTAGCAAGTGACCATGAGAAATCAATCCAGCAGCTGCTAGATGAGGCAAAGAAAAATTACTTAAGATTGATTGGAGTCAATGAAAAAGCAGGAGATAGCACAAATGACATTAAAAATAACTGTTCACAGATGTCATGGCAGAAAATTTCCCTGGTAGAGGAAAAGAATTTGACATACAGTAAATGAGGCATATCAAACTCCAATTAGCCACAATGAAAAACATCTACAACCAGCCATATCATAGTTCCAATTCCAGAAATTCAAAAGAAGAATAGAATCTTTAAAGCTGTTAGGGAAAAAGAAACAACTCATCTATAAAGGAAAGCCCATCAGAATCACAGCTGACTTCTCAGCACAAATCCTCAAGTCAAGGAGAACTTGGAGTGAAGTATTTCAACTTCTAAAGGAAAACAACCTTCAACTCAGATTGCTGTACCCTGAAAAGCTATCTTCCAAAACTGATGGAGAAACAAGATAATTCCATGCAAAGAATATCTGAGGAAATTAATGACTAACAAAGCAGCACTCCAAAATGTTTTGAAGGACATTCTAGAAAGAGAAAAAGAGGTAGACAACTCCATAAACATGAATAGAAGGAATCCACCAGACAAGGCAATCAAATAAACTGAGAGAGGTGAAAAAATAGGGAGAAACAGCAAAAGGAAAATAACATGACAAGGTTATGTCAATACAGATCAGTTATAACCATCAATGTTAATGGTCTCAATCCACAAATCAAAAGACACAAACTGGTAGAATGGATCAAGAAGCAAGAGCCAACAATGTGCTGCATACAAGAAACACATTTAATTTAAAAGGAAATTCACAGACTGAAAGTTAAATGATGGAAAACAATATTCCACTTGACAGGAACACAGAAAAAAAACAGGGCTAGCTATTCTAATTGCATACAAAGTGAACTTGAAGCCAAGACAGATTAAGAGAAATAAAAATGGTCACTACATCCTTATAAAGGCAACAATACAAGAGTAACAGATAACAATAATAAATGTATGTGCAACAAATACCAATGCACCCAATTATATAAAACAAATATTAACAGGCATGAAAATATCAAATAAGTGCTAATACAAATGTATTAGGGAATCTCAATACCCCACTGTCACAAGAACACATCAACCAGACTAAAAAATTAACAGTGAAATATTAGAACTGAACCAAATTTGAACAAATAGACTTAGCAGTCGTCCACAAAGTTTGCAGCCCACAACATCACAACACACATGCTTCTCAGCTGCACATGGGATGTTCCCCCAAATAGAACACATACTAGGTCACAGAACATGCATAAGAAAAGGCAAAGAAAGTGAAATTATCCCATCCATATTATCAGACCATAGTGTAATGAAATTGAAAATCAGTAGCAAAAGAAAGCACAAGAACTTCATAAACACATGGAAATTAAATACCACCCTCCTGAACAACCAATAGGTCACAAATAAAATTAAAGAAGAAATTAGAGAGTTTCTACAATTAAATGATAACAAAAATATAACATACAGGAACTTATGGGACACAATGAAAGTCGTCCTAAGAGGGAAATTTATAGCAGTAAATACCCATAGCAGGAAAACAGAGCAAGCACCAATAAACAACGCAATGATGAACCTCATACTTCATGAAAAGGAAGAGAAGATTAAGCCAAAAGCTCTTATGGGGAGGAAATTATAAAGACCAGAGCAGAAACTAACACACTGGAGACTAAAAAAAATACAAAGAATGAATGGGTTGAAGAGCTGGTTCTTTGAAAGAGTATATAAAATAGGCAAACTCTTATTGAAACTTATCAAAACAGGAAAGACTCAGATCCACACAATTAGGATTGAAAAGGGTTAAATCACAATGGAACCTGCATAAATCCAGAAGATCATCTATACCTAGTTTCAAAACTGGTATTCTAATATGATGGAAAATGAAGGATAAATGGACACATTCCTAGACACATATGGATTACCAAAGCTGAATCAAGAAGATACAAAAATCCCAAACTAACCATTGTCTATCAGTGAAATCAAAGATGCAATTTAAAAACCTACCAGCGTGAAAAGCCCAGGCCTTGACTGATTCACTGCTGAGTTCTACAAGAAACACAGAGAAGACCTAACACTACTACTTCTCAAACTCTTTAATGAAGTTGAAAGGGAAGAAATACTCCCTCACTCATTCCTGGAGGCAAGCATTACTCTGATACTAAAACCCGAGAAAGACCCAAACAAAAAAGAGAACTACAGGCCAATCTTCCAAATGAACATAGATGCAAAAATCCTGAATAAGATACTGGCATACAGAATGCAGCAAGTCATCGAGAAGATTACACACCATGACCAAGTGGGATTCATCCCAAGGATGCAGGGATAGATCAACATACATAAATCAATAAACATAATACACCATAGTAACAGAGCCAAGGACAAAAAACGTATGATCATCTCAGTAGATGCAGAAAAAGCTTTTAACGAAGTCCAGCACCCATTCATTATAAAAATCCTGCAGAAAACTGGAATATATTGTCTTTATCTCAATCTGATAAAAGCCATCTCTGCCAAACCAACAGCCAACATCATACTAAATGGATGAAAACTGAAAGTTTTCTCTCCAAAATCAGGAAGAAGACAAGGATGTCCACTGTCTCCATTCTTATTAAACAGAGCAATTAGACAAAAGAAAGAAATAAAAGCAATAGCAATAGGAAAGGAAGAAGTTAAATTATCATTATTTGCAGAAGACATGATACTCTACATAGAAGACCCTCACATCCTTATTATCATCGTCTAATCTCCCACTTCCCTCATCATCAGGGAACTGCTAATCTCCTCTCTCTGTGGATTTCCCTACTCTGATAGAGTGGAACCTCAATTCATGAACTTAATTCTTTCCACAATTGTGGTCACAGAATACGTACTATTCTTGCAATTTGGTTGCAACCAGAACTGTGGAAAGTATTAAGTTCGTGTATCACTGTATTTCACATAAATGCAATCAGACAGTATGTGGACTTTCAAAGCTGGATTTGATCACTTACTACAGTGTCTCCAGGGATCAACTATGTTGAGGGATTTATTACTACTTCATATCTGTTTATGATTGAATAATATGCCATTGTATTGATGTACCAAATATTGTTTACTCATTCTACAGTTCATGGACACTTGGGATATGTCCACTTTTTAGCTGATATGTATTTTTAAGGTACAGATGTTGAGTTACCAATTAAGATGCAAAATAAGTTCCTCAACACCTTCAGGAGAACCTCTAGAAATGCTTCCTGGAGATACTGCAAATCTCCAAATCAACTCTTTTTACACCCCAGTCCCTATGCTAAATGCCAGTGTAACAGACAAGAATGGGATATGTTCCTTCCCTTCAGGTAACAGAGTTCTGAAAGAAACACTGAGAAAGTATTTTCTTCTATATTCATCCCCATTTTCTTCCCATTTTGGTTGGCCAGCTAAGGAGCTGGTCAGAAGTTCAGATTCATTGGGGGAAGATGCCCACCTATGTATTTATATAGGAATATTTAGATTAACCTCTCTGCCCGGAGTTCTTATATCCTATGATGTATCATACTGTGAGAATGGTATATAGTTGTCACATCTACTACAGTTAGAACTCAGGTGAAAATGTTTGATATTTTACAATTAAACATTTCTCATCTCAAGAAATCAAAGTATCTATGTTCCCAAGTATGGGCCACAGAAAGAGTTTCAGAGAAAACTAACCAAAAGTAATTTAAACCTGACTTTGTTCACATGAGGTTCTTCCTTTTGGAATTTTAACTACTTAATTATAATCCTGGAATTGCATTTGATTCATTCTTGACAAGACCATATGTGCCCATTTTGCCAGATTCTAGTAAAAGAGATATTCTGTGCCACGTTTCAACAGTCTGCCATTTGTAAAATTAGCAATTTCAGGGAAGCAAAAGGCTACTTGCCATTTTGCTGGATCAGTACCTCATTTGGTCTGCTTACATATGCTGTGAGCAGAATTAAAGAACACAGTTTTGTCTCTGGATAAATAAAGTTGAATGCAAAATAGATGCAAAGCTGTGTCTTGAGAGACAGGGTTCATTTAAATCTCAAACTAGTTCTCATATCAGAAATGTAGCACTTGGGCCTGGATAAAAGCTTCCTCCTGCTATACAAATGTGCTTTAAAGACAAGACAGACTGTCCACCAAGGGGAGGGGCATACGTGGACAGCACTCATTTTCTCTCAGCTAAAAGGTAATGTCAATTACATGGCTACCCTTTCCTTCTTAACTTTCTCCTAATCACTTACATTTATAGGAAGCTTGAGAAGCTTGAAATATTTTTGCATATAGCTCTTCCCTTGATCTTTACACTCATCAAGCAATATATAATGGGTAAGGATTGGCATAGTTACTGTATAGATGCAGAGGCTGTAGTTAAGTGACTTGATCACAGTCATGCACCTCCTAGATGGTAGAGCTGTCCTGATGTCAGATATCCTGACACCTACTTCAAGGTCCTTTTCACTGCCTCAGTGTATGGGGAGGCACTTTTCAATGCCCAGTGTGCATGTCTTTTCTCCTGAAAGCACATTTCCAGACTGAAGTCCCACTTGAATAATTCCTTAGAACCTACAGGTGGTAGAAGTCAAAGGGAGATGGTTAAACCAGGAGAAAGAGCGTTGTCTTCAGCTCCCTCCCACACCTTAGCTGGAAAATCCACTCCTTCCTTCCAATTGGGAGGGAAAGGGATTATGCCCAAGCCTTTCTGCGTGTGTCTCCAAGTTACCTCTTCCATTCCCACACACGCTTAACTACATTAATGGGGGCTGAAGTAATATGGACTGAGCAGAAACCTCCCTGTGAGAGACAGCTATGTGTTCCCTCTCCCACGGGTGCTTGGGGAAGATCTGGCTAGCTGCTTGGGAACCACAGCTGAAATTCTCAAAGCCCTTCTTAGTCATAGCTGGGATCCTTTGTCCAAATTTTATGTGCCTTTTCCTTGCTTGCCAAACTTCCAGACAGTATATAGAGCAAGTGTTTTGAAGTCAGAGACACCTTTGATAAACTCAATTATGTGAGATCTTAGCTGTGCTGCCTTAATCAACTTCATGTCTGCGCCTCAGTTTTCTTATCAGTAACATGGCGTTCACGGCCTCCAACTCACAGGATCCATGTGATGGTGGCATGAGATAATGTGAGGAAAACTCTTAGCATGGTACCTGGCATGTACCACTTACTGACCACTGGAAGACACTATTTTAAATAATTTCTCATGGCTTAATATTTATTGAGCACACTGAGGTGGAAGAGAGGGCACAGAAGGATGATTTGGGGCAAATGTAAGACAGTTGTAAGAACCTGCTCCAAGTTTCCCTTCTGTTAGGCAAAAACTGCTTGCCGGTGGGTCTGCAAATCACATCCAACTTGTTTCTGTCCTTATAGAAAAGCTCCTTAACTGTAAATATTTCCCATCCCACCCAGGGAATTCCTCCCACCACCTGGATACCATTTTCCCCTTTTAATTCTTACTCCCCTTGATGGCACCATGAGTGGGGATGTCTAGGGTTTGCTCAAAGCCCCTACCATAAGTTTTTGGTAAAAGAGAACGGCTATGCTGTGACTGCGGCAGTGGCACACGGACTGGTAAATTTAATGGGAGTGTTTTCTAAGGAACTTTCATTTGTGTTTCCAGGGACTGTCACATAAAATGCAATGCTCAAGTTTGAACAGCAGGGCACTTTTGCAATAAACAAAGGGGCATTCATGAAATAACCCTTAAGCGAGACATCTTCGGAGGTATCTAGCCAAATGGTCATTATTTAAGTCAACAGGCTTTCCACAGCAAGTGGATCCCTGGGCTCTGACAACTACCTTTGACTATTCCCCGCATGGGCTACAGATGCAGGCCCAACCATGAAGCAAAGGCAACAAAGCAGTTCAGGTTTCTGAAAGGCGCAGGAGATGCAAGGATCTTTTGGAGCCAATTATCTCCTATTTTGTCAGTGGGGGGATGAAGCGCTGCAACACTTTCTTCGTATTTCATTTCAGTCTAAAGAATTGAGAGTTAAATGTAAAATGCTAAAATCATAGGAAAGAAAGGAAAATGTAGGGCAGAAGTGAGGAGATGGATTTGTAAACACACTGTATTACATTCTTTGAGCCAGAAAACGTTAGTACTCCACTCCCTAATTAGCCCACCTGCTTCTCCTTAACAAATGGATTCTGGGAAGGTAAATGCATCCAGACTAAAGGAGGGTAGCGGGCTCAATTCAGAGCAATATAAGTAACTGGCTCAAAGAAATCCATGGTCCTCCAATGCTAAAAAGACACCAAGATTTAATTAATGTGTCATGTTTTTCTCCACAATTGCAATGTGTTCTTAGTGGATGGAGAAAGCCACAGAATTAGTGGAAAAAAAGAATGCTATACTCAAAGTAAAGACATGGGGATGGTAGTTATAATATCAAGTCCCTTGTACTTTCCAAGTCAGATGAAAGCTGAAGCCTTCAGACTGTCTAACTGCAGACTGATTGTCTTACCACCCTGTAAAAGTGCTTGCCAAGAACACCATCACTATTGGAATTCCGGGCTCTTTCCCCTGTCTGAAACTTGACAAGGAGAATGGAATTCATTTAATACCTAACTATGTAGAAGTGTAGCTGTCATTTTTGAGAACCTGATTGGAAAAAGGGTTTGAGCTCAATTCTTTCTCTTAGTGATGGTTGTGGAATGTGTGTACTTGTGTGAGCTCATATGTACACTGACACATGTGCATTAGGGGAAGGAGAAGATGAAGAAGAGGCAAGTTCTCATTCATTCCTTAAAAAGAGGAATGGACCCCAGGACTGAATTGACATTGGTAATCTAAGAGGGAAGACCCAGAAAGGAAAGATCTGAAAGACTGGAGAAGTGGAGGAGGTAAGTGGGAGTGGGGAGAGTCCCATTCACAAGGGGGAGCTGATTTTCCTTTAATACACCCCATACTTCCTTGGAGCTTGATGCTTCCAGAAAGCACAGCCTGGTCCATGCAATGAGGGTATCAAGACAGCTTCCTACTGCTGTTGAAAATGCATAATGATGCAGCATTACCACAGAAGTCCAGGACTTTCTCAGCTTGAAAAGGAATGTGGCCACTGGGATGGAGATTCTCATCCAATGCCCATCCTACTAATGAGAGGATGCAGTCCTACTGATTGAGGTCCAAAGAGGAACAGGGACTTCCCCTGTTCACTCAGCAGAATAGACATCAGGGACTTCCTGCTCAGAGTCACTGCTTGTTCCACTGTGGCACACTGCCTCTTTGTAGTTAATGATTTCTAGCACTTTGCTTTTCTTTACATTTTGAAGGTACAGTTATTTGTGTATTACTGATTCAGGCTTTATAGCACACTGATGTATTCCAGTATTGTCCTATTTGTGCTGCTTTATTAGAAAAAAGTACTGCTTGAAACACGTCAAAACATATACCTGGCTCTTTTAAAGGGAAAGAAAGATTCTGTAAACCTCTGCAGAACACATCTTTTGAGCTCACATAATAAAAAGGTGATTCCATTAAAGTGAGATCATTTAAAAGCCTCCCAATCTTCTTATAGAGTTGTCACCATCCAGCTATAATTTCCTAAGCACTCACACTCTCCAAACATTAGGGGACAGAGTTGCACACAGTCATCACAGCATTTATCTGAGGGTTTTGTCATTATCTGTTACTTCTTACCTACCCTAGCTGACTGTCATCTCAAGGTCATATTCCTCTCATCTTTAGCACCCCAAAGCCTAGAAGAGGGGTCTGACCCACACTAAGTACTCAAGGTTTGTTAAATAAATACAGTAGTATCACTCCATTTTATAAAGTTCTTGCAAGCCTATTCCTCCAGGCACCGGATTAGTAGCAATGTAAGTCCTTGATGCTAGCAATGCTTTGATTCTTTCAAGTGGCCTCTTAGAAAAGCAAGGTGTCTTTGGTTCTTCCATGTGAACGGCGAACTAAGTTGTTATGGTTTACATCTAGGATGTACCACAAGTCTTGTGCTTTCAGAAGTGGGGCTTCTGGAGGGTGATTGGATCACAGGGGTGCTGTACTCATTGGTGAGTTCATCCAGTAATGAGTTCAGCAGCTGAGTGCGCTGTTAGAAGGTGGGGCCCAGTTACAGGTGGGCCCCTGGGGGTATAAACTGGGCGAATCTCCCTATCCAGCCCCTCCCAACTCTCTCTGCTTCCTGGCTGTCGTGAATTGGGCAGCTTGTTTGTCTGCCCTGCATTCCCACCATGCCATTTCCGCCTTGGAGTCAGCTAACCATGGACTGAAAACATGAACCAAAATAAAGTTCTCTTCCTTTAAATTTTGGATATTGGGGACTGTCTCAACAATGGGAAAGTGACTAAGAGAGGAGCCCAGGACAGAATCCTTAAGAAGATCTTAGGTACAATTAAAAATAAGTATGTTTTAGGCCTTGGAAATCTTTTCAGAGAAACTAGTGCTTAGAATTTGGTATAATAACAATGTTTCTGGAAATGCCTGTCTCATAGAAAATGTCTAATTAGACATTACACAGATGAGGTGCTTCGGAGTAGGGTCATATTATGCATGTAAGCCCCAAAATCCTGATATCTGAGTCACTTTACTTCATCTAAGACATTTTCAGTATCAGTGTCCCCAGAAAATATCGCACCCTTTCACCTTTGAGCTTTTGAGTCTGCTTCTGCCACTGACTAGTACTGTGAGCAGTATGCGTGTCAGGATAACATCCTGGAGCCCCATTTTCTTCATCTGTAATATGCAGACAATATTATTATTAACTGTATGGGACTGTAGAGACGATTACATGAGCAAATGTGTGTGAGAGGCCTAGTGCATTTCAAACGTTCTCAGTAAATACAAAAGGTTGTGTATCTTTTATAAGCATATCATAGAGAATACTGTCCTGTCCACCTGCTGGCAAAAGTTGAACTGAAAGGACACTGCAGTTGAAGGCCAGGTGGGGTACAAGAGAGGACCAATTCTAGAGTCTAGAACATTCCAGAACAATGCTGTAGAGCACCTCACTGCCACCCAACTCCTCAGCTATCCCTGCTCCATATGCCTACCTCAGTCTCACAGTCCACTGTAGTTCAGGGGACCTCCAACGAACACTGGCCTGCATTATGGGCTCTAGGTGGACTACATGCATAGTCTTCTTAGTAGAAATATCCGAACACCACAGGGGGAAGTGCCTGATTATTCCTGACTCCTTATTCTGATATTTCAGGGAACAAACCCAGCAGCATATGACACATAAGCTTGACTCATGCCTCCCACAGAAATTAACACACATGAAGGACATCCTACAGTTAACAAATATTTTATTTTCTCACTCAACGCCATTTGCAGCTTATTAATTATGCCTCCTTTCCTTTATACTGGAGTCATTTTATATTCTTTGATTAATTTCATTGCCTTGGAAATTTAATATTGGTTATGAAATAAGGTATGAAAAATATTAACATTTTTTACTTGAAAAGACAACTTGGCAGCATTGCACTCTGATGGAATATACAGTAAACTTCGAACAGTCAACCCCCCCCAGGTCAGAAGTATTTTGGTGCCAAGTGGCTGTTGTCGCCTTCCTCACTTTGCTCAGCGTGGAAGGCAGATTGAAATGGTCTTCTCTTAGGTTCTGTTCATGTTGCAGATCTCCACTGTCCCAGGGAATTTCCACTTCCTGTCCTTGATTGTAGAGCAGTGTGAGGCTCACAGCACAGTACTTAGAAGGAGCATATTAAATGTGCACATCCACAAAAGATTTGCAACAAGGAATGGTTCTAGGATGCCTATGGAACCATCCTGGCAAGTGAAAACCTAATCGCTTTTTCATCGATACCTAAGGGATCCAATTAACCATGTGGACTTGGTTTTTTCATCAATAACAAAAGCAATCCATCAGATAAATGCAGGATGAGATGTTTTTCCTCTCTAGAGTAAATATTAACGCTAAGCTCTAAGGTAGGTGGTGGGGATTTTATAGAGCCTTAAAGGGTTTATAGATTTTAATTGGGACCTATTTTGAATGAATATAATTAGCAATGCCTGTAGTACAAAATGCTTGCATAAGATATAATTAGAGAAATCAACTCGTTAATAGGTGTGTGTGTGAAATGCTGGCGATGATGATGACTAAAGCTTTACCATAGCACCACAGAAAACCACCAGGATGTTGCCATAGCCAATGGAAAACTAACCAAATATAGTAGAAAAACAAAGTAAAAGTAACAGCACTCATTTTATGTAATCTGCTTCTTGTTTTTGCCTAAACACGGGCAGTACAATGAGGGTAACAGATCCCAAAAGGATCACACCACCTTTGCATCACACTGCCTTTGCTGTCAGTTGTCTCTGTCTTGAAGAGAACCCAATGCATCTTTTCCCTGTCTCTGCTGCTGTTTGTGATCTGCTCCTGCAACGAGGCTGCTTGCTTTCTCTTCAGCTTCGCGGATGAGGGGGAGACTGTAAAGTAGTAGCACTTTCCCAGGAAAATAAACTCATTCCAAAATAAACTTCTGCTAGTCAAAAAATAGAGCAGAGCAGCTGTTCCCCCTAGAAGACTCGTTGCTCAACTTCTGGGGAACAAACTAATATTCCAAAGACCAGCATTAACAGGCAAAAACTCACTCTGGTGGTCCAAGCCCAAGGGCACAGCGGAGCAGCAGGAATCCACCTTCACCTCTGCCTCTCCTGTTCTATGTACAAAAGTACTTGATTAAGCCATTGTGATGTTTCCAGTCACCAGAAAGTCTCTCAGTCTCAGACAGAGTAGCTTCAGATTTATGGGATGGTAGGGCTTAAGGGGGGCTGATGATACAGCCTCATTAATGAACTTCATCTGTATGCACCACTTCCTTCTCCAGAAACATGTGGCTTTGTGTATGGGAGTGGCTTGACTACAGCCATGAAAAGGGAGCCAGGTCGAAAGGGCACTTAGACGAAGTCCAGACAGGGCAGGCCTGTCCAGTTATGGAAATTGTATCTAGGTCCTTCTAGGTACAAGTCTCTCTACTGCGTTACCCAATTTCTCTCCTTAATTTTCCCTTCATTGGTTCCCTACGACTTAGATCTTCTCTTCAGTTTTCCTAGTCTGCCAGTAAATAGGGACTTGTTACCTACTTCCCCCCTTTTTATCTACATCTCTATTTTTGTATACTTTATCTGTAGTTCTCCAACTTTCACACCTGCAGGATGATGCCTACTGCAAAGCCTTCCAAGAGAAATATTTTATAGAAGTTTAGAGACATGGTACAAAGAACATACGGTGTGAACTCAGTCCGATGTGCTTTAGAACTTCAAGAATTCCTTAATGTTTCCAGGTACTGTCCTAGGTAAGTAACTCTCTGGGCCTCAATTTCCCCTTCTATAGCATATAAAATAGCTGTTCATCTTAGAAAGTTATCAATGATATTAAATGAGATAATGTTTGAACACTTTGTATAACGTCTGGCACACAGTAAATACTCAAAAGAATGACAGCATTTGGTTTTTTTTTTTTTTTTTGGTTTTTCTCCGGTACCGGGAACGGAACTCACGACCTTGTGCTTGCCAGGGAGGCACTTTGCCGCTGAGCTAAATCCCCAGACCCCAAAATCTTTTTTTGTTGTTTTTGTTTTTCTTCCAGTACCAGGAATCGAACTCACGACCTTGCGCTTGCCAGGCAAGCACTTTGCCGCTGAGCTAAATCCCCAGCCCCTAGAATGACAGCATTTGTGACTTTGACACATGCTTCTCTGTACAAAGGGATAGCCTAAAAACAGAGGGCCCTTGCTGGCCAACTGTTTAACTGCCACCACTGCGCATAAAACTACAGGCTGTTATTTTTATTATTAAATCAAAGCCATATTGAAAATTTATATATGAAAATCAATACTGAGCTAAAACAACTGGCTTTATTCACACCTTTGAGCCTATACCTGTAATCAAATTGTAACAGCAGTAACTAAATATGGCCAAAGAACTGTTGCCATATAGTCTTCTTACTCAGGCTTTGTCCCTGAGCTTGAGAAGCTGAACGATTCTTTGGGCGTCTTCAGCAAGCCAACTGAGCAACAGTGCCATGACTGCCCCTTGTGTGCCGTGTCCATTCCCACCACCCATCACCTAAAACCCTGCCTTGAACAGGTATGCAGATACCTGGAGGCCACACACCACCTGGCCCAGAGGAAACAATTGCCCCAGAAGCTGGAGTTCTTCTTGGCCGCATCTTAGGTGAAGTCCTTATACGGCATGATTTCAGTATCTTTAGCCAGGCCTACTGTTACTGTCCTGCTAAACACATTCACAACACAGATGGCATTGGCTTGTATGATCTACTGAAATGATACTTAGGGCACTGATGTTGATTCTTCTTTAAAGCAAGTTGTTGAGATAGGCAGATTACTACCCTACATCCAAACAAATCTCATCAAATAGGAAGTCCACCACTAGAGTGTACAAAGTGGACATTTTGGAATACATAGCTATTATTTGGCACCATCCACACCAGATGTTTTACTTGCTTCCCAGTAAACAAAAAGAAAGAAAATGTGAACTATAGGTGACAAGCAGAGTGGAACAGTCTTGCAAAGAAGGTTCACACTGGAAACATCAGGATGTGAGATAGGACTGTTCAGTGTATTGCATACCTGGTACACTTGGAGTATCAGTTCTGCACACATTGGGCCACCTTTGGCCTTTGCTGCCTCTGTCAGTTTGGCCTGCTGCTTGTAGAGAAAATTAAAATGCTATAAAGTCCATCACCGCTACAGTCCCACAATTGGGTCAGCCCAAAGTACCAGCAGCATGAAAATGAGGAGAAGACAGAGGATCTGAGAACTTCTTGACAAAATATGGGTCAACAGCCCCTCTAGCCCCTCTTCCTCACTCGATCCTCCTTTATATAAAACAGTCTCTCACCACTCCAACTGGCACTTTCCCAGCCTCAGTCTCCTCCCTGACAGACACCCAGACTGCTGTGTTTTCACAGCTGGCCAAATACACACCTTCTCCTGGGGAGCTAGTACGCATGTACACTTCATCCTACCCAAAAGGCATTTCATCAGAGCCACAGTCCAGATAAAAGGTGAATATGAAGGCCAGAAGTCCAGAGTTTCAAGCTCCTAGGCAAGAATCACTCCAATCTCCACCTTCCATGATTCAAATCTAGGCAAATGTTTGTGTGTCTCGATGGCCACACATTTTGTAAAGCATATGAAATTTAATATCTCACAGGTATTCAAATCTAATTCTAGTAAGTAAATATCTACTGAAGGCCATCTTGGATGATAGATTGGAATACAACTTGTTTATTTTGCAATATTTTGCCTTCAAACAGGATATTGTATCTATATCAGCAAGGAGATATTAAAACATATATCATCCCTGTTCATCTCTAAGATTCCTTCCAATCTTGATATTCTAAGATTTTACACGTTACAGATATTGCCTTTTGAGGAAGATAGGGGTGTTATGGTGGTATTAACTGAGATCAGCCATTGCCCTCTGTGTGCCCAATTCAATAGCAACACCTCAAAATTCTACTACGCCTAATAAAACAATCTAATTTTTATTTTAAATAGAAAAAACAATAAAAACAATGATGCAGAATTTCAGAACAGAGAATAGATTAACAATGATTAATATACTGTGTATTGTTACCTTCAAAATAGTTGCTCAAATTACAAGATAAAGGCATGAAAATTTAATCAAACAATATAGACACAAACCATGCTTTTTAATGAACTAATAGAAATTAGTAGTATAATTATCTTAGCTATCTCAAGCATATATGTCTATACATATTTCTTTTCTCTTCCTTCTTTTCTCCTTTCCCCCATTCCAGTTGTTCATTTCCCTTTTGAGCAGTTTCTTTACCTTTCATAATATCTACTGTATATTTTGGCTCTTATTTACTCTTTCAGTTTCTTACACTAAGAAAACTATAGAATGTTGGGGCTGGGGATTTAGCTCAGTGGCACAGTGCCTGCCTGGCAAGCGCAAGGTCTTGAGTTTGATTTCCAGTACAGGGAAAAAAAAGAAAACTACAGAATGTTTACACATGCGAGACTGATTTATTTATTTTACTTATGAGTAGGGCCTCAAGTTGCATCCATTTACCTATAGTTTCTTCTTTTCACTCATGCTGTGTCTTACTCAGTGATTTTCATTCACCTGTCTCATCTTCTGGAACAAAGAAAGCCCCCCACCCACAGTCCTTCAAGAGCAAGATTTCCAGATGAACAAGGAAAGGCCACAGGGACCCTTGCTAAAGTGACAGGGAATGCACCAAACCTGCTAAATTGGAATGCTTTGGCAGTCTGGGGGGCCTCATGTGCTCCCAGGGAAGAGGATTCAGAAGCCTTTCCTTGGGGAGACATGGTCTAACGCTGATGCTGAGTTGCTGCTATCCCTCTTAGGGGAGTACACGCCAAAGTACTCTCAGATGTGACATTGCCTTCCACGAGCCTTGCACTGTAGGCTGTTTCACTCTAATACCTCTAGTCACTTGCTTTAGTGTCCTTTTACATCGCCTGTACTTTGTCCAGAACCACGCCTCGTGACTTCTCTATTCCTAGTGTACGTGCTTCTCACAGTGAAGCATCTATCAGCTATTTCTTGAATCATTTCATCTATTCTAAGGCTTTAACATTTTCAATTTTGCTGCACTGAGCAACTTTGCCTACTCTCACATGAGCTCAATAAAGAGTGACAGCAGTTGAGTATAGACAGAAATCAGTCCCTCGAAGCAGGAAGACTGCTACTGTGCACTGCCCACCCCCTAAAACTCATCTCCATTCATCTCTGCTTATCTGGTTTTGGCTTTCTTCAGGCTCTCTTTATTATTTTATCTCAGCTATTATGAAAAGAATCAAGTGTTTTTGATGTTTTGTCAAAAATTTAATAAAAATCATATTTCAACTCTTTAGATTTTATCTGAATTGTGACTGCTTTAGCCTGTTAATTCATATCCCTGATATTATTTTCATTTAGTACCATTGTATTCTTATCTTTCTTGGGCAAGATTTCACACTGTTGGGCCATTAAATAAGTGTGGAGTTGGTGATGCCATTCTGTAATGGGAGGGGACAGGTCATAGAGTCAGTCAGATGTGGTTCTAATCCTGACTGTGCTACTTTATACTCTTACAGCCTTGGACAAGTCATTTCCACTTTTTTGTGCCTCAGTTTCTTCATTTGTAGAGGAGTGTTAACCTCATATGTTAGTTTTGAAGACTAAATAGGAAACTCCATCTAACATGTTTAATCCTGGGTACATATCATGAGCTCAAATGTCATTATATGTAATTTTGATTGTTTACTCACCCTGTCATTGAATAACAGTACAAAATGCTCCACAGTGTATCTTTAGGACAAGGGTTGACGAACCATGAACCTACTCACAGGTCAAATCCAGTTTTGCTTGTGACCTGAAAATGATTTTCACATTTTTAAAAGGTTGATAAAAATCAAAAGAAGAGTGCTACTTTGGTAGGGAGAAATCATATGATATTCAAATTTTAACCTCCGTAAGGGAAGTATCATTGGAATGCAAGTGTGGTAGTCAGCCTTTAGTCACTGTGACAAAGTACCTAAGAAAAACAACTTAAATGAGGAAATCTTTATTTTGGCTCATGGTTTCAATGGTGTAGCCCATGGTAAGCTGGCTCTGTAGTTTTTGACTTGTGCTAAGGTAGAAACATCATGGGGGGGGTGTTGGTAGCAGAGGCAAACTGCTCACTTCATGGCAGCCAGGAAGCATAAGATGTGGAGAGAAAGGAAAAGAGCTCAAGAGGAAGGGGCCAGGGATCAGATACAGCCCCAAGATCATACGTCACCTTCTGAAAATCCCACCTCTAAATACATGAGAGTTTGGGGGGTGCATTTTAGAATAACCATGCTCATTCAGTTCTGTACTGTCTATGGCTGCTTTTGCTGTACACCACAGAAGAACTTGCTAATTTTGACAGGTTTCCTATGGACTGGAAAACCTAAATATTTACTAACTTACTGACCCCTGCTCTAAGACACTTAGCTTAAGACACACTTGGTTTGTGTCTATATTGTTTGACTGATTTTTCATGCCTTTATCCTGGAACATCATTTTGATAGGTAGTTCAGGAATCACTTGTAGATGATCACTACTACCAAAACTGTGTGTGTGTGTGTGTGTGTGTGTAAAGAATCCAAAGAAAGGAAGAAATCACAAGTGCGTGTAAGGCAAACGAGACGAAGTTTATGGCAGTTTTAGCTAAGGGTTTACTTTGTGTTTTTGAGAGATCTGGATGAATTTAAGAAGGGCAGCATTGGTTAGATGAGTCTACAGTGTTAGACCATGTCTCCCCAAGGAAAGGCTTCTGAATCCTCTTCCCTGGGAGCACATGAGGCCCCCCAGACTGCCAAAGCATTCCAATTTAGCAGGTTTGGTGCATTCCCTGTCACTTTAGCAAGGGTCCCTGTGGCCTTTCCTTGTTCATCTGGAAATCTTGCTCTTGAAGGACTGTGGGTGGGGGGCTTTCTTTGTTCCAGAAGATGAGGCAGGTGAATGAAAATCACTGAGTAAGACACAGCATGAGCAAAAAAAAAAAAAAAAAAAAAAAAAAAAAAAGAGGAGGGGTGGTTCCGTTCAAACCCTGAACTACTCCCCTGAAAATTCTCTTCACCTTCCACACTTAAACTAACTTGCTTTTCTTCCTGATAGGGAAATAAGTGTCCATATTTTTGTGATGTTCCAAAATTTGCCTGTAATATAATCAAGTCAAAAAAACTGAGCACCATGTGACAAGAGTCTCTAATCTTAAAACTCTCTATTTTCTTATATGCCCAACTCCATGGCTCTACTTTTTGCCAAATACCGGCATTTGGCAAATCCACATTGTAAAATACACTGGGGGAAATGAGTACTTTTGCAGACAAATGACACAAGTGATGATCAAACTATATGGTGAATGTTCACATGTTTTAAATGTGTTACAGTAAAAGACACATTGCCATTATTTCCCCCGCAAAGTACTCCACCCCCCACTCTGAGCACATTTATCCCACCATTCTTCCCACTTTCTGAAACATTTCTGGAAGTCCTCTTCCATCTTTACAAGATGTGATTTAAAATATATATATATGGCAAATGCTGCTGCTGGGTGCTATCCAATGGAAACGCAGGCTCATAAAAACATACAATGTGTCCTCTTTCACCTTAGTGATTAGATCTGGCACTGTGTGAATTCTGGCTCTTGCCCAAAGTCAAAATGTCCATGAAAGGTAAACATTTTGAATTGATTCAGGACTTTGAGGCAATCATGACAAGACAACTAAAGACATACATGAAAGAGGACATCCAGAGCTCTTTCGGGAAGTAGCAGAAATGAGGGGATAAGTGTTTTTATAGCAAGGGGGAGTTTTTGAGGGGTATTGATGGCAAAGTACCCTTTGCTGTTCTAAATTTTTTAAAAAATTAACCATTCACCATATTTGTGAATCACACTGTAAATGTTATAGAATTCCAGGAACCTATCATTGCTTTCAGGGTTAAAATCAAACTCATAGATGAGCATGATGGAGCATACCTGTAATCCCATCATTCTGGGAGGCTGAGGCAGTAACAGCATAAGCTTTAGGCCAGCCTGATCAACTTAAGGACTTAGTAAGATTCTGTTGCAGAAGAAACAAAAATAAAGGACTAGGGATGTGTCTCATTGTGAAGGCCCTGGGATTAATCTTCCACATCACTAAGAAAAACAACAAAAATACAGCTCATATCCATTAGAATAGGGAAAACAATTATGTGGTATTAAATTCTGCCTTCCAGAAAAAAATGCACCAAAAAATGGCAAACCCAGAAACTAAATTTTAATGAGTACAAGATGTAGCCCTCAAGTCAGTGCACTGGACTTCCTCAAGTGGCTTTCTGAGCTGAGACAAGCAGAGAGAATGGGAACCACTCCACCACCTCCTGAGAAGATTGCATTAGAACAGCTACATCTATTCTCACATTTCACAACTGTATGAACCATGGGTTCTTGGCATCAAACACAGGAAGTAGGAGGTGGAACCCAAGCACCTCATTTTTAAAACAAGCTAGGTGATTCTGATGCAGGTGGTTCAGAACCACACTGTGAAGAACACTGTTTACCCTATTCAGCCAGAATATCTGAGGGTAGATTCTAGAAATTCATTCAGCACGTACATGTTGAGCACTGATTATGTGACAGGCTCTGTGGGTGGCATCAGGGATACAAGGAAGTCATGGTTGCTGCCTTTACAGAGCTTTGGCCACACCTGTACGTCTCTAATCTTCGTGAGACTAGTTAAATACAGTTGGAGTTTCTTCTTATACTTTCTATTGCTTCCTGTTCATATTCTCCCTGTGTGAATTACTACTCTAAGAAAGATCTCATCCAAGCAGCAGCCTCCACTTCATGATCCTATCACATGCCCCATAAACCACTTGGATGCTTCATTTACATTACTATTAGCTTCCCTAGGACAGAAGTACGTATTGTAACAAGCAACACAAAACAAACCAACAGTGCCTCCTGACCTGCATTGGAAAATACTTTGTCAACTTTAATTCAACTTCATTGTTCTTTGTACCAAGTAAATGACTATGAGTTTGTCTTAAATAGACACAGTGAGAGGAGACAAAACGGCAGAACAGAGGAGAAGCCTCCTTCAGAGCCACTCAGAGAAATCCAACAACACAGGTAATCAGAAGAAAGGGGAAGGATATACACCACGAAACTAAGGTCAATCTGACATAATCAAGCAAAACATAGATAAAGGACTTAATAAAATGGCCAGACAGCACCGCCTCCACCCCCAGCTGCTGATGAGTCTGCAATACTTGGAATCTAAGAAAAGATTAAAAAAGGACATGTTAAATTAGTGTGACTAGATCAAGCCATGCAGAACAGACTTGGGATATAAGGTCCGCTGCCTCTTCTGCATTCCTCCAAACAGAAGACGCTACAGTCCAGCTGTAATTCTGCTGAAATGAACTGCTCCCTCCCTCAGGATCAGCCAATTTTCCTTGGCAATCACTGTGGAGATTCCTTAAACAACTAGGAATAGTGGTCCCATTTGATCCAGCTATTCCTGTTCTGGGTATCTTCGCAGAAGAATTAGAAACATCGTACCACAGAGATATATGTGTGCCTATGTTTATAGAAGCACAATTTGTAATAGCTAAATCTTGGAAACAACCCATCTGCCCATCAACTGAGGAATGGGTAAAAAAGATGTGATGTTCTTATTCAGTGGAGTATTACTCAGCCATAAAGAAGGATAAATTGGAGACTTTTATAGGTAAATGGATGCAACATGAGACCATACTCATAAGTGAAATTAATCAGACTCACACGTGTAAACATCATATTGTCTCCCTGGTGTAAGAAACTCAAAGTGCAAATAAATTCTAAAATGTACAACAGATATTGTGAAATGGGAAGAAACTGTTCAAGAGAGAAAAGGAACTAGGATGGGTAAAAGGGGAAAGGACAGTAGAGAAAAGGGAAAAAATGCAAGTCAGTTCTACTATCAGCATCTCTTAGTTCCTTAAATAGCAAGGTTTGTGCTAATAACAACTGGAGAAATTTTTATGTCCATTTCTTGTACCCTGAGCAGCTACTTCAAAGATAACAACATGTAATGTATTAACAATGGTTATTCTCCTATTATTTTGTTATAAAATTTTGTTTTACCTTTTTCCATTAAATAAAATTTAAACAATAAAGTAAAAATAATAAAATAAAATAAAATAAAAAATGTAAAATATAAAATAAAATAAAAATTTAAAAACAGAGACACAGCTTTGGTTGAAACCTCTGCCTTTGAGAGACCAAGCAGGCTGAATCATTAAGTGGAACTAAGGAAAAAATAAGTGCTGCTCACAACTCCCAGTTGTCTGAATCTTCATGGTTCCCATTCTAATGTTGGTGTCTAGGGACAGTAGAATAGTATTTCTGAAAATGTGGCCAGTGGATCTCTTGCATCAGAATGACTTTTGGATGTTTACTAAAAATGTAGCTTCTCCGGCTTTTACTTCATCATGTTGTAGATTAACATTAATGCGTTAAAGGCTCCAATCAATGGCCTTTCTATAGCCTTTTTCTTTGCCCTTTAACTTTGTCAATGCACCTCACAATCTGAACTCAGCCATGTGATTTTCTTTGGCCAATGGATGCCAGCAAATAGAATTACAGAGACATGAAAAGTCGTTGTGCATTTCCACGTGCTGTCTTATACAACTGGCTGTGCTTGGTTAGACTTGTGCCACACCAGCAGAACAACCCTGGTCTCAGTTTTTGAAGGATGAAAGAACATGGTGCAGATTCAAGCTATCCCACCTGAAGCCATCCGAGAAAAGCCAACTAACTGCAGCTGAGTGAATCTAGCTATTATCAGACAAGCTTGGCCTGGGTCACCAGATCCATCCAGTCAACTCATAGGCTATGCAAAATTATGACTAGTTCTTTTAAGTCACTTAGTTTTAAAGTGGCTTATTATACAGCACAAGCTGAGACACTTACCAAACTAGTTTAATGGAAGGAATGATTGTGTGAATCTGTATTTCTAACAAATTCTCCAACTAATTGATTCTCATGCATGTTCAAGTCTGATCACCATTTCATGATGGTGTACACAGCAATGAGGAAGAAAATGAAGCATCAGCTGACTTGAAGGTACTGAACACGAACTGGAACCACAGTTCTGCTGGGAGGGAGCTCTTACACATGGTGTCTACCCTGAGCTTCCGAGCTGTCAGCAGCGGGGAAAGCCACTGCATTAGGCTGTAAACAACTCAGGAGACCTAATGCAAGCTAAAGGGGCGTCTCTATGAGGTTTTCCTTTATTGTGACAAAATATACATAACATAAAGCTGACCGCTTGAGCTATTTTAAGGTGTACAGCTCAGCGGTATTGAGTAATTCATTGTCATGCAACCATCACTACCATCCATCACTAGATCATTTTTCATTTTCCCAAACTCAAAGTCCATAGTAAGTTAAAAATAACTTTTCAACCCTTCTTGTCTAGCCTCTGGCAACCACCATTCTACTTTCTGTTCCGTCCCTATAAACTGACTACTGTAGTTACGGCACAGATGGGGAACCACGCAGTATTTATCATCTTGTGACGGGCCCACTCCACTTGGCATGATGACTTCAAGGTTCATCTGGGTGGTAGCACTTCCTAGGATATTTTTCCTGCCTTTATGTTTGAATGATAATCCACTGCATTTATGGAGCACATCTTATTTATCCATTCCTCCACTGATGGACCTTGGAGTGGGCCACCTCTTGGCTACTGTGAATAATGCTCTTTGAACATGGATTCACAAACAGCTGCCCGAAATCCCTGCCTTCAGTTCTTTTGGGACTATATCCAGAAATACAGTTGCTGGATCACACAGTAATTCTATTTTTAATTTTGGGGGAAACTATCATACTATTTTCCATAGCAGCTGCACTATTTTACATTCCCACTAGGAATGTCCTATGGGTTCTAATTTCTCCGCATCCTCAATAATACTTATGTTCATTTTTTAAAAATAGCCATTAGGTGTAAAGTGATACCTCATTATGGTTTTGATTTGCATTTGCCTAGTAACTAATGATGCTGAACATCTTTTCATATGCTTACTGTGTTGATATATATGTGTGTGTTTGTGTTTGTGTGTGTGTGTGTGTGTGTGTGTGTATACATAGAGACAGAGACAGAGAAATGTCTATTCAAGCCCTTTGCCCATTTATAAATTTAGTAGTTTCCTTGTTTGCTTGATTGGCTTTTCTTCTTGTTTCCATAATAATTTTATACAGTGTGAAAGAAGCAAGGTATTTTAGGAACAGTATTAAAGTCTAAATTAAAGAAGAAACTAATCACAAGTGCCTGAGACTCTGGCAGAAAGCCTAGAGTTGTTGCCACTGCATTCTCTCTTCCTTGCTCCATCTTAGAGGAGGGGTTCATACAAGTCCACAGCCGATCTTTTCTCCTTTGCTTCAGCTTCCATGTTCTCCTTCTCCTTCCAAGTTCTTTCTGTATCAGTCATCTCCCAACCTCTCCTCTTATTCTGCCTCTTTACTAACTCATTCCTGTTGGTCAAAATAGATCCTCAAATTTCTCCATCATAAGGAAAAGTTCCAGTATATGTTTTGTTTTTATTTTTGTGATACTGGGGATCAAACCCAGGACCTCATATGTGCTCACCAAGAGCTCTACCACTGAGCTATATTTCCAGGCTTTTTCATTTTTTATTCTTGAAATAAGGTATCTCCAGAATGGCCTCAAACTTGTGATCCTTTTACCTCAGCCTGTGAGCACCAGAGATTATAGGCATGTGCCATCATGCCAGCCCAGTGTAAATACTTTCTTTCCTCTGCTTCTGCTGTTACCTTAGCCTGAAATGCCTTCTCTCACCCTTCTCCACTGGGTGAAATCTGATTCACATTTCACAACTGAAATCAAATGCCATGGCCTCCCTGAAGCCTATCCAACACCCTCTGTGCTTTCTGGATGCTTCATTTGAGACACTTCCTGTTGCCTGCCTTAATTTATGACTGCATATCTATTTACCTGTCTCTTCATCCTACTGGAAACTTCTTAAGTGTACGGATTCTGTCCTCAACAACTTTTATACCGAGCACGTAACACTCACAAATATGTGTTGACACAAACGGAACAGAAACTCACAAATATGTGTGGATGAGGGCTTGTGAGTATGGATTTCACTTATGAGTATGATGAGGACTTTCAGGGTTTAAAACTTGAAGAATAAATATTTAAAGTATTTTTAGAATATAAGAAAATATGTTTTCATATTCATATTCAATAATTATAAAAGAAATAACAGTAACCATTTATATAGTGATTATTCTGTGCCAAATACTACTCTAAGTACTTTCTATGGAAATTTATTTAATTTTCTCAAGAGTCCTGTAAGGTAGTTATAGTTATTATTTTATTTTTAATTAAGTTTTTGGTATAATTAGGATATACATAATAATACACTGAATCATAGGGAACTTGGTAACTGTACATGATATATTTTAATTCTTCTTTTTTCCCATTTCCATCTCGTGTCTCCAACCCCTCTTCTCCTCCTTATATACAATGCTTTGTTTCTATTTTATCCTGTTTTTCTCTCATTTTCCCTCTCCCTCCAGTCACCCTTGCCTTTTGAACAATTTCTTCCAATTTCACAATATCTATTAGACATTTTGTTTCTTAGTTACACTTTATATATATACATGTGTCCAATTTACATCACATCAGACCACAGTTTCAAGGTCCATCCATTTAGCTATAAATGTCTCAAATTTATCCTTCTTTATGGCTGAGTAGTACTCTTCTGTATAAAAAAATACCTTTTATTCATGCATGGGATGATAGGTATTTGAGTTGTTTCCAAGATTTAGCTATTACAAACTGTGCTGCTGTAAACATGGGTGCATAATATATATTGCTGTGGTATGATGTTGTTAATTCTGCTTGGAAAATACCCAGAAGGGGAATAGCTGGGTTAAATGAAACCTCTAGTCCTAGTTTTTGAGGAATCTCCACACTGATTTCCACAGTGGTTGCCCTGTGTTCCACAACAGTGGAGCAGTGTTTGTTTTTCCCCACAGCCCCTCAAGCATTTGTCACTGGTTCATTTCTTTGGGAGGGGGGTTCAGGTACCGGGAATCGAACTCACAACCTTGCACTTGCCAGGCAGGCTCTGTGCTGCTGAGCTAAACCCCCAGCCCCACCGGTTGATTTCTTGATGGTAGCCATTCTTCCCAGGGTGAGATGAAATCTCACTGTTGTTTTAATTTGCGTTGCTCGAATGACCAGTGATGTTGAACATTTTTTCATATATTTATATGCCATTTGTATTTATTCATCTGAGACTTACATATTAACCTCAGATGCCCATTTTTTTATTGGGTCTTTAAATTTTTTGGGGGGTCTGATATTTTTCAGTTCTCTGTATGTTCTAGATATTAGCCTTTTTTCTGAAAGACAACTGGCTAAGATTTTTTTCCCACTCTGTAGGTTGTCTTTTCACTCTGTTGGTTGTTACTCTTGCTGTGCAAAAGCTTTTTAATAAGATGCGATCCCAGTTCTTGATTCTTTGTAGTATTTCCTGTGCCATCAGGATTTTGTTCATAAAAATCTTTGCTTACACCTATGTCCTCAAGAGTTCTCTATTCTATATTCGAGCAGATTTAATCTTTGACCCATTTTGATTGTAGTTTAGTGCACGATGAGAGACATGGGCCTAGTTTTAGTCTTTGGCATGTGGAAAGCCAGTTTTTCCAGCACCATTTATTAAAGAGGCTATCTTTCTTCCAGGGAACATGTTTGGCCACTTCGTCAAAGATAAGGTGGCTGAATGTATTTGGAGCTTTTTCTGCATCTTCTAGTCTATTCCATTGATCATCAGGTCTGGTTTTTTTTTGTTTTTTTTTTTGTTTTTTTTTTTGTCATTATGAGGCTGGTTTTGTTACAGTAGCTCTGTAGTGTAATTTCACATCAAGGATTTTCATGCTCTCTGCCTTGCCTTTGTAGCCTAGAATTGTTTCTGCTACTCTAGGTTTCTTCTGGTTCCAAATGAATTTTAGGAATGTCTTCACTACTTATTTGGTGTATGCTAATGGATTTTTGATCAGGATTATATTATATCTGTACAGCAATTTTAGGAGTATGGCCATTTTTACCATTATAACTATTATTTCAATTTAACAAGTTAAGAAACTTGAGGCTCAGAGTGATTTAGTAATAAAATTCAGTTTACTTTCTTCTTGCCTGAGATTACATCATCTATAAAAGGTAGAGGAAAGGATAAAATCCACAGTCTGGCTCTAGAATCTATATTTTATATCTTTTAACTGCCACTATGCTCTATAATTTTGTACTGTAAGTAACACTGCAGCAGGCAATGGTGGCAGAATAAATGAGGTTTAGATTTGGTTCCAAAAGCAAATCACTTAGTACCTCTGGACCTCAGTTTCCTATATGTCAAAGGAAAGATTATACCTGATTATCGAGATCTCTACTGCAATGATGGCTGTGCCAACCTCTCAAAGGCATGTTCCAATGTTTTAGTCAAAACTCTATTTCCAGAGTAGTTGCCTAGAACTAATCGAGATAAGAACATTGATAAATGATGGTTAAATGATATGAGGTTTCTTTCTGTGGTGATGAAAATATTGTAAAATAGACTACAGTGATGGTTTCACAACTTTGAACATACTTAAAAAACAACTGAACATTTTAAATGAGTGAAATACAAGGTGTACTTATCACAGCTCAATGATGTTATTATTAACAAAATTGTATCTGCAGAGTCTGGTACATACTATTCCTCAACAAATGTTTTTTGAGTGATGAACAGCCATACTAAATAGCTTTTAACCTTCAGGTCCTAACAGCCTATTAACAAAAGAGTTTGTACGTACTTCCCAGGTCTTTGCATATGAACTGGCACTTCTAACGCTGTATTCAATTTGCCAGCTAACTTTTTTCTTGTAATAGAAATGTCATATTTGTTCTTCACCCTGTCTGAATTATTACCTTTTTAATTAATAGTACTTCAATTGAAGATATTTAACTATATTTCCTCTAACAATATTCACGGTTACGCTGCCCAGAGCAGATTAAAGTAGTCTTCAAGATTCAAAGGTTATAAATTGCTTCAAGTTCTTCAAGTGCAAGATCTAATAGGAAAAGATGGTGTCACGTCTGTAATTAGTCTTCAGGTATGAAATCAGTTATTTGAACCAAATGAGTGCGGAGTCCTTGTCAACAACTGTTTTTCACCTCAGAGGAAATAAAAGAAGCATATTAATTACTGGAGAAAGAGTCTACAGTTTGTGCAAGCAGGCCTACCGGAGGGCAGTTTTCTTCAAATATTTGCTGGAGTATAATTAGCTCATGCATCTGACTAATTTAGGAAAAGACTATCAACTCTGAGATCAAATGTTAAGCTCCGGTACTTGAGAAAACCCAACTGCAAACCTGGAGCTTTGGACTTCACTGCCAACAACGAGTAATGAAGCTTCCGGCCTCTAGGAAATCTCACCACCAGCTGGGCTCTGTGCACGGATACAAAGAGGCCCATCAGGCCAAGAGGCAGGCAACAGAACCAGCATGGACTCGGGGCTCTAATGGGCAGTGATTAGAGAATAAAAAGAAAAGTAAAATAAGATCACAGCAGGTAAAATTAGGGGAGCAGTGGAGGCCACAGAGTTAAAACTTGGAACATGCAATCAAGGCGATTAAAAACCTGACCTGCTCCACCTTGTTACTCACCAGCTCACCAACTCATCAGGCACTCTTCACAATCATAGACCACTGTTCAGATTTTAAGGAACGCTCTGTCCTAGAAACTCAGCTACAGTCAACTTGTAGTAGGGCAGCTGAACCACATTTGGCCTCCTTCCTCCTTCCCCTCAATAAACATGACATTTTATGTAGAGTAGATTTAAATTATGCTAATATGCAACAAATTTGGAGGAATTATGCACAGTAATCAAGACCTGAAATGCCACAAAGATTCCTGAAGCCACCAAAGTTACTTAGCCCATGTCAGGGGGTACTCGCTGGCTGATTTGAACAATCAAGTGAGCCTGTTGGGAGACAATGGGCTTGGAGATTAGTGCCACAGCCCTTCACGGAGCCCCAATTCAAAGCAAACTACCTATGCTTTGCCGAAACACCTGTCTTGAAAAATCCTGATAAATTATCTTTCGACCATGTTGATTCTTTTCATTCGTCCAGCCAAGAGGCTCTACCACAGGCTTCAAACCTTTGAGACTGATTCCTAAGAGGAAATCTACACGGAGCTGAGAGTATGCAAATCAATTCAATTCATCAGACATCAATGAACACCCTCTGTGTGTCAGGCACTGTGCTAAGAGATGCACAAATGAGTAAAAAGGAACTTGCAGTGAAAAGTGATTAAGGAGCTAGACTTCTTGGCTTCAAATGCCAGTAATTTACCAGCTTTGTATTCTTGGGTAAATTGTCTCTCTTAGCCTTAGTTCTCCCCTCTGCCAAAGGGGCATTTCTACCTCCTCTAGCTGTGAGGAGAAACACGTAAGTTTGCTTATGTTCTTGGCATATCTATTGGTTTATATTCAGGCATATATATTTATGCTTACATGCACTCCTGGCCATATGCACTTTAGATGTATATGGAAGTTATTAACTATCTTTGTGCCATGAATTTCTTCAAGAAGCTGATGAAAACTCTGGCTTATCTCTCCAGAATATCTACATACACATTTGTCTCTAGTTTAAAGGCTTTATTAATTTACCTAGATCCCACAGACCTTGGTGAAGGAACATCTGATTTCCTAAAGGAGACTCAAAAGGGATGTGCAATCCCACAACTCTTTTGCCCCCACCCTGATTATTAATGCTTATACTGAGGATGACAAACCCTTCTGGCTTTTCCAGAGAGACAATGCAGAATAGTGGGTAAGAGCATGGGCTGTAGGCTAAAAGAAATCTACATTCCAAATCTTATTCTGTCACTTCCTTGTTGTGTGACTCCAAACTGGTTACCTAACAATTTTTGAGTTTCAATTACCACATCTACAAAAACTGAACAGTCACTACATCTGCCACATAGCGTTTCTTGGAAGGACATTACATGTAATACTTTGACATGTGTCTAGCATCATGTAAACACTGCATAACTGCCATTAATACTAACAGTATCCATGAAGGACAGGCAATAATTCCAGCCAAAATAAAGAATGATGGTAAGGAAAGAATTGTTATCCATTAGGATTAAAACAAGTACCTAGATTTTTTTTTCTTCAAATTACATGGTAAATTTTCCCACCTACAAATAAATCTCTATTCATCTGTAATGGAAATGTGTGCAAAACTCAGTCAGGGCCTGCTGTGGAAGAGCAAAAGGCAAGAGGTTGGTGTCCACTGGCTTTCTCAATACATAAAAGAAGGCCTATTTTCTGTATTATCAGAGCTAATGCAACACGCCAAGAGAAATAGGTAGGTGTGACCAATTGGGAGTTTCTTTCCATTCCACCAGACTGTTGAATATCTCACCATATCCTTTGTCATCCAAATCAGCAGTGAAAAGCACTGTCAGGCAACCCCCAGTGCTTTCAGCAGATAGGTTGCTTAATTAAATATGCCACTGAATGGGCTATGGAATTCTATTGCTTATACTGACAGGTGAAAGACAGAAGGGACAATTTCCTGGGTTTTTATTTAAGATGTATTTTCAATGTGTCCTCTACAAAGGGTGTCCCAGGCTGCATTAATTTTTATACAATTTTTTCTATACCCAACTCTACATAGAATGAGGTATTTGATGAAAACAAGTCTAAAGTCAGTAATGCCTTCATTGTCCCTACACTGAGAACCAATGCACGATGGCTGGATTAGGTCCCTATGAATGATTTAGACGATGTTGTGAAGTGGTACTGGGGAAGAGCCTTTCTTTCCTCTGTCCTAAGGGTTAATGCCTTTAAACTAGAACTGGAGAAGCATTCCTTAATACTAGTTGAGGTTTGGCATTTTTGTTTAGCAAGCAGAACAAGCTGTAACCATGTGAATTTAGAGGGTAAGTAAATATTGTTAAATGAAAATCTGCTTAAATCAGGATTCACCTAGCTTTGAAAAGAAAACACTGGTGAAAAAGCTAAATGCAAAACATTGTAAGCTCTTGGTTAAGTGCACACAAGGTCTGGCTTGGTGAGTCTTCTGGAACCCTGGACTAGGAGCACACAAGGGCCTGCAGACATCCAGGCTCCATCAGCAGCATCAACCACTTGTGAGGTGTACCAAATACAGTGCTTACAGAACTAAGTGTGAGCTATGCTTTCTCAAGGGCTGGCCTTTCTGAAATAATTGGAAGAGGAAAAGGGAACTCCAAATCAACAGTCTCTTTTGGAAAAGTTAGAGAACTAGGAAAAAGTCCTCTCTTCCATTTTCCCACCTGGAGACAGAACTGCAGCAGTCCCCCAGGTCACTTGGCATTCCTGGAGCCAAGCTCTTGACGTGACGAATAATGAGCTTACAGAAGAGCCTCCTCTTGCTTGCCCGCCTGTCCCTCCTTTAGTTTAAGCTGCTGAACATGTGGTAGCACACACTCTTAATGTTCAGATTGCAACAAGGTGCACTGATAGAGCCCACCAAGGAGCTCAGCAACTGTTTTTATTTCTTCAGGATTTCTTGAAAAGTAAAGAAAAGAAAACAGAACTTTGCCAAAGTGAATGTCACGCCACAGTATTTCTTTCCAATTCACTTGGATGAGGGTGAGGAAGGGGTTTACCAAAATGTTAATTGTGATCTACGAAGTATTTCACTCTAAGGCCCAAGGGAGAAGGATGCAAGGCAGCAGAGCTAGCTCTTCCTTTCCCTGAGAAGGCACTGTGAAGGCTGACTACCCTACTAGGCATCCTGAACCTCCCAAGCTGAGGTCTACTAAAGGCAAGCAGGTACCTCATAGTGCCAGCCATTTAAGAAAAAGAGTCTGAGAGTCCAGTTCTATCAGGCCAAGGGTTCCCTGTTTCCTGGCTGCTGTCTTTGTACAAAACATACAGATGAAAGGTCCCAAAAGACAAGGCCCATGCTGAAGTTATCACCCCACCTCAAAGTGTGGAAAGTTGGCATTGTTTGCTATAGTGCTGTACTAAAAAGTAAAGGCAGACAGGTAGTCAGGTGTGGGGGAAGTCAAAGGATGAGAAATAATCCCCACAGATTTCTGAACCCAGAGTGAGAGAAAAGAAAGAATGGAAAAGAAGTCTTCCTTATAGGCATCCAAGGAAGTTCATGCAACATGTGGGAAAGGGAACAGAGTGAAGATCAAATTATGAGACCAGCATGCAAAGCAATAGCAGAACTATCTGGGAAGCTGTGGACAAATGGCACTTCAGATGGCTGCTGCTGAGAATCACTAAAATGAGCTATATTTACGATGATATGCACATGAAGACCTGCTCCCATGATAAATAGGAATATTTATAGTAAGACAGTATGATCACTGGTTTGTAGTCAGCCACAAGTTGGAGCAAGGCCTGCCATTCAGTCAGAATTGAGTAGGCATTAGGCTGATAGTAAGGACCGTCAATGTTGGTAGAGTGGCACACTAGTGTGGACATTTACTCTAACTCTTCCTCTACTAACTACAATAATGAGGATGTTGATCCTACCCCTCCCAGTCCAGGGCATCCATTACCATGGCAACAGGACAACAACATCTTTTTAGCCTCAGCTCCAGTTATGGTTTAGTTCAGGACATTCCCCCCAAACTCTAATGCACTCAAAGGTAGGGATTTTGAAAGGTGATTATATCATGGGGGTGCTGTACTCACCAGTGGATTCATTTACTGGTGATTTCAGCACCTGACTCTGCTGTTAGAAGGTGGGCACTGGTTACAGTGGGTCACTTGGGTATGACCTAAAGGGATATACTGTCCTCCCCAGCTCCTCCCTTCACTCTCTGCTTCTCAGCTACCATGACTTGAGCAGATTTCCTCTGCAGCCGATCCTTCCCCCAGGTAGTTTCTGCCATGGAGCCACCAAACATGGACTGAACCTTCTGCAACTATAAGCCAAAATGAACCTCTGCTCCTTTAAGTTGTGGATGTCAGGCATTGTGTCTCAGCAATGAGGAAAGTGACTAAGACGGTACCCATTACCAAGTTAGGGCTTACTTATGAAATTCAGATCTCCTTTTAAAGTGATTTCAGTGATAATTATTACTACCTCTTGGCCACCAAGCTCTCATTAATAAAAATATGTGAGGCTCTCTTTAAATAAATAAACATTTCTTACCTTTAATAACTGAGAGTTCATCAAAAAGTATTTACTGACTAATGAAATCACATACTCTGTTCCTCATTCTCATTTTTGAAGGCAAGAGGACACATTTGAATGAACCCCCACCTTAGTCTCCATTTTTCATGATCTAGGTTCCCAGAGACCAATAACACGGCTGGAGAATTCCAAACTGAAGCATCTGCAGCAGTCAGGTTCCAATGAACCTAACAGCTATCAGTTATAAAAGCACTTGCTAAAGCCTGAAAGGTGGCACAGATTTGTAATTCCAGAACTCTGAGAGGCCAAGACCGTAAGACTGCAAGCTCGAGTCCTGGTCAACTTGGTGAAACCCTGTCTCATAATGAAAAATGAAAAAGGATGTGCATTAGTGTAGAAGGCCTGGGTTCAATCCCCAATGCAGTCCCCAAAAAGGCACTTGCTATGTGCCAAGCAACGTTCCTACATTTGACAATACAAAGACTTCACTCTTCATAATAAACCTAGGGTATAAGATTTATTATTGCTCCCACTTTACAGATAAAGTAACTGAGCTACAGAAAGCACAAATGACTATGAATTCAGTTCCTGACTTCTGTACCTATGTCATGGTATTTCAGAAGACACAGTGGACCAACTGTTCAGTAGGTCAAAGTGACGTCTATGTCCCTTCCTCCATCTCTGGCTGAATCAGTGCCCATGGTTTCAGAGAAGACATGTTCTCTAGGGTCAAGGAAACATCCTTCTCAGCATCTCAGGGTTCCACTGAGGAACTCGACAAACCAAGCCCATGGAGGAAAGATATGAGTGTGGCCCAGCATAATCACCCCTCATGCTCTGGCTAAAAGGAAAGGATCCTGGCAGCTTCCCAAGCTCTGTCCAAGCTCCTGATATGTGCTACATCACTTTCAAATATATCCAGATTATTATCCCAATGCTTCACCTGAACCGTCCTAATGAAATATGAGTGGGTATTAACTAAGCTGTAAAATCCATAAAAATGCTGCTTTACAAGAGACATTTACCTATGAATCAGCAGTTGGGTTAATTCATTATTTAGTAGGCTTGTTATTTATAGCATATTACAACTTGGTAAATTATTTATATGTGCTTGTTTCTGTGCATGATTTTCCCTTAAGAAAGGGAAAATGTTTATCAACCACACAGGGAGGCTGCTTCAGTCAAGGGCCTATTGTTAAAATATCTTAGGCTAGTTTCTCTTTATTACTTCCTGCTCAACTCTCGTCTGAAAGGTCCAGAAGCTGACAGAACTTTAACCAAATCATGCATTTTGCTGTTATGGGGGAGCCACCAGTCACTGCTGAGCCATGTGTATTCCGCCACAAGGCCCAAAAGGCATGCACTATGGAATGAGGGCTCTGTCAGCACATCAGTTTGGTTAATATTATGATAAAGTCAAAATTTCAAAGGTGCAAGATTTTGAGGAAAAGAGCTTCAAAACTGCACAGCCTTTCACATACTAACATGTTTTCAATTTCTAAGAGGAAAATATAAAATGAACTATATGAAATGAAGTCCCTCCCATGCACAAGTATCATGGGACTAGATCACTTTAGGAATACTCTTCTAAGAAGTAGATTTTCATACTGAGAAGAACTTTTCATTTGGTTAACTGGGATACCAGAACCCTACCATGGTGGCCCTCCCTTAGAAATGTCAAAATGCAGTCGTGAACATGGACCAATCTATGCAGTCTTGTCCAGCTACACCTAATAGCCATACCACATCATTTAGCACATTCTTGTATTCTTTTTGGTTTGTCAGTTGCTTCATGTTTTTTAATCCTGTTCTCTAAAATGACTATGCTTCACTATGGCAGGGACCATCTTCTGCCTCTCTGGTCTCTCTCTGCAAGACTTCAAGTCTCAGCAGATGCCAGATTAAGTGGCAAATACAAGTTGCAACCAGCTATTTATTTTAGGCCTTGGCTTTTTAGGGTGTTATTTCTTCCAAGGGAAGTGGGAAAACGGACAGTATGTTATTGGAAAAAGGAAACTAATGCAATGTCATAAAGCTAAACCTTGACAGGAATCAGAAGAAAAAGTGTGAAGGAATTGAAAATGTAGTGATCTTGAAGGCCAGAATTGGAGGGACAGACTACCCGGTTGTCAATAATTTGTCAGATAAGGAAGCCAACCTGAACACCTCCCAGCATGCACAACCTGCATGGTTACTCTTAAGGTATTTAACTTCATGTATTTTTATTCTATGGTTTGTTCTCCAACTAGGATCACATTCCAAGTAAGGAAAACCATTAAGGTGTAATTTTTAAAGACATTTCTTTTCCTTTAAATACGAGTTTACAAGATTTGCTGCTTTCAAAAGTACCATCTTATTATATTCAGAAGGGTCAACATTTTTTTCCATTTGACAGACATCTGATTTTATCAAGATCCATAAGACTATGGATTCTGCCTACCAGAAACTCATTTTATAGCAGTTGTTGCTACAGTCTATCTCGTAATTCAGGGATACCTGTCATCTGTGATGAAGTTTTTCAATTGTTATCCTTAGTCAAAACAATTAATTTGAGTAATTTAAATATACTTTCTAATCTGAATATTTCTTTCTATGGAGAAGGCCTTTGGATACTGTAAGCAAGGCTCTCTGGGTGGAAAGGGTCCTGATGTGAGCTCCAGTCCTGCTGCTTTTAAAACTGCATGACTGTGGGAAAACATCTTCCCTGGTCATTTTACTTTTCTGTACAATCAGGATATCTAACTAAGTGGCCTCTGAGATCTCAGTATTTTACTACGAAGTTAGAGCATGTTAGCAGAGAGAAAGGAGGCAATCCGCTACTGAAACACTGACCTCAGTCAGCCCCCAAGAGCATTACGCCAACTGGACCTATTTGGATCACTTCAAAATATAACTGTAGAGGATCCTTGGCAAAAAACACACAGGTTATCGCTACCAGTATTCTGTTAACGGTTAGGGTGAATGCTCTGGACTAAGACGGATGTAGATTCAAAATTTTGTTTGCTAACTTGGAGATGTGTTAACTTGGACAAGTGATTCAACCTCTCTAGATATTTAGCTTTCTCATTTGTAAGTTTCAGTGACAAAGCACATGCAAAGCACTTGGCACAGGGATTGGGCTCTAATTATGCAAATTCTATGTGCTATTATTTTTTACCTGCTATTTTTTTTTTTTTTTTTTTTTTTTTTTTTTTAGTTAAATACCAGGAACCGAACTCACGACCTTGCGCTTGCCAGGCAGGCGCTTTTGCCGCTGAGCTAAATCCCCAGGCCCTTACCTGCTATTATTTTTATCACCATTTTTAACCATGTTAGCCTCTACTTCTCTACACACTCTTTGCAATACAGCCAAAAGAAATCCCTCACTTTCTTTCTACAGTTTCCTTGAAATGAATTCTCAGTTACAGCCAAGCTAATCTCAGCTTGTCACAATGCTTCTAGCATTTTATCATCTTATACCTTAGCTCAAGCTGTGTCCCCTGCCTGAAATGTTTACTCTATCTTTCCTCATCTGAGATGTATATTGTCCCTGGTTCTCCATGACCACTCCTACTAGCCAGGGTTACTTTTTCCTCTAAGCTCATGGTTCTTTACAGCATGAATCACATGAATGAGAATAAATCGTCAAAACCACCTTGTGGCTGGACACATGACAAACTACACGTGATATGGTTCCACTTTCCACATGTGATTGCTTGATGGCATAGGCCACATGGCACTCTTGTCTCTCCTTCCAGTGCCAAGCACAGAGCAGAGCTCCAATAAACACTAGAGGATTTTGTTTTTGTTTTTATTTTACCTATAACCAAAATTTACCTCCATCTTTATAGGAAAGATTATAGTAGAAGTTTCTTTAGACTTGTGTTATCCAATATGATAGCCGGTAGCCATGTACAGATCTTGAACAACTAAAATGTGATCAGTCCAAAACAAGATATGCCCTACATAAAAACTAAATATCATATTTCAAAGATCTTTCATATGTTTATTTTACTTGCACGTCAAAATGACAATATTTGGTGTGTATACAGTTAAATAAAATATATTATCAAAACGAATATATACTTTTCACATTTTTAATGCAACTGCTAGAAAATTTTAAATTACATATATGGCTTACAGTATATTTCTGTTTTACAGCCCCACTGTGCCCTTTTAAATATATAAAGCATGTGAGTGCATTGATAATTAGATGCACTAATTATTTTACCACTGTTCTTTTCAAAGAATACTTATAACAACCCACTGGCATTTGAATTTCACGTCTGTTCTAATCGAACACTGTAGGTGTGAAGTGTTCACAGGTCCTCGGAGAGAATGGGAGCTCTCCATGGGGATGACAGATGGGGACCTGTCTAGAGAGTACTTGATAAAGCAATGTACTATGGTCAGGCCTCTCTTTCCTACTTCATATGTTTTTGTTATTAATTAAGAAGCTTGAAAGCTCCCTGGTGGAATAGTAAAAAACAAAATATGGCCAGAAAGGTTTATATATGCCTGTAAGGAGAGTGGCAAACAAACTCAAGAGACCAGTGTCACATTCTGATATTGACTTTAAGGCAGCAGGTGGCGAAACAAGGATCTTTCAGTGATCAGATATCACTTAGGATCCCTTGATCCACTCAGAAAGACTATTTGTATCTTTTACTTTATTTTATTTTTGTTTTGTTTTTCTCCAGTACCAGGAATCAAACTCATGACCTCACGCTTGTCAGGCAGGCACTGTGCCACTCAGCTAAATCCCCAGCTCCGACTATCTGTATCTTTATGCAAACAGTGTTTATAGAAGTAGTTTTCTTAATCAGAACCTCATCTGTGTTACAACATTATTCAAGCCTAATAGCTGTTGAGTGCTTTGTGCACACAACTTCTACAAATGCTCTGGCAGAGCTCCAAAATGTAAGAGTCATATAAGATGAATATGGTCCACAGTGTCAGAGAAACTTTCTTGGGAGAGGAAAGCTGAGGAAACTGGCCTCCAAAAGATATGCTATAATGGATAAGAGGCAGTTTGTCATAATATGGTTCAGAAAAACAAGCAGGAGAAGGAAAGCATGTTCTGGAATGTATCAATAATGAGAAAAGAGGAGAAGAGGGGGTGGCAAAAAAAGAAATGTAGCTCTGAGATTTAAGACATGTTCCAAAGTTATCACTGCCCAAGAGATGGGATATCCTCGCGATCTTATTGTGAATAGCAAATGAATAAATAGCTGTGAAGGTACCTAGCATTGTTCCTGGCCTGTTGGAGACCCTGCAGTATTAATTCTCTCCCCTCTTGTCTTTCATTTGAGGCTTATACCTCTTGGTTTCTGTCCTGAACACCTGAACTTATACCTCTAACAGCTGTTGAGCCCTATGTTGCCGCTCGTGATGTTCCTAAATTTTACACTACCCTCTATTTTACTCCTAGAGAGGATTTCAGGATCTTGTTAACCCATGAAAAACCTGCCCAGCTCGCTAACGATTTATGCTGTGGAGTACAGCTTTCATGCAAAACTAGAAGCTATGATTTTCATCAAAACCAAAGGAAAGATGACCATGTAGTCTCAGCAAGGGAGTGTGCACTCTCTGAGCTCAGATTTTAAACCGGACTGATGCACTTCCTAGGGGTTTCGGGACAAAGTGAAAGTCTTCTCCGGCAAAGGATTGGAGGATCTGCAGACCAGGCACTTCACAACCTCTGTTTTAATTCAACTACAGAAAGAAGACAGCCAGGAGCATGTTTTTTTCAGTCAGCACTGCTCTTGCTTTATTTCTGTAACACACCTCTATCACCCCTATGTGATGGCTCACATGGTTCCGAACAGATGGCAGTGGTTTAGTTAATTCTTGGAGACAAAAAAGGTAGTGGATATTTCACACACAGTCACAAAGTGATTTCTAAGACAATCTGTGCACAGAATGATGAGGCTCAGTACAGGAAGAAGTCTGGGCTGCACCAAAGACATGAAGACTTTCTTTCAGACACCACCTGTCAAGTTCTTGCAGATTACAGAAGAAATTTTCAGAAACCACTTAAAAATTAGGAACTTTGAGAATAACGGTTACTTCCGTGGGGGGGCGGATACTGACTGGGAGGATGAAAGAATATTCTAAGGATGAATGGAGATATCACTCTGTGTGTGTGTGCGTGTGTGTGTGTGTGTTCTGAGTCTGTATGACCTGGTTAGAATTTGTACTATATTCACATGTAAAATATCAGAAAGTTTTTATACTGAGATTTGTGGATTTGTGGATTTTATATCCATTTATGAATCTTTATGTTAACTGCACCCATGTTCCAGCCCAGAGGAGGACTTGCTGCTGCCAGCCACATCAACTGGCACTCTTCTGAAAGCAATTTGCCACCGTGTATCAAAGGCCTTAAAATAGGTTTAGGACCTTTGACTCGGTAACACCATTCCTGGATGTCTCTCCTAAGGAAATCATCTGAAACACGAGAAGTCCTCTCTACAGGAGATGATGGTCAAACAAATAAATGAATAGCAAACATGCTTGCTTGTGTGCGACTAGGTTGTCCTGTGGATATGTCAGGGTATAAAGGCAGGATATAAAAGCTCATTTGTGCTTCATGTATCCTGATGGAGAAAAGGAAAAAAAGACAGAAAATACCACAGGATTATTACAATGTTTCAGTTGTGATGATGGGATTTTTAGTGATTTCTTTTATGAGACTATTCTCAATTTACATTGTAATTACTTTTGTGCCCGTACACAATGTATCTACCACTGGTATTTTCTATGAGATGTAGTTATAATTGCTGCAAAGGTATAGGCAGGAAACCTAGAGGTCTCATAATGGGCCTGTCCTGAAAAACTGCATTAGGGTCTTCAGCATCATGACAGAGATAAACAAAATCACACATCCTAAAGTAATACCACATCCTACGTAGATTCTCTTGTATTTGTACCTTTCTTTAAATATTTTCCAGAGTACATTTACATACATACACATAATTTAGAGGAAGAGGCAATGCGAAAATGAGAAGTTAAAGTGGCCTCTGCATCCCATGAATGCCACAGGCCCCAGTAGAACAGACATGCTGCAGGCAACCAGCGCCTGAAGAGGGGAAGCGACCACAAAGGCAAAGCTTCAAATGCCCCAGTTTGTCCTTCTGTGAAGAAATGTTGATGTGGCTCCAGCTTTCATTTATTCTGCTAGGTAAGTGATCTACAGGTCAGCAGGCTGAGATGCGTATTTTTTCATTGCCTACAATGAAGGCAAGCATTTTCCAAGCATCCTTCATCACCCCCTGCTACTTCTTGGCTTTCAAATCGAAAATTTTAAGTTCTTGTCACTTTTCAGAATTTCAGGAGTTTTTCTCCTTTCTACCTGTAGGAAATTCAACAACGATTTTGCTTTTCCCCTCCAGGTTTTCCATTAGCTAAAGCCATTAGAAAGAGCCTGAACCTTGTCTTTATGAGGCCTCCTTGAAAGTGGGCTGTCACTGGGGTTGATGGTCCAGTTACAAGATTGAAGACTTGGGCTCTTCAAAGAACATCTCTTGAAAAGTCATTAGTGAGGTCCCCAGGCCTAAGTTTTACACCTAATGCAGACAACCCTAAGGCAATTCAGCCCCAGTGAATATATAAATCCCATTAATCCACAAATCTTTTTTAGCACTGCATAGGAAAATGGTTAGTGCACAGAATACAGTAGAAGGTGGTGAGATGGAGGAAGGAGAGGACACTGGGGTTTTTCATTTTATTTTAAAGATTTTTAAAAGAAGAACATATACAAGAAACTACCTCAGGACTTTCCTTTTTCCAGAATTTTTTTTCCTTCTAGTTCTCTGAAATCTAACTGTAAATACTACAATGAACGATCTCTCTTTATGACAAACTGCATGGACCTATTATTCCAATTTGCCTGATTAAGGCTGAGATTAGAAACATGAGGAAAAACATGTGTCCTAGGAACATGGCCAAAAGAGGCTAGGACACTACTGTAAAATACTGTGATATTATTCAAACTGTGATATTATTGTGAAAGCATACAAAATCCATTATACCTGGATTGATAGTGTAAAACAAGATACGCAATGAGGAATTTCAACCAATGAGCCCTCCAGTTTCTAGGTTTGCTGGTCCAAGACGGGAGCCTAAGAGGATGTCCAAGTGGAAGGTTCTATTTCTGGGGGAAGGAAGACTTCCGGCTCACAGGCTTCTCCTCAGTAAGTCCCAGCCACTTACAAACATTCCACAGTACACAGGCACTGTCCAACTGCATTCTGTACATTCTGAGAACGACACCTCAGTTCTCAGAACAGAGATTCAAAGATGTAGTAGAAATGGGTCTCATCTACTAAAATGTACCCAACAGCTGTACTTCATGAGGGCTGGGAGAAGCACACACGTTCTGTTCCAGGGGCAAACAAAGGCATCAGACCCATCTTAGGCAGAAGCCACCCAAGCCAACAATGCTTCTCTTCACAGTGAGCCTTCCCACCTGTCAACAGATGCTTAAAGCTACAGGACGAATATGAAACAGCTGAGTTGGACACCAAAGTGGAGCAAGGCAGCTGTTCCTTGCCTTTCAATATAAAGAGCACGGCAGTAACACAGAAAAGGGTCTGCTGCTGTATGAGTGTGATCACTTTGCATATGCTCCTCGCTAGGCAGTTTTCAGGATTTCAGTTATTTAACTGAAGAAGCTGAAGAGTAACTGAAAGTTTGATGCTAAAGGCTGGCCTAACCAGATGGATTGCAGGAGACAAAGGACAATAACGAGGATTATCATGGGGAGGGAAAACTTAGGGAATCCCTGAGCTTCAAAATTAAACTTTAGCCGGGGATATAGCTCAGCAGCACAAGTGCCTGCCTGGCAAGCGCAAGGTCCTCAGTTCAATTCCCAGTATCAAAAAAATAAATAAATAAATAAATAAAATTAAGCTTTAATAGAAAGCCTAACGTCTACCACACTACTCATTTGAAGAAGTTCCTCTTCCACCAGTACTAAATAATAGCCATATGAAGATCATTTATCCAAATATTCTGATAATAGTTAATGTAATTTATATTTAAAATTATGAAATAGATTAAGACCAAGACATATAAATCTGGGGTGCATTATGATTATAACATAATTGTTTTACATGGTGAAACTTTAAAAATGTCTTAATCTAAACCATAATAGACATCAGTTCTGAGGGGAAAAGTTTATTGTTATTTGTTACTGACTTTCCAAATTTTATGACTTTCTCTTTAGTACATCATTAGGTTGGGCAATTTTATTAAAATACAAAATATTTATTGAAAACGCTGCATAATCACATTTAATGCAGAGTCCATTGAGCCATACATTTTATTTTCATGTAGTATAAAAATAATTTTTCCTTTATTTTTATCACTTATAGCTTCAATTCAATGAACTGAAAAAGTTGATATTAATTCACTTTCCCTTTTAAATATTTTTCATAAAATATAAATCTACATATGTGATCACCATGAAAATTACATTAAAAAATTTAAAAGTCAGTCCCAATTGTCGTCAAGCTATATCCACTGTTAGCTTTCTGAGGACATTCCAGTCTTGTCTTCTCTGTAGAAGTTTTGTTGTTTGTAACAGCTTTATTGAGATGTAATTCCCATAACATGCAGCTCACCTAGTTAAAGTGCACCTACCATTCGATAGTTTAGTATATTCACAGATATGCTTAACTCTCACCACAATCGATTTTAGAACATTTCCGTCACTCTCAAAAGAAACCCTCTACCATCGTCCCCTAACCCCTGGCAAAAACTAATCTAGGTTTTGTTGCTGTAGATTTGCCTGTTGTTGTTTTAAACTTCAAAATACACTGTACATTTTTATCCTTTTTTCTACACAACATTACAATATAAACATTTTCTAATGTTAACTGCCATGTATTCAAGAAAAGATGAGTAAGCCTGAGGTATAGCTCAATGGTAGACCACTTCCTTAGCATGCTTGAAGCCCTGGTTTCAATCCCTAGTACTTTAAAAATGTGAGTAAATAACCCATTAAATAGATTCATGATAATACATTTAAATAGTTGTTGCTGAAAATTCGGATACTTTCCACCGAGATCTCCTTAGTCTGATCTGTTTATATGCATTGGTTCCTGAACATAAGCGATTGATAAGACATTCATTCATTTGAATGCAAGTGCCAGCCTGTGACATTAAGGCAATGCCGCCTTCCTGTCAGCCTGCATTTCTCCCCCTTCTGTCAAACTTTATTGCTTGGCTAGAATTCTGCCCACAAACCCTTGGCAAGGAGTGGTTAACCTTGTCAAGGGGAAACCAGGACACAAGTGACCCGTGTGATCAGCCATCAGATGCCGGATGTCTAGTGTTCCGTTATCTTCCTGATCTGATTGCGATCACGCCCTGAATACTGTTGGGCACCGGGCACTGCAATCTGATGCTGTCGGGCTACCGCCAAGAGCACGCGGTAATCAGGAAACCCCGGAGAGCCTTGCCTCCACTTGGAAGGAAGTAGGAAATGAGCTTGCAGGGCCATCTATAGGGAGAGAAGCTGCACATTCCACCCTCCCCAAAGTCCGGCGTGTGCCACCACACCCAGCCTTCCAATGTGAAAAGTCATAGGAGGACACACAGCAAATCTTGAGGGAACATAAGTTTTCCAGTCTCCATCCACAGTACCTGAAACCTGATAATGACTGCTGTTCAGGATTTAATACAGTAAGAGTAACTATAGGCAACACTCACTGAGCATTTACATGCTCTTCAGAGGGACTATTTCACTTAATCATCACAAGCAGACTTGTGGGTACATTTTTCCGTTATGTATCCCCATTTGACAGGTAAGGAAACTGAGACTGCCATGTTAAGTAATGTGTCCAAGATCGCACACCCCTCTATACTCACCCCCAAGTGGCAGAGTATAGTCCAAATCTAGCCCTTCCTCATACCAAAATTCAAGCCCTCTTTCATACAAAAGCTATCCTCTTACTATAAAAGGACCGGGGCAGTAACACATTTATTAGCATACCTGCTAGGCCTCAAACCCCTCAAGCCCTGGGTGACATACTTCCTTCTAAAGCAACATCCAGTATCTCTGTGAGTTAACGGCATGCCCATTTTACAGACAGACAAACACAGACCTTGAGAGGTTATGTGATTGTCTGATACCTCATAGTTAAAACACGGCTCCGCTATGATGAAATCTCAGATTCTAACTAAAAGATCTTATTGTTATACCAAAGCTAAAAGAAAAATATGTGTTTTCGGTCATTAAGAAGATCAGGACCCCATAGCAACCTTGTTATTTGAAGACCCAAGGCCCAGGAAATTGCTCCCTGGCCAAGTTAAAGAAAAACAAGTTAAACCCTTCTCAGGGGGCACTGAGCTTTGAATATTTCCTTTCCAAATGGAAGATAAACTCAATGGAAAAGATATAATTTTCTTCATGATTTGAGAACTGCACATCACACATAAATATGCACTTTGTCAAAGCTTTGTGGTTCACCTTTACACTTAACAGACCTCTTGGGAAGCAGAAAAATATGCCAATTATGCAAATAGCAGTGTTGAGCCAATTACATGGAAAAGTGGGTGTACTTAAAGAAAAAAAGAGGTTTTGGCAAAACTTAAGCTTCCCTTCTTAACAATGAAGCATTTAAATTCAAACCCATTTTTGGCAAATAGGAGGACATAGGTGGTTCTCCTTTCTCTCTAGTATTATTAGCACCAGAGGACTCCTAGTCTTTGTTTTCCGCTTTTAATAACCCAAGTGCTTTCGAAGGGTATTTTAAGTGAGTTCTAAAGTGTTCAGGATTCATTTCCCTATGTTGAGCTCCACAGAGATGATTCTCAGCAAGCAAATAAAAATAAGCATTTAAAAGATTTCTTCTCTCATCAAATGGTGAGGAAATCCATTCCTTTTAGCCTGTTCCATGCTTGAAAAGGTTAGGGTGGCCTTTGGAAAATACCAGGCTGTGCATTCCGTACACTGTTAATGATTCCCGGGATGTGCTGACACTTTCGAGTACATCTTAACCTTTTTAAAATGGGGCCTCCATTGTCTTACCTTAATAAGCAGTTTGTTCACCTTATGTCTTACAAAGGCCACCACGGTGGAAAATACATATGAGATGTAAAGCTGCACGGATGAGTGGTGTAACAGAAGGAGGACAGAGAAGCAATTACACAAAACACGACCTGCAGAGCCCCGGACTCTGTCTCTGACCCCTACTCAGTAATAACCGCAGTGACAGCTGCTTGCTTAAACAATACCCGATGATTACTCCTCCTCTCAGGATCTTCCTTTAAAGTGTGGCTGTACAAACTTAATTCTCATACACTTGTGTGTCTCCTTGGAGTCACGAAGCAGCAGGCTCGCCAAGCAGCTCCTGCAGCGTAGACAAGCAGATTGATAAGAAATCTAAACAGCGTGCTTTTCCTGCTTCAATGCCTCACATGATCTGGTGGCAAAAACCCTGACCCATATGGTGTCCCCTGAATTTACGAATTCCTACGCATTCTTGGGCACAGCTCCAGAATCCTCAATGTAGAATCATCTGTCCCCTCTTTCAGGCTCCCAGGCACATTTTTGCCGCAGCAGCTTGAAACATTTACTGAGCATGAACCAACTGCAACACTCTGCACTGGGTTCTGGGGTTACAGGTTTTAAATCCCATAGTCTGAGCCCTCGAGGAGCTGCAGACTAAGTTGGGTGCACTTCTGTGGAGCAAAAATGGTTAATTCAAAGATCTTCACGTTAACTAGCAACTTATCTCTGACAATGAGAGATCCTCAAGAGTGCTGGCAACAGGGCCCTAAAGATTGCTGGGGGAGAGGGCATGTGTCCACAGAGGGAAGGCTAGGAAGAGAACTTAAGAATACAAAATAAGCTCACTTTGGAGGTCTCTGGTCTCTTCACCGCCCAGGCACAGAACTCTCCCTTGCAGTTTCTGCAAGGGCAGCCTGCTTGCTGAGAGAGGGGGCAGACTTTCTCCCCTCCCACAGCACTGTACACACTTCAATGCAGGTTGGATGTGGACATATCTTCAAGAAATGTCCACTCGTATATCTGCCTTGCCCAGTGGCCAGTGAGTTGCTTAAAGGAAGCAGCTGGGCTTATTCTTTCTGTATTGCCCCTTACAAGCAGCACACTGCACGGCACACCCTAAACCTTCCCTCTTTCTGGTTGAACAAATAAATAATAGCAAGTGAGTTTTGTGGCAAGCCTTGATTAAAAGGCTAAGGAATTTTAATACGGTATAACACAGTTTTTCCAGGAGAGAAATCAGGAGAAATAAAGCTTCTAAAAAGACAATGTATATTCATTTGTATGGCCTATAGAATTGAAAAAAAAAGAAAAACAAGCTTCCACAGACTCAAACAAGATATTAAAAACTCTGTTGGACAATCTGTTTGTGGGAAATGCGGAAGCATTTAGGATTCATCAGAGCAAAGAGGTTTACTTGAGCCATGAGGTGGAGAGAAATGGTATTATAAATCCATTTTAAAAAGAAAAGCCAAAAATGCCTAGAAAGCATTTTGCAGTACGAGAGAAAAGCAATTTACTTGTTACTGCTTCAATTTCTTAAATCATCTGGCTTCATAGATCAACACTAACTCCCTTTAAATCTACCAAATGAAATTCTATCCAATGACTCATTACCCAGGGCAAACCACAAATTGTGATTTGTGATTCCAGTAGTTCCTCCAGGAAATGTGGGGAAATGATTGTCCCAGCAAACAGTAGAGCCCTGCATGTGTGTAAATAGATGCCATTCATGCCCCTACCTGATTCTGCTCCATTACTCCTAGAATTGGGAAACCTAATCAAACGTGGTCCCGAAACTTCGCGAAGAGGTGTTTCTTGCTGAATACGGACTCCTTGCCATGGGGGAGCCAAGGCTGCCCCCACGGGCCACAGCTTGTAATAAAACTTGCAGAATGCAGAATGCGTGGCTTCACTCTGATTGACTTCCAAGCAGTAGAACTGAGTCCTTAACTCAGATGGGAACAGTTCATTTTGCTTCTCCTCTATTAGGATTTAACACAGCATCCTTTACGCAGAAGCAGTGGGGAAGAGAAAACCCTCAGACTCGATCTAATCTCTCAAACTGTTCTGGGCACTTCCAGAAATATGACTGCAGGGGCACCAAAGGGGCTCAAGAGAGTGCTCGGCTTGGCCGTTTCTCTGACTCTGTCTGTCACCTCAATCCCATGGACTTTGTTTGTTATACTTTGTGCATTACGTGGCTCAGCCCTGTCTCGTAAGGATTTATTGTTGGCTCTGCCATGAACATTTAACATATGCAAATGTATATATATATATATGTTTATTTAACATGATATATTTAACATGATATACATAGACATGATTTTTCCTCCTCACAAAGCACTGGCTTCTTTATGGTACAGGCATAGTTGTCATCAAGTGACCGTTTGATATAATGCAGCATATTTTGCAGCAATTATGTGTTTACAGCCATATTTTTCCATGTTTATACAACACCATCATTTTTTAATAATCATGAATTCTTTAACTATCTAACTCTTTTGTGAGCAATCACCCCCTCAACTTCACCAGATTCTAGCAAGCCTTCAGCAAAGCATCGCAACCCCCTTTCTATCCACACTCACCAAACTTCTCTCGCTTGCTTTTACCACCCTTCTACTGCCAGGAAGCTTCATCAGTTCTGTTCTCAAAGATGTCACTCATCTGATGAGATCCTAAGAACTACGCCCTGGATGCCATGTATCTGAAAGCAAGCAGGTCATTAGCTATAGATCTCAGTTCCACTATCTGGCACCAGATGGTGTTTATGGAGAAGGGAGCTGTGAGATCTCCAAATGATAGGCTTGGATTAAAGGGATGGTCTAAAGGGGCTTTGGCTCCTAGGACCCAGAATTATAAATTGTAATATGTGAATTGCAGGAAAACTCCACTTAGCAACACTCAACTTAGTATTTTATCATTTTAGCTAGGATTCGATTTTTCCCTACCAAGAAGAACTTCAATAGAAATTCTGAAATGACATGTATAACTTCCAAATGAATGCAAGAAGGTTTTCTTTTTGCCTAAATCAGACTTGAAGGTGGGAAATGTGGTTTTGGATTTCTATACCACAAGCTGAAAAGTGCAGTTATATATGACAGTGTGAGGAACATCCCACTTCCCATCACTATTAAATGTATTGTCTCTAGGAAGCAAGAATTGCTCAAGAAGATAATGCTCTGAAAGCGGAATAGAAAGGTAAAAATTAGCTCCCCGAGGGCTGGGCCTGCTGCTCAGTGGTAACGGACTTGCCCAGCATGCACTAGGCCCTGAGTTCAACCCCAGGACAGCAGAAAAATAGCTCCCCGCAGAAGTGAGGGCCTGCAAGTGGATGTGCTAGACAGCTATGAATTGAACCTAATCGCTTCCTTAGTTCTTACTTGATAAGATCAAATTAATTGAACAATTAGACTAGATGGGTAACGTGGGTGCAAGGCTAAGAATAATGAAATAAATAATGCAGGTTCCCCAAGTCCAAATGAAACATGTTGAGATGAGGCAAGCTCTGTGTCTCCCTCCTCCCACCGCCTCTCTATCCTTCTCTTTCTCCTTCTCCTTGCCACTGTCTCTGCCTTGCTCACTCCATCTACTTCTCACCTGCCAAGAAAAGAACCTGTCATATTTTTTATTAATATGACTGGGATTTTAATAGCATGTGTATTTCAAGAATGCTGTGAGAATTAAATGATAGTATGTGAAAATGACTAGCACAGTGCCTGACATATTTGAGGAATGTTCCTGAAATGTGCATTTTTCACTTTTTCCGTTTCTCCTTCCATTCTTTTTTTCCCATCTTCCTACTCTGTTCTTTCTACAGCCATTGTTTATTTACCTGGCCATGACCAGGAACTGGATTCAATTCTGATATATATATATATATATATATATATATATATATATATATATATACAGGAAAAAAATGCTTAAATATTAGTACTCTTAAATCAAGCTGTATACTCCCTGTTCTTAATGATACATATGGTTATGTTGAGCAGTTTATATTTCCTTCTCATATATAATGCATACCATGTTTGTTTTGATGAATTTCACAGGGATAGTTTATAAAAATGCCAAAGCAATTTTAAAACTGCAATGGGTCAGTGGGAAGGAATAGGCCTACAGAGCTTAATTTTTTTCAAGTGCAACAAAGTTACACTTAAATTCTAGTTATAAATGGTGAGAAAACCTTAAAGGAGGAAATGAAAGCACATGATTTCATACGCTCACCAAATTTCAAGCTTTAAGAGAAAGTCCTACAACTATTTTATGAGAAATAATGAGCTCATACTCTTATGTAGAACCATGATAGAAACTTGAGACATGCCAGCTTTCAGAGAGCTTCAGAGATGCCTATTAGGTGTATTGCTCATTTCTTCCAAGGTCTCCAGTGAGACTGCTCTTCTTCCCTAGAGCCTGTTTTTCTCCAAATCAGGATGGTATCTAAGCTGAGCATAAATATTACTGCTGCATAAAATCACGGCTGTATTCTTGGTCCTACAGATGTACCACAAACATATGCCTTCCTCAGTGCCTTCCAGGCTTTGCACCATGGGAATATTCCTAATGGGTATCAAACTGAACAGGACAGCTACCACCGTCCTTCTACAGGGAGAATCCACAAGCGCAATACTGATTAGAACTCAGGGCATGGAAACATTGCTGCCAGTGAAGTTCAATGTCAGCATTAGGCAAGGAGCCCTCTCACTGGCATTGGGGCTCCGAATAATATTAAGAGCTCACGGACAGGTGCTGGCTGCAGAAGTCGGCTTGGTGACCCACTATACAAAATAGGGAGCCCCTGACCACGATGACTCTCACAAGTAAGCTTACCTTGATGCCCACATAACTAGTTGAGAATGAAAAAACAAGCAACCATGTGTCATGTTTTATTAAGACAAAAGACCAGCTTTCTTCATTTGCTTTTACAAAGCACAGTTTTTTTGCAACTAAATGAGCCAATTATTTTTATAATCTACAGGCCTGCCAAACTAGGTTTAACATCTTATCTGTGTTTTCGTAGTAACAAGTTAGTGACTAATGGACCCAGCTGACATGTCTATAGGTGGAGAACAAAGGGCAGATGAAGTAATTGTATTTCTTAAAGTCTAAGAAGACTGAAGATGAAAGAAACTGGGATAAGGAGAAAACTGGCTATGAAGACATGGTACCCAACACAAACAATTCAGAGTTAGAAAAACATCTAGCCCAGTGAACTTACGGGTTTTGTCTATATGAAAGAAGAGGGAAAAAAAAAAAACTTGAGAGATCTGGTCACTACATCAGCCAGTTTGGACTGAACAAATCAGCTCACGCTATTGCTTTCCAGGGCCCAGGCTGGCTTTGAGAACAGCCCATGAAGAGACACCACCAACAGCTGAGACCGGCAAATGCTCCCTGACAAGGTTTTCCACCTCTGTGGGGACTGTATGTGCTCAGTTTGGGTTTTATAGCAATTATATGCAGCCTAAGTTCAGCACATTCATTTTCACACAGTGGCTTCATTTATTTATGTATTTATGTGTTTATTTATTTATTTCCATGTTCAGCGGATAGGTCCCTAATCACCAAACAGCTTGTGAGCAAGTGCCCTTAAATATGTTAAGTCTGAGGCATAATACAGACGCACTGTGCTGCTGTAATGACTTTTCATTACCACCTCTGATTAAATGTTTTGCCAAACCATCAGGAAAATATTTTCCTTTTTACTCTCAGGAAATCCTGAGAGAAGAGGGTAGAGAGAACAGTACTCGAAGCTGGCCTGCCTCCCTCCTCCTCCTCCTGCACGGGTTACAACTGCTCCACAGAGTAGAACAGGAAACTGCCCAGATTAAGGCGCACAATGAAATGCTCTCCTTGCTAATCAGTGCATCCAGTGGGGTGGGAGCGCCTCTGCGGAATTCAGATCCTGGGGATTCTGTCCTGTAAGTCGTTCCTGTCACACAGGTGATGTTCACGCATGTTCAATCCTTACCCACCATTCATTACCAATTTGAGACCAGTAGGCGCTTTCTAATCCCATAACAAGTATCTGGATGAATAGCTATTGACTCAACAGCAATGCATTTCTAAGAAAACGATCTTAAGTAACTATTATATTTCTTTAAGGAGCAAAGTCACCTCACACTTACAAAAGGACACAGGATGATCTTCCTTCTTTCTTAGAGTTGTAGTCAGCACTCAGTAACCAGAGAGCCTGGGTTCCAGAATGTCCTGTAGACACCAAATCTGCAGATGCTCAAATCCTTTATATGTAAATAGTTGTTATACTGTATTAGTTAGGGAATAATGACAAGAAAAAGTCTGTGACATGTTATCAACTTGTTCATTTGTTGATTGACTGACTGATTCACTGATTGATTGGGTCTCGCTCTGTTTCCCAGACTGGCTTCCAACTCATAATCCTCCCACTGCAGCCTCCTCCCAAGTACCTGGGGTTAGAGATACTCTATGTATCACCATGCCCACATATGTAAGTTTGAACCTAGCTCTAGATCCAAGTTATCTAAAAGGTCTGACTTTGTTGGACAATCACCACTTTTTAAAAAAATTTCTCTTGTTTCTCTTAGCATCCCTGCTGCCTTTCCCTTCAACTCCACTTCCAAATGGGGTGGTCAGCCAGGGCAGCTACCAGCAGGGTAGGCTCTGGCTCAGCTACATATTCTCCAGCCAACTGCCCGTTATTCTTCTGGCCTCCTCTCAGCACCATGGAGACTCTGTAAGAGGAATCGACACCCAGATATCTAACGCAGCCTGAGCATAAACATGCCCCTTACATCACTAGGGAAAGTACAGAATGATATTTATAGGATGAATCTCAAGCACTGATTAATCTAATCCTCAGGATAAGAATTAGATAGATGAAGAAACCTCAAGGATGCTTTCCCAATTACAATCAAATAAGTCCAATTCAATAAGCATTTAACAAGCATCTACTATGCTGAGTACTGCACTTGATGCTGGGGACATAAAGGCAAATAAACCATACTTTGACATGTCAAATAAGCTACTAAAACAGAATGTTCTGGGGGCTATAAATAGTCTTTAGTTTAGAAAAAACAACTCATACACTTTGCTTGTGTGCCAAGAGAGAGGACTCTGCATGCCCACGTGTGCCACAGGTTCACCACCACAGCTCCACACCAAGGATCAGTCTGCTTTTCCTGTAAAAGGCCAGGATAATAAATATTTTTCTAAAGATATTGCTTTGTAGGCCATACGGTCTCTACCCCAGCTAATCAACTCTTTTTTGCAAGAAAGCAGCACAGACAATGTGAAAACAAATAAGCACAATTGTATTCTGATAGTTCATTTCATGTGGACACTGAAATCTGAATTTCGTACAATTTTCACATCACAGATTATTCTTCTTTTGAGTATTTTCTAGCATTTAACAAGGAAAGACGTTTTCTTAGTTTACGTACCGTCGAGAGACACGAGGCATGGTTGTACTTTGCTGATCTCTGCTCTATTCCTCAGAAGCAAAAAATTGCACATTTGGGCCTTGGAAGCAAAGCATTTTAGTGTATCTGGCAATTTCACCCAAGTGGGAGAGCTCATCTATAATGAAAAAGATATCATCACTGCCTTAGTAGGACCCATACACTAAGCTCATCTTATGTGCTTCATTTTTAAGATGCAATAAAAGTGAAAGCTGAAACGAGAGCCTGATGATCTTGACCAACAATGGATGGAGATAGTGTGTGATCATTAAGCCAGCAACTGGAGCATTGCTTGGCCTGATGCAGAAATCTGACTAGAGGCAAGAATGCTTTTTGTAAGAAAAGATCCCATTAGAGACAGCTGGATCTGCTCAACAAGAGTAGTGATTCTCCATCTCTGTCAAGGCATGAGGAACTAATATCACTGCAGTAGTGCTCGGAGAGGATGGATTTTGTCAAGCAGGAGTCTAGATATCTTTGTTCCTGAGCCCCTAAGTTCTTCTGGAGGTCAATATGTTTCCTACTGCTGATGTGGCACTTGGAGTCTCCACTTACATAGCAGTGGTGCTTAGTCACATTCTTTCTTGGTAATCTGTCTGGATGCCATTCTAGACCACACCAATTCTATTGGACAAGTCTTTCAAAAAAGAAAGAAAAGGAAAGGAACACAGGAAAATGAGCACAGTATCTCCTAATGGGCCGGCATGAATGCAGCAGAAGCTGATGGCAGTTCCAGGAAAGCAATTTGTTTTAGGTAAGAAGAAAGGTCTCTAAGTTTGGTAAAAACTGTCTGCCAGAAGTAGCAGGGGCTCATGCATGAAGCTAGAGGTCCTAAAGATGTGCTCGCTGATGGCATGCATCAATCTGAACAGAACAAAAGATCTTAACATGCTATAGTAGCGTGATTTTTAACCAGATGAAATTAAATAGCAATAAATATGAGGTCCTGACTTGGATTAACAAAACGACCTTCACAAGAACACAGAAGGAATTTGGCGGGAATATGGATGCATATACATGGCTGAGAGAAGGGTTTATCAACCTTGATGCAATTGCCATTCTGGGTTGGCTAATTCTTCATCATGGCAGGTTTTCCTGTGCATTGTAGGATAGTTAATAACATTCCCAAATTCTACTAACTAGATGCCAGTAGCACATGTCCTCCCTTAGCTATGATAATCAAATATGTCACCAGATATTGCCAGAAGTCACACTCCTGGCTTACTGAAAGCGTACACAAGAATAGTTAAGACTTTTGTCAGCATAAACTTCACAGGAATCTCCAGGATAGTGAGGTCATCAAAAGAATTAATAGGATCTTGGACTCTTTTGTTGAATTGAAGTAGAGTATAAAGATGAAGAAGATTGTCAACACCAGTGAGAGTAGATCTGAATATTGTGAAGAGGAATATGGAAGAAGAGGAGTCCATTTCTACAACAGGGACTGAAAGGGAGAGAGAGAATAAAGCCTACATTACCAGGAGGATGGTTGTACAACTAACTCATGACTCCCCTCCCAAGTCTTCTCTAATTCCAATTCAGATTCTTCAGTCTCACTGTGACTCAGAGAGAAAGGAATGTCCTTCTCCAGTTACTCAAAGGCATCCTTTCATTCTTGTTTCATCACTACAGTATTTGAGGGCCCTTGAAAAAATCCAAACCAGACTAGGAAGGGTGGGAGTCGGATGTCACACTATGCTCTAAAGGGCTGACATAATGAAAAACAATTAGACTTGTTCTGCTTGGTTCCAGGATCCCAGCTAACATCCATAGATGGGAGCAGTGGGGAGTAGGATGTCACCTGGATCTATGGATGGATTCTGACACTCTTCTCCCTGAGCGTGCCATGAAGACGCAAAGATAACAATTTGGTTGTAGAAGCAGCTGGTGTATCAGACGGGGGTGGGTGGGTGGAGCAAATGACTTTTAACAGTTCTTCCAGCCTCTAGATCCCAGAAAATAAGTGAACAGAAAGCTGGCAGCACTGTGCTCTTTTCAGCGTAGGCTAAGAAGGCAGCATATGAAAGCACAAATAAGACAGGTGTCATAAAGATCACCTACTCTCACTGTACCTTTGAAAAGAGTATGGCTTATCTGATAATGAAAAAATTAAGCACCAGTCAAGCTGGTCCATCAGTACTGCATCCAGGCCCAGAGATGTGCCCCTTCCAGGTACAGCTGATGGCAATGAGCCTGCCTAAGACATGGCTTGGCATCCACATGTGTCCAATGCTGGCTCAAAGGGAAACACAAAGAGAGCATTTTTTACATCCTTTCTGTTCAAGGGAGTAGTGTCCTTTTGCATTCCTGGCCCTCTTCCACAGGGTGGGGCCTTCTACTTTCCTGGCACTTGGCCTCATTGATGCTCAGCATACATTCATCTGCCTGTCACTAGGCCATTTTCGTAGATGTGTGCCACCGACTCAGGGATTGGAAAAGGGAGGTCTCTTCTCTCCTGATATACAAGCTAAGTAGACAGCTTATAATTACTTATAGAGACTGCAAAGTAAACTCTGTACAGATCACAAGAGCGTGCTTTCTTAAAACCAGTAACTGAAAACCAACAATATTCTGGTATTCTTACATTAGTGGAAGCACAGAAGTGTCCAGCTCTGGAAACAGCTCAAGAATTATAATACTGCAAAGGTTAGTCACAAGCAAGTTAATAGAAGGACCACAATCTTACAATGCAGGCTTATAGAGTCCTCTCTTCCTTGCAAATAATGCAGACAATTGTAGCTGCATAGTCACACTCTGAGATGTGTCCAGGGTCCTGGCATAGCTTAAAGGGGAAAAAAGAGAAATTTCCTTGTCCTTGAGCTAGTCGCGGGAAAGAAAGAGTGGTGGGCGAGGAAAGGAGAGAGAACGGAAGAGGCTTGCTATTGACAACTGGATAAAATTCAAATTCACTGGTTTGGAAGGTTGTTTTTCCCTCTTCATTAAAAACTGATAAAGCTCAGCAAGCCACTGACACACAAAAAACAAAGGTAACAAACTGTCTTAGCGTCTACTTTTCATTCTGTTATAATTTCATAAATTCAATTTCATTGCAGAAATAATTTTGATTATTTTGATTGCAGAAATAATTTTGGCTTTTATTCCTTTAGGCAACACAGCATATTACCATTCTGGTCCTCTCACAGACAATGCAAAGACACAGTCAAAACCTTGGAAGCAAGCAGCAGAAGGTATTTCAACTATACATGCAGTTCCGCTGGCTTCTAAGGAGCCAAATAACTGTGTATGGAAAAAAGCAAGTGGGGAGCTTACCAGCCGAACACAACTATCTTTTCAAATCAAAATTTTTATGATCACAGAAAACTACATTAAATCATAGGAGTTATGCTAACAATATCAGACAATCCTACCTATGGGAAACTTACTATACTGTAAATGTTAGCACAGAAAAGAAACATCATTTTTCAGCATTCGTTTTCAACCAAAGCTAAGATTTCAATAAAGTAAAATATCTGTGAAAATGTTTCAGTGGGGCACACCGACTTTATAAATTACTCACTGGGTGACATTACAAATGTCCACTGATCTACTTTATCTAATATATAAATATTAAGGTATGATACATATTTCTTTCACCTGCCTCCTATCAGCCAGCGCTATGTGATCATCTATCAAATGACCATTGTATACAAAACTACCTATAATAAATCAGAACACTTTCAGAGTGCTACAAAGAAGCTAGAAAATAGCAATACTAAACCATCTAAATATTACAAGATGACAAACCATTCATCGTTCTACTTGCAGTGACAGGTAAGACCAGGAAGTGTTGTAGAAATTATTATAATTCAAATTTTTTATTTTACAAAAACACTATCCAAATCCAGACAGGAAATCTGACTTGACCAAGGTCATCCAGCATGCCCGTGGAAAAACAGGCTGGAACCCGGGCTCACTACTGTCTAGCAGACAGCCACCTCTCCACCCACTAACATCACCTTTTCTTTTTTTTTTTTTTTTCAAAGAATTGTATTATTTTATTCTAATTTTATTTTATTATTTTTTTATTTTAGAAATAAAAGGAGGAAAATATTAATAGACTGACAACATTTTACAAAATAGCATAGGATCAGTACAGACATTACAGAGTTACAAACAGAGTGGTAGGGAATTAACAATGCTTATTGTATTACATATTGATATCTTCAATGTAGTTTCTCATGAAAACACATATAGACATAACATCACCTTTTAATTTCAACATCAACACCTGTCGGAATTTGGTATTCCAGAAACCCGATGTCAAATTTTAGTAGGACTTTGTCTGACAAAAGACATAGTGCAGGATTTTATTATGTTCCCTTAAAAGTTTGTTTATGCAATATTGTAAATTTTTATTTTATAAATGCATGTTTGCAGTTTATGAAGTTTGTATTCCTCTTAGGGAGAAGGTAAATGTACTCACCATATCTTGATCCATTTATTCCCCTTCTTTCTCTCTCCTACTTTCCTTCCTCCATCTCTACATCTCCTTCTCCCATTTTCATTATTATTATCATTATTTTTGGAATATATTTTCAAGAAACATTTTTTAAGCTCACATTGTAACCAATGTACTATCATGTCAATAATGATATGCTCTGAGTAAAGCAACATTGCCTACTTTTCCTTCCCTTTAAATTTTGTCTCTGACCCAGAGTTGGTCTCTGACCACTAGAAGAAGGTATCAGCACACTTTCCTACACTAGCTTTTCCTATGAAGCAGAGAGTAAGAATCAATGAAGAGTCAAGAACAGCGATGGCACACAGACAATATATCATAGCCGTGAGTCAGGCCGTATGAGCTAGTTTGTATGACTTCCGCACATCTCAATTTCTTCTTGTCTAAAAGGAGGGGGGTGCCCACCAATCAATTGCTAGCTACTTTGGGATCACACATTCCTAACTTGGTTTACATGCACCACTGCTGGCTGGGGAGAGGAAAGCAGCAAGGGTAAAGGTGTGAGAGCGAAAACATCTGTAGAGCACAGGTGAGAAGTCTACACCTACATTTCTAGAGACCATTTTGTTATGGTTTATGTCTGTGTGTCCCCTCCAAAGCCTCATGCGGTCACAGGGCAGGCTTTTAGAGTTGAATAATTGTGGGTGTGAGAGCTACACCCGCCCTGGGGTGGATAGTTTGCATATGTAAGGTAGAGGAAGAAGCTGCTTGAGGGCATTCCTCCTCCCCCATTCCTCTTCCATTCTGCCCCGGTGAGTGCTTGTGGCTTAGCTGTGGCTGCCGCCCTGAGATGCAGCTCTCTGCCATGTGCCACTCTGCTTTATAATCTGCCAAGTACGGATTAAAACTTCCACGAACTGTAAGCGAAATAAACCTTTCCTTCCTTAATTTTGGGCGTCAGGTATTTTGTCGCAGCAGCGAGAAAAAAGTAACCAAGACACATCTGTTTTTTATTTTAAAGAGAAAAAAAAACAAAAAAACAGGGTTTCAAAACAGGCAGGTAGGACAGTACTGATGATGAATATATTGCATATTGTTATCTTCATAGTAATTATTGAGAGTAGAAGATATAGGCATGAAATATTGCCCAAACAATATTTATTAGCTCAAATTTTAACTATCTCGTGTGTAGACATATTTTTTCTTTTTCTTTCCTCCCTTTCTCCCTTCCCGCATTCCAGTTTCTTCTTTCTTTTGAACAGTTTCTTCCCAGTTCACAATTATCTACTGTACATTTTGGATCTTACTTACTTGCTCAGTTTCTCTGACAATTGAGACAATATGATGTTTACACATGTGGGTCTGATTTATTTCACGTATGTGTATGGTCTCCAGTTACATCCATTTACCTATAAAAGTCTCCAATTTATCCTTCCTTGAAGCTGAGTAGTAATCTATTATATAAAAAAGGCACATCTTTTTTATCGATTCCTCTGTTGATGGGCATTTGGTTGTTTCCAAGATTTAGCTATTACACATTGTGCTGCTATAAATATGGATGCACATGTATCACTGTGGTATGATGTTTCTAATTCTTCTTCGAAGATACCCAGAAGGGAAATAGCTGAGTCAAATGGGACCGCTAATCCTAGTTTTCTAAGGTATCTCCACACTGATTTCCACAGTGGTTGCACCAGTCTACACTCCTACATCAGTGGAGAACAGTTCCTTGTTTTCCACAGCCACCCCAGCATTTGTTATTGGTTGATTTCTTGATGATAGCCATTTATTTTAACATAAAGGTTAAAGCACAGATAAGGAACAACTTTGTTTCTAAACATACATTCACACATGCACAAACACACACAGCACTGAGGAAAACAACCTGATACATTCTCTACCCAAGCCAGGCCAAAGCGTTTTAGCTTGGTTTTATGTGCGTACTACTACCCTGGCACTATATAGTGAAAATAAGTATGTTTTTCTCCATTCTTTAACAATCCTGAGAAACTGATCGTTGCTTTCTACTTGCCTAACATTCTCTGCCATCCATTGTCCTCTTCAAATTTCACAATTGGAAGTGCATCGTTGATACAATTTGGAGCCTCTGGTCTGTGTAGAGGTTAATATAAGATCCATAAAACCCATGTAAGGATATATTGACCTTATCCAAAGTGTTGAAGTCACTGTATTACTAGGATCTCAGCATATATCAAGGAGATAAAGTTCTTAAAGAACACAGTAAGGAGGAGACAGAAGATTCCACTCTAATGAAATTTGGCTTTTCTGTTTTACCCAAGGGTGGCCAAAATGTGATCCATTGCCTTCAAAACCAACTTCAGAAATAAACACTCACCTTTAAGTGCTTTTTACATAGACACATCCTGCAATGCTCTCTTGAAGAGAAATAAATGTTGGAAAGATCATGGTCTCTGGCATCAGAGAATCCTGGGTTCAAGTCCCAGGTACCCAGTGCCTGAGTTTGAGACTTTGGGAAAGTCATTTAACTTCTCAGCTTTAGGATCATTATGCACATGAAACTATACAACACATGGCAATGATCTAACATATAGCAAGAACATAACTGACATCACTACCCTCCTGTGAGAAGGAGGTTACTTGATATGGTTGATGGAAACAGTATCTATAACCAGAGATAATTTAAATATCACTTCATAACTTGCCAGATTTCACAGATTTATACCATGCATTTTCAACATGGGCCATATTACACACAAGGGAAGAAAACTGGTTTTTAGAGAGAAAGAAATCTTATAGAGTGGTTTGTAGTCTTTCATAGCTAATCTTAGTTTCCTTTCCAATCTTACTCCTTAGTATTTCATTTCTCTTGTTAAAGATAATTTAAATTAAATTTAATATCCTCCTCAGGGTGATATCGTAAAAAAGACTGTGACAGTGGTCTATACTTTTCATATTATGAAAAAGATAGATTCTGGGTATTTTTGCTCTACTTTCCCACATTGGAACCACCTAAAACTTCAGCGGTGTTAGTTTTAAAAAGGCAGAAGTAATCCAAGAGGGCACTTAACATTATGCATAATAATATTTGTTGTATACACATGACATTGTTTATATTTTAATATAATCATAGTTAATTCCATTTATTGGAATCCACCTTTGTATGTCCCTTTTTCCCAGTTTCCAATTCCAAGTCCTATTTCTCATCCATTTCAGAAAGACGATATCCACATGTTACTTAGTCACTTTCCTTTGCAATCAGGATTTGGGCCAAGTAGCACCATTTCAAAACATTCTTGGAGCAGACACAGATTAAATCTAAAGCTTCATCCTGGTGATTTGCATTGCCATCCACCCATAAAAATTCATTGAGTTTTCAAGGGTGACCTCCTTGCTATAAATCCATTCAGCTGTCTCTAATGAATCTGAAGGTGTGAAGGTCTTCTCCTATCCTGTTATCAATTAATGAGCCTGAAGCTCTGTTCCAATATAGAGTTCAGATTATAGTCCTGTGGTTACCTAAAGCCATTCTATAAAACAGATAAATAGACAGCACATCCAGGTCAGTCCCTTACATGCCAGCGTTCTGATTAAAGTAGGAGAGGCTATCAAAATGGGAGGCCACTACACTGCTGACAGCTCCAGGCTCTGTTGCCTGTCTGTGATCATCCCTGCAAATCCTGGTCACTTCAATTTGAGATTTATTTGGTCTTGCACTTTTAGTTAACTGGTAGTAATTTGTGGTTCTGGGCAACAACATGAGCATGGATAAATGAAGTTCACAATGTCCCAGATACAGCATAACTAAGAGTGTCAGTCCCTTCCTCATTTACCTGCAAGGGCTATTAGAGGAAAAAATAAAAAATTGTTTTCACCCATGTCCCCACCTCCATTCCAACACAAATGTGGAATGTTGAGCTTACAAAAGTGAAAGGTGAGGGGCTGGGGATTTAGCTCAACGGCAAAAGCGCCTGCCTGGCAAGCGCAAGGTCGTTAGTTCGGTTCCCGGTACCGGAGAAAAACAAAAAAAAAAAAAACAAACAAACAAAAAAAAAAGTGAAAGGTGGTCATGCAGACAGTAATAATTAATATAAGACAGAATACTCTCCTCAAAATGATAATCAGATTGTAAATAAGCAGGATCTGGACTCACTGTGACTCAGAAACATCAAGTCTTCTGAAATGTTACATACGATTGTAAATGAATTCAGGCAAGGGAGACATTTTATGAGCTTTCAGCCCTGTGGGTGGCATGGAGCAGGAGCATACTAGCTACTTAGGGAATAATGTATTTCAATAGCACAAACAAATACACCAACCCATACAACCATACTCCCCATGTGAGAAAAGGACTAGCAGGTCCATTTGACAGCATTTTGGAATCTGTACAATTCTCACGGCTTGTTCACTCTTTAGCTAGTCACAACACTGTCCTTTGCTGAAACTGTTTGAAGACTGCCATCTTTATGATTCTACAATAACCATCTTTTCATAGATGGATATCTTCTTTGAAGAAACTCAGACTTACTTCCTCCTCCACTGTCTTAAAGGATTCTGGTACTAGTCTATCCATGTCAATGTAAGGGAAAAAGCCAAAATAGTTGTGATGATCCAGTGCTACGCAGTAAGTAAAGCTCTGCTTTAATCCTAGTTACTGCCTCTAGCAAAGAGGATCTTGGGTACGAATCTGCATGTCACTGTCTTCACCTACGAAATTTAGATAATAATGTCTGCCCTCCTAGGCAGAATAAAATAAGTGCAAAAACATTTTAAAGTAAAGCATAATGAACTTGTAGTCTCTCTGACAATAAATAGAAATAATTTTAATAGATATTGGGAAATGTTCCTCTTTGAAAACGTGCAGTAACACTCCCTTTACAACGTAGAAACTCTTCAATGTTCAGTGAGGAAAACAAAGTTGCTTTGTTATACACTTAACAAGGTTTACCATTTATTTTGGACTCAACTGACCAAAATTAACAGCTAGAATATTCTGAGATGTTATAGCACAAATAAACAGACTACTACGCTATTCAATCTCACCTCTGCTCTCCCTCACTACTGGCAGCTGAGCAGTGCTCATGCTTTCTCCAAAATGCAAGAGAAAACAGCCATCTTTAAAATTCCCATGGTTAGCTCAAGAAATTCCATGCTTAATGTACTCTGCTTTCTCATCTGAATGTATTTAGAGTGCTAAAATGCCCACTTGGGAAAAACTTAACCTTTATAGCCTACTACCTCCAAATCTTTTCACTCAGTGGTTGAATAGGAGAGCTATGCTCTGAGGTAAATCTTCACTCAGATCTTCAATAGCTCTTCAGTCCATTTACTCTCTAGCACTAGCAATGATTATAAGAGATACCACTGGTTGAGGTTCTACCATGTTCCATGCACCAAACATCATATCCAAGGCTTAGAGACATGGTCTCATTTTATTCTTCAAGTCTGGCATTGTGGTTGTTTTAAGGTATTGAAACTGAAGCTCAGGGAAATGATATGACGTGCTTAAAGAGATTAGATTATAAGTCACATGAAAGCAAACACTATATCTGTTTTATATCCTAGTGTTTAATATAATATCTGGAAAATAGTAGGCATGCAACAAACATTTCCTTAAAGACAGATATAAAAATAGCACTACAAACAAATAGCTTCACCAGTACATAAAATACACTGAGACTGGGAGTTTAGAGGAGGAATAATGTATTAAAATGAAACAACTTCAAAAAATATAACATTAACAATAATAAACAGTCCCAAGCCATTTACTAACCAGAAATGTGTAACCTTGTTGGACTGACTTCAATCCTGCACTCCCTAAGTTGATGTGGCACAAATCTGGAAACTATTTCAGTTGCCATTTGGAATTTGATTGAAACAATTTAAAATAATTCTAATTGTTCTTTGCTCCTAGAAAGAAATTACTTTCTAGTGGCACATTATGAAGCATACCTGTAATCCCAGTACTCTAACAGACTAGGACAGGAGGATCACAAGTTTGAACCTAACTTTGGCGACTTAGCAAGAACCTATTTCCAAATAAAAATTGGCTGGTGATGTAGTTCAGAGAGAAGCCCCTCGTTCAATCCCCAGTACTGCAAAAAAAAAAGATAGAAATGAGTTACTGAAAAAATTATTTCCTTCCCATGCAGGGAAACTGGTATGTGGTCCCCCAGATTCTTTATTGCTAATTGTAATGCTCACAGCATCCTGAAAACAACAACTGAAGACAGGCCACTATTAGAGTTTTTATGTAAATTCAAACTTGACATGTGTGAAATTATGGATCAAAATAGAACCTTCATTTCCCTCGATCAGTACTATTTATTAATTAAACTTGAAGTAGTATGCATTCCTAAGAGCACATTTGGCTGCCTTGCTTAGATAGTATGTTAATATCAATATTACCTCCGTACCTTGAAAGTGAAATCTGAACACCATGAGAATGATCACTGGATTGCAAACATTATAAAAATCATGCAGGACTACATTTATCATCTTTTCTTAAAATTCCTTTAATTAATTACATTTAAAGCTATACTTTTTCAATAAAGATCAAATGCTACTGCCAACAAAGAAGTTCCCTAAGAGCCAATTACTATTAGTATAGTAAACTAATATTCCTCCAGGAAAGCTAACCACAGTCCTTCCGGGTAGCCAGGCAAAAAGAAGATGTAAAAACAGTAAAACAAAGCTATTGTGGGGAACTCATCATGAAAGAAAAACGATATCCCCAAAATAAACACTCAAGCTGCGTCAAATCAGATACTAAATTGTTTGGAAATGAAATTATCTTTGATAGGATATTTACTATAAGCAGTCAAGATTTAAACAAATAAAATTACAGGAGAAAAAAGATCCAATTTTCTTGTGAGGATTTATCATGGTTAAAAAGGCAATCTCCTGCAGCTTGAAAATCCAAGGCTGTAACTTTGGGCATTGCTCTCAGGACAGAGGACTAAAAGAAATAAACAAAAGAAGCCTAATGTTGTAAAGGGAGAACATCTAAAGTAATACTTGAAAAAGTGAATAAAAGCTCATTGTGATCAGGGCACTCAAGATGGAAGTAAAACAGCCACTGGCTTTGTGCTGAGCAAATCCCTAATAGAAAAAAGGAAAGATCTAGGCAAACACGAATATAGAAATACCCAAAGTTGAGTCCTAGCCAAAAAGGACGTCCTCATTACTTTCCTTACAGTACTACTATATATTTTTCCATTCAGAGGAAATAAGAAGGTGAACATGAATGCAATGGATGGTTTAAAAAAAATGAATGGAAAGGAAAGATGGAAATGTTTTTGAAACCTTCAGGAAACAAAGGCGGCCACAGTTAGTCCAGAGATGGAAGTGGTGGGAGCCACATATAGCTAGTAAATAGCAGATCTAGACAAGGGAAAACTTCATGAAGGCACAGTCTTTTGTTTTGTTCATTATAATGAGGACCAGAACATCATTCTCAATACTAAATATTTATTGAAGGAAGGAAGGAAGAAAGGGTAGAAGGAAGGATCAATTCAATAAAATTCAAAAGGTATATATTATATAAGGTCCAATGTGGAATTCCAAGAGAGAACATGGCATGACACTTGGTTTCGAGTTTACAATCTATTTACGGTAAGGAAAAGGTACACATGAGAGGGTTACTCATTACCAAATGTTATACACTGACAGCCAAATGAGTAGTGTGCATGTCAGCCCTGCAAGGGGTTTTCTGATAGACACTCAGGTATGAGCTATGGTACACAGGGAGTTCTTGACGGCAAAAGAAGAGCACTAATTTCTAACAAAGACATTGATGTGTCTAGAGTCCTAAGCTCTTGACTTCCTATGGTAACAAGATCGCATTTAATAATACTGAGCATGTCAGCTCCAGCTCATTTCAGCCAGGTGCCTTTACACAACCCACACACTGCCCATGCAGACATTGTGGTCCTTGCAATAGCCTATTTGATCTTCTACCTGCTATATTAGTAGGTGATTCCTTTTACAGATTCTAAATCTACCTCCCAAAGGCATTTAGGTTTTTCTCCTTAAATATGAGACCGTCCATCAAGCGCTCTTATTGCTTTTGTACCACTTGCCAAACAGGCCACCACATGTCACTATCTCTTGGAAAGAAAATCAAGTCAGCCTCACATCTTCAGCAGAACTAGTGTCACTGGAAGCACTGCTGTAGTAGAGCTATCACACAGGGATTTCATATAAGAACTATGTAAATACGGACAAGGACCTTGACAAATTTATCAACACTCAAATAGATGCAAGCAAAAACTAAAGGTGGGAAAAGACAGAAGTTGCCTAATATGAAAGATATATGCACTTGAAAGAGCTCCAGAGTAAAAATAGAGGAAATGGAGAATGAGATAAATATTAGGAAGAAATAAGGAAGAAAAATGTAGTGAAATCATAAAAAATTATATGGACACAACCTAAAGCATAGGGATGTAAACTGCTTAGGAAAGGAAGGAGGATGAGAAAGAAAGAGGGAGGGAAAAGGCGAGGGAAAGATGGAAAGAGGGAGGGAAGAAGAGTATTGGAAGTAAGAAGGAAGGAAGTGATGCAAAGGAAGACGTGAGAAGGGAAAGCAGCTTCTTTCAATCCAGATGCGATTCTGATTGGCTGGTCTGAGTGTCAGAGTTCACTAATGAATGTAAAATGAAACCAAATCCAATGCCTTTCAGTTCATTATGAACTTATCACAGTCACTGAAATGGCTCAGACTGAAGCATTTGTGTGTGTAGGGGAAGGATAGTTTGTTGATTTTTTTCCCCTAAGGGAAATCCACATCCAATGTGGGCTGGAAAATCTGGCTCGAATAATGCTTTCTCTAGTAATGGGCATATCTGAGCTTATGAGCAGCATATTGTCAGTGTGTAGTTGACTTGTTTTACAGTGCCTCCGCTGGTCTTTTTCCAAGTCCAGTGCATTTGGGTTTTCTTCTGGTATTTCATGTTCATAATATGCAGTTTAATTTGCCACAGCCCATTCTACCAGATGGCCTCCTGTTTCACTCGCACTACCTCTGCAAAATATGCCCACACAGAGTCTTCGTATATCTTTCTCCTGCCAACCACTGAAGAATAAATCTTACTGCATACTCTCTTCTCCAGTACTCCAGACTGGGTTCAACTGAAGACCGGATCATTTTCATCACTTGCTGCTCACTGAAACAAGAAATAGGTATCTGAGGGCAAAGTGAGAAAAAGGGAGCAGCTTCCAACAGGAAGCAATGGTCTGTGGATGTAATTCCTTCCTGTGACTGCTTGCTTGTGTTTTCATTTCTATTTTGTATCTTTGAGAAGAGACAACAAGGGCAAATAGAAATAAATCCCAAGACCCTAATATACCAGCTGTTTTCCTTTTCCAGAGTTTTCTTTCTGTCTGGATCTATATGCATGTGTGTCTTTTCACAGGGTTGAAATTTTAGCCCAAATGCAGATCTGTGTGCTGCTGTTTTTCATCTGCCATTATCAACATTTTCCACAGAGTGGTCATACTTTTTACTTTAACAGATGTATAATATTCTAGAGTCCATGTATCATAATGCATTGAGCCCCCCTCCGCCACTACCCACAGGCCAGTATTTCATGTCACTTCCCTTTCCTTTATCAGTGCTAATTCTATAAATTTAAGTCTGCATATATTTAATGTATAGTTTTTTCTCCACTGTTAAAGATTTAGTCGTAGAAGGTAAAATTTTCCTGAGGGTTGTTTTTCCCTCTGAATTTTCAAGAGGGGATTATTAAGTCAGAGAGAATGAACATTTTATGGTTTTTGATTACTTCATCAAATTTGCTTTCTAAATCAGCCGTTTCAGCTGCCACGAGCAAAACATGAATACAGCAGTTTCACCACCATTCCCCCAGCAGAAATAATTATTATTTTCTTAAATTTCTGCTAATTGCAAAGGGGTACGATGCTATCTTGTCATCACTTAATTTGTACCTCTTTGAAAAGCCTCATTTCAACTGTTCTTCATAGGTTTATTCGTAAGTTGTAGCCCCTGTTGTGTGAATTGTCTGCTCACGTTGTTTTCCCTTAACTTTCCTGGGGGTGTGCAGGTTTTTCTTATTGATAATGTAATTATCACCCTTTTCTTTCTTATTTATTGCAAACATCCCCCAAATCTGATCTTTTTCTAAGCATATTTTCATTGCTCATAAGTCCTTATTTTCTAAGTAGGCAAATCTATAATTTTTCCCTTCATTATTTCTTCAGAGTGTATAACAAAACAGATGGTTTTTCAAGTTATTTTCTGACATTTTTTCTGTTTTGATTTTTAACTGAGTTATTCTTCAATAACTGACTCTTACGCCACTTGCAATCTGTATGCGTATTGTATACCAGGTTCGGGGCTTACTTATGTTTTTGCTAACCAGCATCTCCCAAATAAATAAATAGATTTTCCTTTCTTATACTTCTGTGAGGATCAGTCTAACATATATTTAACTTAAATAAATACATGAACATTAATATAATGTACAAACACTGATTTTCATAGCTGTATGGCTTTTCTTCTGTTCCATTAGACATACTTCTGTTTTGGAAGCCAGATTGCTTGCTGCTTTTATGACTATTGTGCTTTATTGTGTACTTATCAGCTTATTTCTTTTTATGGTTAACTGCAACTGGGAAGAGGCATGTCTTCACAAATCTGAAGACAACTAGAGCAGGCACAGGATCAATGGTAGCTGCACAGTAGAGTTACAAGGGCGCTGGCTTCAGAATCTAGTCCCTGCTCTGTAATTTGATAGCTCTCTGACCTTGAAAAAAATCACTTAACCTCTTTGAACTGTAGCTTCCTTACATGCAAAATGAGAATAATAAAGTAGTTAGCTCTCCTATGAGCATGATTCAGTACTCTAGCTACTGAATAGAATAGAATAGTCTGGCCACAGACTATTCATGTTTTAATTAATTACAATTAAACGAAATTAAAACTTCAGTTTCTTAGTCACACTAGAAACACTGTAAGTCCTCAATATTCACAAGTGGTCATGGCCACCAGAGTTGGTTGCTCCCGTTATAGGTCATTTTCATCACTGCAGAAATTTCTATTGGACAGATCTACATAGGTCCTTTATGGAAAATGCTAAGCATGAATCTAGCACACAGTAATAAGCACTTTCTGGTAACCGCAGGTATAGACATGAAAGGATGAACTACAGGTGTTTTCAAATGAATATTAAAGTAGCTACCAGTAAAATGAAAGAGTCTACATCAAGAAATAGTTACACCTCGGGGCTGGGGATTTAGCTCAGCAGCAAAGCGCCTGCCTGGCAAGTGCAAGGTCGTGAGTTCGGTTCCCGGTACCGGAGAAAAACCAAAAAAAAAAAAAAAAAGAAAGAAATAGTTACACCTTACAATAAGGGACACTGATAAATTATCAGCAGAGAAAGCTAAGGAAATCCACCATTTTAACAAGGTGGGCAAGTGGGCCTCATGCCTAGAATACAACTCCAAAAGATGCTCTGAATCTTCAGAACTGGGATCTGATATCTCAACAGAGCAATCGATCTCTACTGCCAAAAAAAAAGAAGAAGTCATTTTCTCTGAGAGGATATACATGGGAATGTTTCAATACTGTTCCCCATGGAACATCCATTGTCTATAATTTAGTGTCCTTAGTGGAATCTCCACGTACAGGTATATCATAAAGATCTGAGCAATTAGTGTCTGTTGACAGTATAATTAGTAAATGAACAAACTGTCCCTTTAGAGTTGTAAATCAGTGTCTTCTAAATTGAGCAGTTAAAATCTTTCCTCCACACTTTCACAAACTCTGGGTGAGATGGTAGAACTGAATTGAGAATCATCAAGGGGCCTGTGGTAATTCATCAAGGAGATTCCTGTCCATTATGTTCCATATAAAAAGAGCTCTTCAGCGCAGTGTGGTGCAATCCCAGCATTTTGGGAACCTGAGTCAGGAAGATCATAATTTCAAGCCCAGCCTGGGCAACTAAATGATTTAAAACAAGACCCTGTCTCAAGGGCGGGGAGGGGGCTATAGCTCAGTAGGAAGGCCCTGGGGCTATATATATCTTAGGTAACACACACACACACACACACACACACACACACACACACACACACATATACACCATAAATATAAATAAAAAGTTCTTCGTTCCTTATAGACAATGTATCTGCTGCAAACAAGACCAATATATAAGGCTGGGGTGAAGCCCTGAGCTTGGTAGTGGGTTTGTCTAGTGTGGATGAGGTCTTGGGTTCAATTCCCAGCGTCAGAACAAAAGGTCCACTGATTTTTACCCCTGGGAATATCGATTAAAGTGCACACAGTTCAGCCTTGCAAAAGGATTATATGCCCTAATGCTCCTTAAATTGTCAGCAGTGTCGAGATGCTCTCTTTGCCAAGTAAGCTCTGGCCGCTGTCTTTCCTTGTGCCCAACAAGTTTTATGGGTCACATTTCACCAAGATCAGTAGATACATGTCAAAGACTCTAGTATTATTCTGGGTTATGAAACCTACATCTACTGGAGGTTGGAAACACCTTCAAGTGGCCCATAATATTTGTCCTTTATTGATGCAGAGAACTGAGAGCTTATCACAGGATTACTCGAGAATTCAGTTTAAAATCCCATTTAGATAAGGTCCTTACACTAGACTTTCCAAATCTCCTGGTAACTTTCCATTTATTTAAACTACTAAAGTGGGAAAGGCCTCAACAAACAGGTGAACTTTTCTGAGGCTTAGACTGCTGAAGTTTGTGAGGGACATAGAGGGGACTACACAAACTCTCATTTTACAGATCAGGACACTGAGGGAAAAGAGGAGAAATGAGTTACCCAAACTAATTAGTAGCAGTCACTGAGACCCATGTGTACTCATTCCTAGCTGAGTGATTCTGAACCAAAATCAAGTCTCTCAGTAATATTTAGCACACCTAACAATGGCTTCAAATTTTACAGGATCCATTCATGTGATAATATAAACTCTGTAGGTTTGCTTAATATATTTCATATTAACAGCTAGAAAGTTTATTGAGAATCTGACTCCCTGTTCCTTTGCAACAACAAGATACTGCCATTATTGTTGAGTCTTGGAAGCAGGAAAAAAATAAATCAATGGGTGATGGTTTCAGAATTCTATTGCACAAAGAAACTCTACAAAACAGGTATATTTAACAATAAAAAGAGAACAATGAGATGATCAATAAAATGCTGTCTTTATGCACAAGCTGATCAAAGCTCTGCAGAGACCCAGGGCTTTTCCACAAGCATCCTCATGAAGAACAGCAGTGCACTATGGCTGTCACATGAACATCCAGACATCTGCAACCCAGCCCACCCCCTCCTGTAATGTCTCAAACCTGCGTTAAGGACAATTAGACATCCCAGGCACAAAAAGAAAATCAGGCAGAATGGAAAAGTTTTGGCATTAATAAACACTGAAATATGCAATGTGCAGATTTTGTGATGAGGTGCTTGGTGACAAGTCTATATGAGGTCCCAATCCCTGTGTTTTCCTGTCTTGCTATTATAACAAAAGTTCAGGTTCAAGGCTGCATTCTTCAGATCACTCCTTTTCTATTGTATGTGTGCTATAAGCTTGCTGCTGTATCTCCAGTCATCCTCTTACATTTCTCCCAGGAAAGACAGGAAAAGCTTTGAGTCCTCACTTATGCAGCTATCTCAGTATCACCTTATTCCAGAGCTCTCATTCCCAGCAATTTTCCCGTGTCCTCAGACCTCTAGTTATAGAATGACAGTAAAATGCCTACATCCAGGTTGAGAAATATATGCTTCTGTGGCAAACTTCACTAAATTCCATTTGCCTGAAGCACCCATTCATTCTTATATAAACTATACGCTCAGCACTATGTATGCTTAAGTGAAATATGCACTCCCTACTTGCAAGAAATTCACGATTCAGTAGATCTGGATTTTTTTTTAAATCACTGAATCCCAGTATAGTCTGAATTGTAAAACACATTTGTTGATCAAACAATGAAATGAATGAAAGCATGAATGGCTTCAATGACATAAGCAGCCATGAATTATATATATGAACTGGTTAAGAGGAGTAGTGTTAATGTATTGAATGACCAGGAATATGCCCTTTTTTATTTTTTTATTTTGAGACAGGATCTCGCTAAATTGATAAATTTCCCAGTGTGCCCGTGCTGGGATTACAGGCACGCCCAGCTAATCATATTCTTAATATGAATGCAATATTATTAATATAGATTCCTCTAAGATGAGCCCAACGTTTCACAATCTTAACAGCAATCTATCCTCTAAATGATGAAACATCGTCTTCATGCATTTGACAGCCTTCCAAAGCTCCCACTATTCAAGAGCAGCCCCACATACCAGATCTCTTCCCAGGCAGCCCGAGGCTTTGTACACTGGTCTCTGCCAGACCTGTCAGTACCCTTGAAGCTAAAGATGTGCCCTAGGTCACAGAGTTTTTCCCTAGCATTCTTGCTCAGACCTTGGGAATTGTCTCCGTGGACCTTTAGACAAATGAGTGATCCATAAAAACTTACAAGAATAATCTTTCCTACAGCTGTCCCTACACAAAGGAAAGATACAATCAATAAGCAGAGCCCCAATTCAACCTTATTTCAACTTTGAAACACTTTCCATCAGGGCACAAGAGGAGCCAAAGAGATTGATCATGGTAAGCACCTCCACGCAAACAATCCAGTATGTTAGATTACAGTGAAAGCAGGAGATGGTGATGGAAACTCTCACAGCTCAAAACAAACACTGCTCCACTGTAGAGTCCTCAGGACTTCCACCTCCTCCAACAGGCTGGGCAAAAATGAAAAACCCGAATCTCAACTCAGTTCTGGTCCAGTACAACTACCGGGCCAGGATGAGGGTCAGAGACCTCCCAGGCTTGGCTGACTGGTCTATCACAAAGGTATAGGGAGTAGGACAGAACGTAGCTAGTTGGGGTGAAACTTCGATTTGGAGAATATTGTTCCAGCCCATGGCAGGTTATTGCCACCTTGACTATCACAGCAGACACAAAGTGTCCTGGGAGAAGTAGAGAGTGTTCAAGAGGTGAAACCAATTTTAAGTATACACTTTACAACTAACGTTCTTTTCCGTTTAAGGTTCAAGTCTGGACCTGAGGGTTTGTGGGATCTGCTTTTGAGCTTGACTATCTAGAAATGAAGCCAGCCCTGTCTGAGTGGTAATGAACAATCTGCAAAAGCTGGCAGGCTGGAGAGTGAAAAAGTCAGGAACTCAGCCAGCAGCTTCCTTTATCTCAGTCCATCTGTGTCAACAGTCCCCAAAACATCTGAGCATTTTGTATGGGCTAGGGAACTGGTTACCTTACTATTAGGACAGACCTTTCTGGAAAGCTCCCCTTGGAGGGTTCATGATGATGTCACAGAAGGTCTTGAAGTAATTCATTTCTTTTAGCTGACACAAACATTGGGATACAACGCCTCTGTAGAAAAGCACACTTAAGGCCAAAGTTTATAGCCCAAGGCTTTGACTAGGAAGAGGCGCTTTATTATAAAAATCACAAAACTTTGCAGGGGGTGGGAAGAATGAAGGGACACTCCACATTTACACTGACATTCTGTTTTTTGTTAGCCCTAAAAATACTGCCTCAGGGCATCCAAAGAATGTGAAGTAAAAATCCAAAGATAGCATATTTAAAAGAAAAGAAAAATAAAGCTTCTTTAGAAGGGACATCGTAACTGGAAGTTTCTGTCAGTTGGTCATTTCAATGCAGGGGATTTAAAAACAACCAGAGTTCTACAATGAGCGGCTTCAGTAATGAGAAAATCCTGAAATACTTCTCTTCCAAAATGCAGGTCTATAATCATGTCCTTTCACAAATGTGGACTTGCTTATGTAATCCTCTGAGCACCCCTAGCCCCTTTGTGGTGAAAATGTCAAGGTACAAAGGGGACTAGAAGATGGGCAATTTATGGGAGAATGGAAGGCCTAATCCACCAACACCTTAGGCAAACTTCATTAACCTTTGGGATACCAGTACTCATTTGTTAAAGAACTTCGACCTATCCAAAATAGCTCAGGCATCAGGTGCTAACTTAATTGGAATTTGGATCTCCTGACTTTCCTTTATCCTTCACTAGTTCTTTGAGTGGTGGAGCTTTAAGTGAGGCTATTTGTGATCTGGAGACAGTATAATAGCTTATTTTCAAGTAATCGACATTGTGGGGTGGGTGTTTACATTTAGGATCGCCTTTCTTGCAAGTTTTAGTTCTGAGGCTTAATTGCCTTTGGTCCCAGGAAAGAAAAATCAGCCACAGGGTGGAGAGATTCTGGGAAGTATGTGTGGGTGGGGAAAGGGGGTAGAGGGAGGGAGGAGGGTGCACAGTCCTGAAGGAACACCTACTCTTTAATGGTGGGAGGGAGGTGAAAGGCAGCTGAGGGGACAGAGGAATGAGTGACTGCTAAGGAATTAGCTCTGGCTCCAGTCTTCTAGAGGGGCCACCCCTTCGCAGTATCTGATTTTAACCCTCAGTTTACCTTGGCAAATAAAAATCACACTCCTTTGCTGGCAGCTGCCATTGCTGTTTCAATACAGATAGCACCTTCAAGTTGGAAATTCGGAGGGGAAAACATATTTCTTAGTTTTCTTCTCAAAAATCGAAAGTGAGAATATGTGTAAGTAAATATGATATTTCCTCCACATCAAGGACATGCATTCTAAAAGAATAATATTTAGCCTTTTCTATTGGCTGCCATTCAAAGGCCTGGAAACATTTACTAGCAAATTTAATTACTTTGCATTTTATAGCTGAAAAGTTGGAACTAGCAAGGCTAAGAAGAAGAAAAAAGTACTGTAGCTGTCCAATCTAAGGTACAACCAACTTGATTTCAACACACATTCCCAAAGGCTTGGAAAAGCCCCACATTGAGGCAGTACAGAGACAATTCATATTCAGACAGCATTTATTAATCACTTACTATTTGCTGAGCACTTCTACATCTGCTATCCTACTTAATTCTCAACAGTAACCCAATAAAGAAGATAATTATTAACATCTCTATTTTACCCATGAGGAAAAATGAGGTTCTAAAAATGGAAATTTACTATGTGTTTGCATTTATAGCTTCTAAAAGGTTTGCAATACATTCATTCTTTTAATCCTCACAGCATCTTTTCAAATTATGCATCAGACATTAATATTTATAAAGTATAAAATGAGCAAACTGAACTCCGAAAAATGAAGTAACTGAAGGTCATACTACTAATCAGCAGCAGATTTGGGGCTTAATGGAGTCTTCTAGCTCTAACCGCTCAGCTCTACCCACTTCGGGTTAGCCTCATTTCACACAGGCCATGTGACTCAGTGAATGCTCCCTAAGACAATCACCAGCTCTACATAATAAGGAAGGTTGTTCACATAGCAAGCATGTACACGCCACACACTAAGCAAGACACTGCAAGGCCCCAATCTGAGTTCCATACTTGCTTTCCTCAGGTATCCGCTAGCTTAACAGGACGGTGGCTCAGAGACGATCAAACCCTACAATAAAGAACACCTAGGCAAAGAGTATAAGGGAAGTGATGGTGAAGTCCGTGTTATCAACAGTGACAAAGACATGAGTTCCAATGTGGGAGGAAAAAGCGTGAAGAGGGTTCTTGGGGAGGCCGCCTTGAAAGTCAAGTAGGAAATGGAACTAAATGACCTTCCAAAAGAGAAGGGGACCACATGAATCACTATTTAAAAGAAAACAGAAAAAAATACCCATTTAGGGGACAAGATATACAACCCCCTCCAAAAAGGTGTATTCCTCTGAGTAATCAGAAGTTGTAAAAATATTGCTGCTACCAAGGCTGTAGCAATTGCCCTGCTTTGTGTTCATTGTGAATTTTAAGATGAAGAGATCTTGTGCTACAAAAAATGTATTTTATTTTTTACTTTTGTAATGCTTGAAAATGGTGAATGATATCAAATGGCAGTGAAATGCTTCTAAATGACACTAGAAAGCAAAATAGAATCTCAAAAGACTGCACAGAATATTAATTTAAAGAAAATAAAATCATTTGGAATATAAATCAAAGATAATAAACCTATCATGCTGTCAAAATTTGGAAGATTTTCAATAAGGTATTGCATCCTAGATACCACATACAATCAGACAATTTTCTTGGATATTACAACTCTAATACAGAGCACCACAAAATGCTTCCCCAGCACCCCAAGCCAGTCCCAATCCTGAAATAAAAACTGGCAAATAAGTAATGTTGCCTGGAAAAGCAATATTTGAAAACCCCATTTCCAAGATGAAGAATGTCATAAAAAGAAATTAAATAAACTTCACCAAAGCCAGCAATGCCCCAGTTGCTTCAAGCTCCCCAAACAGATTGCTTGACAGAAAAAAATACAAATCATGAGATTTACTAATTACAAGCATTTAAAGAATTAACATCTATGTTTAATTAGGAAGTTGGAATGCAAAACCCACAGTTCCAACAGCTTCCAACCTCTTCTCCCCAAACACAGGCTAGTAAGTTCGATGGTCCAGCTTGCCTGGCATACAAAGTCGCTGACACTGCAAGGGGTTACCTCATGAGGAACTTTAGCCTCTGACTAGGGTCCTGCTCAGGAAAGCTAATGTTTGAAATGTCTCCCTCCCAACTGCCTAACAGCCGCTCATCACAGAAATCCTGTCCATCATAAAGAAGAATGCTTGGGCCATGGATATTGCTCAGTGGCACAGCACCTGGGTGGCGAGTGCAAGGTCAGGAGTTCAATTCTTGGTACAAAAGAAGAAGAAGAAGAAAATGAATGCTTGGTCTAAACAGTCATACATTCAAACCACCCTATGTGTAGGAAGCTATATCTCAACCCCTGGAAGCATTCTTCAGGTCTTATTTGAAATCTTATCACATTCTAGTATGTCCAACAAGCAACTGACACCTTCTCAGGACTAGACTGAAAACCTATACTAGTGATGGCAAGCCTTTCAGAGCTTTCAATGATAACAAACAGATAGCTCCAACGCACGCGCCGTGGGCTTACCACCACTGACCTATACTATTACAACACGAAGAAGTGGTTAAAACAAAGGAAGCACAGGTTCCTCTCAGAGAGTCTTAGCCACAGCTATCATGGCTGAAACCAGGAGATTTTGAATATTCAGGATAAAAGGAACCTTAGACATCGGATTCTGAGTTCACTTGAAGAACTCAATTTGATTTATTCTTATTTCTTATATACCAACCGAACACCTTCTTAGTATAAGCTTCCTGTCTGGGCACTGGAAACGCAGAGTGAAGATTCACCTCCTGTGCTTACCAGTTCGTTAACTAGAGAGATAGTGTACAAGGAAGCCAAAGGGCCTGCGGAGCCAGGAAACCCTGTCCCCATCATTTGGAGGCTAAGCGCCCACAGTATTCACAAATGCCCTCCTAGCACTTCTCTACTTCTTCTTCTTGCTCAATAAAACACTAGCTTCAAAAGGTGCCAGGAGCTGGACTTCAGAGGGCTTTAGACTGTAGCCTTTCACTTTTATACACAAGTCGCTCTGCATAGTAAGTGCCAAGTGGTTGGTGTGCAGCCTTCGCTGGGACAGTCCAAGTATGGGTGAAAAACTTTCCAGGATTTGCCATTACATCACAAATGCTAACAAAGTATTTATTCACTGATCTATTTCCTAAGCACAAGTTCATGTCTTCCTTTCCCTTTCTACATCTCTCCATACTCCCCCTCCCCGCTCCGCGAAATTAAAGCAAATCCTGGGTAAAGAAATGTAGAGAAAGAAATCTCATGTGAGAAGATGTGTTGTAAATTTAGCAGAGATTTTCCTTAACCAATAGAGCGTGTGTTTGTGTTTGTGTGTGTGTGTGTGTGTGTACTACTGGGCATTGAACCCAGCGGCACTCTACCACTGCCCTACATACCCAACAATTTCTATTTTTTTACTTTGAAACAGGGTCTTGCTGAGTTGCTCAAGGTACGCTCAAACTTGCCAAATTCCTGCCTCAGCCTCCCAAGTAGCTGATATTACAGGTGCGTGTGACCACTCCCGGCAACCAAAAATTTTTTACTGAGTGCCTAACACATGTCAAACTTATAAATAGGAATTATCTTATGTATGATGGCTAGAGAAAAAGAAGCCAAGATGAGGAGGAAAAGAAGAAGAGAAGGAGAAAGAGAGGGAAAGGGGAAGCAATGGAAGAACGGGGAGATAGACAATGGTAGAGAATATATTTTGAAATTGAAATTAAATCACAATCTGAGGATGTGTTGATTTATTGGAGTGTCTCTGCACTCTACCCCTCTGCTAGGCAGCTATCACTATGCAGAAATGAGTAAGAGCAAGAGATATTTTTTTATTTTAAAGAGAATAATAAAAAAGCACAATAGCAAAATACCAACAACATAGACAAAAGCAAAACAAAGGAAAAACAATAATGATACCGGGATTCAGAACAAAATGATAGGAGTAACAGTGACTGTTATATTACATATTGTTATCTTCAATGAGGTGGCTCAGATTCCCAGACGTGCAAGATTGATCAAACCATTAAAGAGAATAAAAATTAAGAAGAGATTATTCATGTCTCTAGGAGGTGATAAAGGAATTAACACTGAAATAGAAATGACTGTTCCAAAGACAGATCAGGAAGTGCCACCAAGACGTACAAAGTGCTAAAGAGTAGAATGAGCATATCTAACCTAGGGCAATGGAATAGTTAGAGTGGACAGCAATATCAGAGATGGGGGGGAAATAGCTTTCCAAATAAATTTTGAAGACAAAAATGACCACATTATGTAATAAAACAGATAAGAAAACAGTTGCGAAGTGGAAAAGGTCACTCTGAAGACAGGATCAGGGTGCATCACATCATGTTGGAGATTGACAGCACAGAGTGAGATGTGCAGAATGAAAGGACCACTGGAAAGGACCAACAGCTGCAGCAAGGTCCTGCATGTGCTGATAAACATGGATAAAGCTCAGGGATTCTTCCTGACACAAGAGGGAATTCTACAGTGCCCGAAAGTAAGTTAGAATGTTATTATAACATTTTACATTGTACAACATATGAAGTGGGGGAGTGTATACCCAGGATCACCAAAAGGTCTACACAAAAAGTGTTTTACACTACAGATATAATTTAACTGCTTATCAACTGATAAATTGATAAACTGAATACGGTCTATCTATACAACAGATATTACTCAGCAATGCAAAGGAATGAAGCATCGATCCACACTACAGCTTGTGGTTTCCAGGAGCTGCAAGGTAGCAGGAATAAGAGGTTTCTGTTAGCAGACACAGAGTTTCCTTTCAGGACAATGACAATGTTCTGTAATTAGTGGTGACAGTTGCATATGTTTGTGAGTAGGCTCAAAACTCTCAGACATGTGCACTTATTTTTAAAGGCTGAATTTCACGTTAAATGAATTCTTAACAATAGAAAATACAAAATGGGAAGTCATGGGTATTTATACATTGTTGCCAACATCTTTTCAGAAAGTGAGCAAGAGAGTTACCTGCTGAAACTGAAGAAGTGGGGAATGACGTCTTGGTCTAATGGAAAGCAAGACTGCATAGTACCACTGCTGGGAGGAAAGAATACACAATCATAATGAAAATAACAGCTAAACCTACTGAGCAGAGATGATGTGAGATGGTCCAACGGAAAATAACGGCCAGGACAGAATTGAAATCAGCCTGAACACTGAGTGGGCAGCTCCACTGGAATATGAACCCATCAACAGAGGACAGTAGCCTTAACAGCATGAGATGTTTGGTCATAATCTCCGTGCTAAGCCACCCAAACAGAGGCATTATCCATACGAGGCCAGGGTTCAAAGTAAAAACAAGAATAAAAGAAAATTCAACAGAGACACTAGGACCTACAAACCATGTGTGGGACAAATAATTCACATATTTAGCTCAGACATGTTAATAAAGAAGAAAAGAAACAAAAGCCAGCAATAACATCAAGCTTCAGGGATAAAACATCCAAATCCATACTTGCTACCACACATTATCAAAAATGTGAATTATGAACAAAAAGTTAGAGAACAAAAATAACAACAGAAAGTGATACACACTCAGGAAAAACAAAACAATCAATAGAGTATCTGTATAGCCCATATGTTGGAACGAGTGAATGAGGACTTCAAGAGACCTGTCAAAATATGTGCATCACCAAATTAAGGGAAACTATTTTTAAAGAGTTAGGAGAAAGTATGACAATGTAAACATAACAAAGAAAATATCCTCAAGGAAAGAGAAATTATTTTGAAAACAAAACAAAGAGTGATTTATTTAGATGTGCAAAAACTTTTCAATAAGATTCCGCTTGCGAATTCTTTGAAGTATTTCCCATGCAGTTTGATTTTGTTCATGAACTCTCTGCCTACCTCTAAGTCTTCAAGATTTTCACATACTTTCTCTTCCAGTAGATTTGTTGTTTCTGTTTTAATATTTAGATCTCTAATCCATTTTGACTTTAATTTGGTGCATGGTGATAGACATGGGTCTAGTTTTACTCTTTTGCATGTGGAGAGCCAGTTTTTCCAGCACCATTTATTAAAGAGGCTATCTTTCCTCCAGTGAACTTGTCTGCCACATTTGTGAAAGATAAGGTGGCCAAGTGTGTTTGTGGTCGTGGCTATGTCTTCCAATCTGTTCCACTGATCCTCAGGTCTGGTTTTTTTTAACCGATACCATGCTGATTTTATAACAGTAGCTTTGTAATATAATTTCAAGTCAGGGTTTGTGATTCCACCTTCCTTGCCTTTGTTGCCCAGGATTACTTTTGCTATTCTGGGTCTCTTCTGGTTCCACATGAATTTTCATTGTTTGATCATTCTTACATGCCTTCATATGTTTATCTGAGTAACCAATTTGAAGACAACAATATGTAATACAACAACCATTGTTAATTTCTGATCACCTTGTCTGAAATTCTGTATTAATTGTATTGTTTTTAGGTGTTTCATTTATGTCTGAGTGTTTGTTAATATATTTTGGTTCTTTTATCTTTAAAATAAAAAAATTAAAAGAAAAAAACAAAAATATATATATATATACAAGGATAGCTAAGTTTATTGCTGATGTCTATTGGTTTATTGAAAGGGACAGTTAATGGTTACATGTTTTTCTCTCTTGACAAATTTATCATGCTTATATCTGTTAATCAGAGCAACTAATTGGAAGACAACAATATGCAATATAACAACCATTGCTGAATTCCTACCACCTTGTTTAAAGAAGCTCTGAATCATTTCTAATGTTTGTTATTAATTGTTATTGTCTTTAATTGTTTGATCAAACTTGCATTCTTACATCTGGTAATTTTAGCAACTTTGTTGTAGATAAAAATATGTAATATAACAACCATTGTCAATTCCTATCATCTTGTTTTAGAATCCTGTATTGTTTTTATTGTTTTTGTATTTTTTTGTCTTCATTATTGTTATCTTGCTATTGTTTTTTTTTTTCCTTTCTCTTTAAAATAAAAAAGAATGGGGAATTCTGGAGTGGAAAATTAGAAAAAGAAAAATAAATTAAAAATTACTAGAGACACACAATGACAGACTCAAGTGGGACAAGAAAAATTAGTAAACTAAATAATAAATCAACATAAATTATTTGATCTGATGAAGAAAAGAAAAGGGACTGGGATAAAAATTTATATCCTAAGAAACCTGTGGGACAACAATAAGCATCAAATGAATAATGAAAATTCCAAAAGGAAACAGAAAAATAGGAGTAAAAATATTTGAAAAAATATTTTGTTGTACTTTTGAAGATAGTAAAACTGCCCTTGATAAGAAGAGGAAAATGAGAAAAAATCTATAAAGAAGCTAAAGGTTTTTTATAAAATTCATACAGTAGAGGATCAATACAATTAATAGCTGGAGTAGGATAGCATTCAAAATGTTAAAAGACAGAAAAGGTCAACCAAGAATTCTACGTGGAATAAAACTGTCCATCAAAATGGAAGGCAAAATGATATTCCCAGATAAGCAAAGACAGAGAGTTCATTAGTGAAAGAACTGACTGAAGCCTTGTATCTAGAATATGTAAAGAACTCACAGGATTCAATAATGAGAACACAAACCAATTTAAATGAGTAAAATATTTGAACAGACATTTCATCAAAATGATATATGAATGTCTAATAAATACATGATGTCAATTGGTCATTAGCCATAGGAGATTAAATTAAAATCAAAAGGAGATATCACTATCCATTAAAGTAAATACAATAAAAACAATAGAAAATAACAAGCATTGGCCAGGATGTGGTGAACCTAGAATCCCGTATACTGCTATTGAGAAAGTACAGTAGTACTGCTACTTTGGAAAATATTTTGGCAGCTTCTTAGAAGTTTCACCTACACCTAAAATATAACCTAGTACTTGTACTCCTAGGTATATATCTTCAAATAATTGTAAATGCATGTTCACCTACAGACCTGCACATAAATAATTATAGCAGCATTACTTCTAATTGCCCAAAATGAACATAATCCAAGTGCATATCAACCTATAATGAACAAATAAAATGTGGTATATCCATATAATGAAATATTATTTGGCCATAAGAAGAAATTAAGTACTAATACACCATACAACATGCATAATCCTCAAAAACGTGATACTGGTAAAAGAAGACGGATGCAAAAGACTACGTGTTTTATTATTTCCCTTACATGAAATGTGCAGAAAAAGTAAAATTATAGAAAATGATTCATTCACTGGTTACCCAAGACAAGAATTAGAAGTAAGAACTGACCCAAACAGACACAAGAGAACTTTGTGGGCCACTGGAAATACTGTAAAACTGGATTGTGATTATTGGCACACAATTTTATAAATTTTCTAAAATCATTACATTTGCAAAACAACACATAAATCAATAAGCTGTTATGTGTATATACATGCATACACCCCTACAGAATTTACACTTTGCATGCTGCTCACTGTGCTATAGTTATTTTCCATACTTGATCCAATTCAGTATTCATACATAGCCCTCTAAGATGAGTATTGTCATCATCCCCAAATTATTTGTTAAGGAAACTAAAGCAAGTAAGATTAGATCAATTTTCCCAGTTACACAGGTGGTAGGGAACAGACCCCAGATATGAGCTCAGTTCTCATCAGATGCCAGTACTTTTGCTAACTGCTGTAACATCTTACCTCTCTGAAGCATTGGTTAAAGAGGAATAAAAGAGTATTCAAGTAAAAGGGAAGGTCTAGGTAAGACCAAAAATCCTTATTAACTTGTGTATCCAATACGTACTATTTTGTGAATTTCTCCAGTAACATTTAGTACTCCAAGAAAAGAGAGATTATCCTGGGCATTGGATCAAGAATGACATATGATTAAGGTATTGAGGGATTTTAGGGTCATGAGTCATCTGTGAAATGGTTGAGAGTGGAGACCAAGATATAGGGTAGCTAGGATTCATGGTAGAGGGCAAAGGCAAGGAGATTTAAAGCAAGCAGTAACTTCTATACTGAGTGAAAAGAGAACAGGGAAAGGTGTGAAAACCAACAAGTCTTGAGAGCACCAAGACCAGACAAGAAAGAAATGAACAGTCAAATGGATGTGCTTAGATGAATGTGGCCACAGACAAACTTATAAGCTCAAAGGTGTAACCTTCCTAGTTAGTGCCTACATCAATGGAGTACAAGCTCAGATGATTAAAGCAAGGGTGTCTTGGTCACTTTCTTGTTGCTGGAAAAAAACACCCAACAGCCACAATTTAAAGGAAAACAGGCTTATTTTGGCTCATGTTTTAGAAGTTTTAGAGCTTGCATGGTTGGCTGGCTCCAACACCATATGACCTGGCAGCGGGGCCTGGTGGAGGCCAGCTGCTCATTGACATGGTAGAGAAGAAGCAGAGAAAGCAGAGGAGCTGAGAAGGGAGATAAACCCTTCTAGGGCACACCCCCAGTGACCCGCCTCTTCCAACCAGGCCCCACCTCCTAACAGCAATTCCACTATAAACCCCTTTAATCCAATCACTTTCCAAAAGCCCCACCTATGAATGCATGAGGTTCTTGTGGACATATAGCTACAAACCATAACCAAGGGTGTACAGAAGCTGTGAGGTATTAAAAGCATCATTAATATGAAAGTAAATGGAGGATAGGTGGAAGAAAAGACTGTGAAAAATAATGCAAAGATTTTAAATTTCTCCTCCACTAACCTAAACAATTGGGATACATATGCACCAGTAACTCCTTATGGACAATGCTTCTATTAAAGACAGCATAGTGTTTGGAGCCCAAAAGAGTAATACATACTTACTACATGCCAATCAGTGGCTATATGCTTTACCTAGATTATTTTATTTAGTCCTTACTACCCTAAGAGGGCAGTACTATCATTATCATTCTCACTGTTTTTATTTTCATGTCTCAGGAAAAAGAAACAGACTCAGAGAACACATGATATGCCCAAAGTCACACAGCTATCAAGTGGAAGAACTGAGATTGGAATTCATAGAGTTTGACTCTAGGATCATAACTCCTAAAAGTTCAGGTCTGTAAAAAATAGAGATATGGAAAAAATGGATGGATACTGGTTTCAAGTGTACACTTCCACGGCTATTATTAGCATCAGAGCTATTTCCATGTTGAATCATCAGAATGATTCAATATGCCCAGAGTACTCTGAGCTCTGATGTATGTATTACTTTTGGTTTTTAAATTCTGCAATTATCTCCTTCTAACTAATAGTCAAATATCGATAAAGCTCATTCTGCAGTTACAGATGTTGAAAATGCAATGGCAGATGAATCTCACTTCCACCCTGCTACTGGCTAAGGCTGTTACATATACAATCTTAGTGACAAACATAGGGACAGAGGACAAAAGCTGAAGGTCACTATCTTTCAAGTCTAGGGAATTTGGGGAGTACTTCCGCCTGAATTAAGGCCAACAGTCATCAGAGAAGTTGGCTAAAGGATCTGTTGAATTTACTTTTACCTAATTATAGCAATCAACTGACATTTTCAAAGGGCTTCAATTATTCAGTCAGCATCCCTGAGAACTCAGCACCAGATACAAATAAATTACATGTATTTATGTATCTTTCTTGGTCAAGGTTTGCTGATAGGGAAGTGAGAGAACTTTCTGAGGAAGTATAAAAATGTGCAGCAGCAGTTCTTAACTTATTTTAGTTCTTAACTTAACTTTCATATGCTCAAGTAGAATGGGATAAGCCATTCCAGAGTCTTTCCTCAGCAAATTTTACAGACACAAGCATGAATAACTTTGTACATAATCTTGGGGAGGAGTATAAAACTCTCTGAAGCACATTCAAAGTCTCCTTGGAATTTCAAGAATGCCAGGCTGAGTGTAGCAAGCAGGGTAAAAATGTTATCATCTGATATATTTTCACACCCAAGTTTTTATCAAAACATTGCTAATTGAAAACACAGAATGTTTCACTAGTTAGAATTTAGCTTTGTATTTAATATGGTCATTAAAAGCAAATCCAATAATACTACTTCAATAATACTTTTGTTTAAAATACCCAGTCAGGCTAGGGATGGTGGAATATACCTGGAAATCCCAGCACTGTGGAGGGTTGAGGCAGAAAGATCAGAAGTTTGAGCCCAGGCTGGGTAATTTAGCCACATAGCAAGACCATGTCTCAAGTGTAAAACAGGCTTGCTCCTCAGTCAGGTTATAAGATTCTTGACTCTCCTTGCATTACTTCTAGTGTATACTATTGCTACTCAAAACGCGGTTCACAGATCAACAGCATGAGCCTCACCTGAGACCTTAACAAAAACACAAAATCCCAGGCTTCATGCCAGGGGCTCCAGAAGAGCCTGTATTTTCTAAGATTCCCAGGTGATCCTACATACACATTGCATCTGAGAACTGATGTACAGAAGAGCAGATAGAGGTGCAGAGAGATAGTAAAATAAGGTCCTGAGCTCAGTTCTAACATTGGTTAGTACCTGATTTTGAGAAGCTCTCCAACCTCTCTAAAGATGCTTCCTCAACTCCATCAGGACCCCAAAGGATTGCTGTGCTTGACACTATAATCACGTGATAGATGGCAGTTGCTATTTTTACTGTTAAGACTGTCATTAAATCGTCAGCATGTATAAGGCCCTGGGTTCCATCTCCAATACCATAAAAAAAGATGATTATTACATTTTACCAAATGCCTTTTTTAGAGTTCAGAAAACATTAAAAAAAAATCTCCCTCTGGATGTGATCAGGATAGAGGAGGAAACACTGTGCAATTGCTCTAGGTAGGCAATTGCCCCAGATAGCTCCTAGGGCTTATACACATGCAAAATTAGGGGGCTGAGGTTCTATGGTCCTGAACATCTCTCAAATGTGTATGTCTGAGCACAGAGGATATAAATGAATCAGAGGCTTAGGGTACAAGCCCAAATGGCTGATAGCCAGCACTGTCCAGGAAGCCCAAAGCAGTTCTACTCAGGCTGGGAGACACTCAGAGACTAGGTGGCCTTGGGGAAGAGAAAGGGGACACTGTTCTAAATAGTATAAATGGAGCCAAAAATGATGGAGTAGAGAAGAATGAAGATAGCTTTGAGGTCTACCAAGTGCCATCAAAGATGGTTTCAATTAAAACAGTCATATACTTACGGAGTTTCCTAACTACACAATCCAGGGCTAATTTCCGAATGGTAAGGGACAGAACCAAGCCCAAAACCTAACAGGCCCCGACATTCCAAATCCAGGGCTTTTCCCACTGTACTCAAGAAGCTTCATTCAGAACTCACCAGTAATCAAAATTCTCTATTTAATGTGTGTGTGGCTCTTTGTAAAGACTGTCAGTTCCAGTTCATGTCTGGTTCCCCAAACTGGGGCGCTTCTGAGGGCATCACAAGTTAGAGTTTGGCATCAGTTTTTAGGATACAGTGTCGTGATACAGTCAAAACAGTTTTGGAATTACAAGAAAAACATAAAGCAATTTTTGGAATGAAAAAGATTATTAAGTTAGTAACATTTTATTTTCAAAGATGATGCAGTTTCCAAAGGGATAAAATAAGAGGCTGAAGGGCAGGAAGTCTGCGTTCATATGAGAAGCATAATATTGCCAAAAAAACTGAGTGAGTGTGTACTTTTTAATTTCATTTCAAGTGCAACCAACTTTATTTTAGCTATAAAATCAAATTCACTCTTTTCTATTTATTGTTCAATTCAAATTCCATTACCTGTCCATTAGGATTCAGTATATTTTTAAAAACAAAAAAAAATTTAAAATTTCCCCCTCTTCTTACCTTTTAGTGCCATTTGAATTTAATATAGAGGCCCTGATGTGAGCAAACAGACGACGACAGACACACAGCGCCCCTAAGCCCCAGTGCAAGGGCTGGACCACTCACCAACTCCAAGATGGCTCAACACTTTGCTTTCCCTTGGCACAGGGCAGCAGAGGCAAAGACTAAATAACTGACCTGACCCTGGACAAGGACAATGCCTGGGGAGAGGATGGAGCAACCAGATCATATGGCTGGCAACAGTAAGTCCGTCAGTCCACTTGAAATACCTCACAGCAGCCTATATCCAGCACAGACTAGAGGGTTAATTGTGCTTCCGACCTATCAAGAAAACCAAGGACATGGCTTGGCTCAGATGGTAAAGACTGTCTGGGGTGAAGGGACAGAGGAGCCTAAGGTACAGGGAGGGCACCTCCAAAATCTAAATGCCCTAAAGCTAGAGAGAGAAAATCATGACTGCATCCCAAGACTGCGGATCTTGGAAAGAAAACATTCATTCAAAACCACAGAAGTTTTTTGACTCCATATTTTTAAACTTTTAAATTTTTATATTTTTTATTATTTTTACCTTTCCAACAGTGGCTTTTTTGGGGATTTGAGGTTTTCTCTGCCTTTCTTGATTTCCTCTTTTAGTTTCCATTCTCTCCTTTTCACTTTTCCCCTTTCAACTTTTTTCTCTCCCTTTTTATCTTTTTTCTTTTCTGTATTTTGATCTGTTTATTCTTTCTTCTTTCTCTTGTTTGTTCCTTCCTGTGACTTCTCTAACAATTTCTTTTCATTCCTCAACAGGACCCCCATCACATTTTCTTTCCTCCTTCTCTTATAACACTGATTAAGTTTCCAAATTTTCCTTTTTTTTCCATTCTCCAGTTTCCCACACCCTCTAAATTTACTAGGACAACTACTAAACTTTATGAATCTCTAGGTAGCTAGTTAATTTTATGCTATTGTTGTTGAATACTGTTCTATGGATAGTAGAAGTAAAGTTGTTCCATTTAGCACATAGTTACCATAGGTCAACAGTGAGTCAACATTTGATTAGTCTTGGTGTTCATACTGTAATTATAGATCATTTTCTATGGTTAGGTGTGGCATATTATTGGCCCTTAGGTTTTGTCAATACTGTTTGTATTTCTTGCAGTAATTGATGCTGATTTATTACTATAGCCAAGGTGACATAGCTGTTGCTATTAACTGGTTTTCTTGTGATGCCAGTATTTGGATCGCCTTGGGGTCATCAACAATACTGCAGTCCATTCCTAGAGAACTCAGTACTTGGTCCAGTGTGCTACATCCTCCCATCCCGAATAAATGAAAGTGGTTAGATCCTGGGAAAGAGGCAAAGGCTAATAGTTAGTCATACCTGGAAGACACCAATGAAAAGTAGACATTAATTAAAGAGATCCTCATACTAGAAACAAAGTTTTCCAGCGTAATGAGCCTTCAAACTTCAAAGCAAAGATGGGAAAAAAATAGAAACATAACAAAAACTAACAACAAGTTGAAACTTGCAACTCCCCCCAAAGCTGATTCACGGGGAATCAAATGGGAGGAACCAAAAGGAATACACATAAATTATTCAAAATTATATCAGAAGTGATAACAAAACAGATCAATAAGGCACCTGGCAAGTTCACAGAAGATACAAGTAAACAGATATGCTCCCCCCAAAAATGATGAGCAAATCTACAGAAGAAATAAATAAAAAGCTAGCAGAGGTGAAAACAATGATGCAAAACATAAATTAACAGCATTGAAAAGAATTAGAGTCCATCAAAAAGCTTTAAATAGAAATTCATGAGATCAAACACTCTATCAAAACTATGGGCAGACACGACTAATGTGATGACAGAATGTCAGAACAAGTGAACATGAAAACACAACAAGTGAACATGAAAAATGGATTCAACAACTCCTAGATGATGAAAAGAAGACTAATCTCATATTATTTGGAATTAGTGAAATATCAGAAGTCAGCACAAATGTCATTTCAAAACATCTTTTATGAAATAGTAGCAGAAAACTTTCCAAATAAGGGAAAACAATTTAACATACAGAATAAGTAAGGGATGTAGAACCCCAAATAGCCATAATCAGATAAGAACCTCTCACAGTGTATTATAGTCAAAATATCAGAAGTCCATAACAAGAGCAGAATTTTAAAAGATGTTAGAGAAAAACAACAAATCACTTATAAAGGAAAATCTATTAGAATTGCAACAGACTTATGATACAAACCTTGAAATCCAAGAGAGCTCGGAGTGAAGTGTTTCAAGCCATAAAATAAAAAATTTCCAGCCTAAGTTGATATGTCCTGCAAGTGGAGTAAATAAGATATTTCATGATAAAGAGTACCTAAAGAAGTTTATGACTACTAAACCAGTGCTCCAAAAAAATTCTGAAAGACATCCTGGAAAGAGAAAATGATGTTAACAGCAGCAAAAGGTCTAATAGAATGAATATATCAGGTAAAGTGAGCAGTTAAGTAGATGGAATAAAGGGGAAATCACCAAAAGGAGAAAAAAGGAATGATAAGTCAATACCTATCAGTAATAAATATCAATGTAAATGGTCTCAATTCCCCAATCAAAAGTCAAAGACTGGCGGAATGGATAAAGAAACAAAATCCAATGGCATGGTGTATCTAAGAAACACATTTAACCCAGGAAGAAATTCATAGACTAAAAATCAAAGATGGAAAACAATATTCCATGCAACAGAAACCCCCAAAAAGCAGTAGTAGTTATCCTATATTCAGAAAAAGTGAACTTTAAGCCAAAAATGTTCATAAGAGGCAACATAGGTCACTATTACATATTGGTTAGGGGAAGAATGCAACAGGAAGAGAAAACAATGATTAAAATATATACACCAAACAATGGCCCACACAACTTTATGAAACAAGTACTAGTGGACAAAAAATACCAGACAAACACAAACACAATTATACTGGGGAAACTCATTACCCCACTGTCACAAATAGATCAATTAGACAAAAATTTTTAAAAAGTCTCAGAGTTGGAAAAATCTTCAAACAAATAAACTTAATAGATACATACAAAGTGTTCCACTTAACAACAAAATACACATTCTTCTCAGAAGCACATGGAATTATCTCCAAAATAGACCACATGGTAGCCAAAAAGCAAGCTTAAGTAAATGTGAAAGAACTGAAATTATACAATGAACATTATCAGATCATAGCGCTATGAAACTGGAAATAAACAAAAGAAAACACAGAAATTATGTAAACGCATAGAAATGGGACAATATACTCTTTAATATACAATGAGTTACAGAAGAAATCAAGTAAAATATTAGACAGTTGCTAGAATGAAATGATAATGCCAGTGCAACATAGCAAAACATATTACACAATGAAAACAATCTTAAGAGGGAAGTTTATAACTGCGAATGCTCACATTACAAAGACAGAGCAACCCCAAATAAATAACCTAATGATGCACTTCAAGGTCCTAGAAAACCAAGAACAACCCAAACCTGAAACTAGTACAAAAAAGGAAAGAAAAGACCAAAAATAATACAATTAGAGGGGCTGGGGATTTAGCTCAGCGGCAAAGCGCCTGCCTGGCAAGCGCAAGGTCGTGAGTTCGGTTCCTGGTACCGGAAAAAAACCAAAAAAAAAAAAAAAAAAAAAAAAAAAAAATACAATTAGAGGTGAAAAAGGTGAGATAACAATGGACATTGCTAAAATTAAAAAGATCATTAACATCTCCTTTGCAAACCTGTATGCCAATAATTTGGAGATTTAACAAATAACGGATAGATTTATAGATGTATATGAATTACCAAAATTGAATCAATAAGATTTAAAAACTCTGAATTATCCATTAACAGGAAAGAAATTGAAGCAGTTATCTAAAAAAAATACTGTATAAGAAATGCCTGATCCAGATGGATTCACTGTTGAATTCTACAAAACTTCAGGGAAGTTCTAACACCAATATCCCTCAAGCTGTTTAACAAAATTCAAAGGGAAGGATTACTCCCAAAGTCATTCCTAGAAGCTACCATTACATTGATTCCAAAAACATGCAAAGATCCAAGTAAAAAAGAGATATAAGACCTATCACACTAAGGAATATAGATGCAAAAATCCTCAAGGAGACAAAACAGAATACCTCAAATCATCAAAAAAGATCACAAGTCATAATCAAGTAGACTTTATCCTAGGATACAAAGATAAAAATTACGTGATGATCTCAATAGATGCAGAAAAAGCTTCTGTCAAACTCTAACACCTATTCATGATAAAAACTTTAAAGAAAATGGTGTAGAAGGACCTTATGGGATGTGATAAAAGCAATTTATGATAAACCTACTGCCAACATCATATTAAATGATGAAAAATTGAAAGCCTTTTCTTTAATATCAGGAATAAGACAAAGATGTCCACCATCACCACTCCTGTTCAACAAAGTACAAATATTAACAAGAGAAATTTTGTAAGAAAAAGAAATAAAAAGGATATATATATGAAAAAAAGACATCAAATTATTGTTATGTGCAGATGACATGACACAGAAGTCAAAAAATCCACCAAAAGACTCTTGGAAGTAATAACCAAATTCATTAATGTAGTCAGATACAAAATCAAAATATAAAAGCTAACGGCGTTCTTGTACACTGGTAATTAATCTATTGAGAAAGAAACTAGGAAAAATAATCCATTGAAAATAGCACCAAGAAAAATTAAATACAACTTAACCTAAGAAAGTGAAAAATTTCTACAACAAAAACTACTGTACTTTGAGCAAGGAAATCAAAGAGGATATTAGAAAATGGAAAGATGTCTTGTTTCTGAGTAGGCAGAATCAATATAGTAAAAACGGCCATACTTCCAAAATTGATATACATTTAATATAATCTCAATTAAAACACCAACAGCATTCATTACAAAACTGGAGACAAGAAATCATAAAATTCATATGAAACCACAAGAGATCCAGAATAGCAAAAGCAATTCTTGGTAACAAGAGCAAAGTAGGATGCATCAAAATCCCAGACTTAAAGCTATATTACAAAGCTACAGTGATAAAAACACACGGGTACTGGCACAAAAATAGACATAAAGATCAATGGAACAGAATAGAGGAAGCAAAAACAACACCAAGCACATTCAACTATTTATCTTTGATAAAGGTGCCAAAACATATATTGGAGCATAGATAGCTTCATTTAAAAATGGTGTTGGGGGCCAGGGATATAGCTTAGTGGCACAAGTATCTGCCTGGCAAGTGTAAGGTCCTGAGTTTGATTCCTGTTACCCGCCCAAAAAAAATAAAAATAAAAATAAAATAAAAATGGTGTTGGGAAAACTGGCTATCATATGCAGGAATTGAATCTAGACCCATTATTTCTCAACATCTACTAAACTAAAATCAAAATGGATCAAAGAACTAAATGTTAAAATAGAAACAACCTGCTTGAACACAAAATAGGTAAAACTCGAAGTCATAGACTTAGGTAAGGATTTCCAGAGCATAACCTGGGTTGCACAGGGAATAGTACTGAGAATCAATAAATGTGATCATATCAAATTTAAAAACTTCTGCATAGCAAGAGAAACAACCAACAGAGTAAAACGGCAATGTACAAAATGGGGAAAATTTGCCAACTTTTCCTCAGTCAAAAGATTAAAATCTACAATATATAAGGAACTCAAAAAATTAGACTCTTCAAAATAAAAGCCCAATCAAAACACAGGTGACTGAAATGAAAAAAAACTTCACAGAAGTAGAAATGGCCAATAAATACATGAAGAAATGTTTAACGTTGCTGACCATTAGAGAAATGCAAACTAAAACAACACTGAAATTCCATCTTACCCCAGAAAGAATGGCTATCATAAAGAAATAAAATAATAAACAAATGCTGGCAAGGCTGTGGGGGAAAAAGGAACACTTCTATACTGTTGGTGGTAATTTAAACTAATCCAACAACTATGAAAATCAGTGTGGATATTCCTCAAAACCCTAAAACTAGAAATTCCACGTGACCTAGCTATTCCCCTTCTAGGTATCTTCCCAAAAGAGTTAAAGACATCATAACACACTGATGTATGCATATCCATATTTACAGTAGCATAATTCATAATAGCTAATTTTTGGAACAGACTATATGTCCATCCATAGATAAATGGATAAAGAAGATGTGGTATTTACACACAATGGAGTACTACTCTGCCATAACAAAAAATAAGCCTGAGTCATTTTCAGGAAAATGTACACATCTTGAGGCCATAATATTAAATGAAGTAAATCAGAAGCACAAGCTTAAATACCACATGGTTTTTCTTATATGAGAAACCCAAACTACAAAAAATAAGCAAATAAAGATAGCTAACAAGACATAGGGAGTTAGATCTTCCTCAAACAGGAAGGGGATCAAGAGATGGGAGGACGTGGTTGTGAGGGAAGGGAAGAGGATGAAAAAGGAATTAAGATGTGTTATGTGCATGTACCAACTCCACACAAGGATGTAAACATTATGTACTGAAAATATATACTAACAAAAAGTTTTAAATGAATTTAATATAGGGAGCATGCACCAAAAAATTGGTAACAAATACATTACTTTCATTTAAATGTGCTCATTAATCTGACCATGTTGACAGAAATTTCTATTTTATTAAACACAACAGCTTCTCGTTTTTCTAGTCTCATTGAAGAAAGCAGTGTTGCTTGCAATAACTGAGTGTACTTCTCAATGAACTAACACAATATTTAAACCTTATGTTCATGGAAATAATTCTAAAATATTGTGTATATTTCTCCAACTTGTCTAAAGTACAATGTTTATAATGAGATCTATGTAGTATAAAGATTGCAACTTAGTTTTTTCATTTATGTGTAACTACAAAGTATATATACATACTCAAGCATTACTTTGCATTTTATATTCATCAGTCATTGGATGAGGCCTTTATATACATTTTGTCTCAGTATCTTAGGGAATACCTTCCGCTGTACTAGGTCATGATAATATGATGCTCAATTTTGAAACTGACATAGAAACTACTCTCTGTTGGTTGGATGTACCCATTTCCTCTCTACAATCAACTGTCCTTTCTGCCTGCTGACATTGCCCTGTGGGTTCTAATCTGTTAGCTTATCAGTGGATGAAGAGTAATTCTGCATGTCTACAGTTAGTACACAGCCTTGATGAAAACTACTTATACAACACAAAAGCTTCTTTTGCTTCTATAGGAATATCTTTCTAATATTGTCACCTGGAAGATACCCATAGTAATTAACTAGAGTAACAAACATTCAGAATGGAAAGCTGATTCCCTTGAAAGAGCCAGGCAACATTACATGTGATGTTTTTTTCATATTATTAGTAACTCAATGAGTATTTTGTGATTGGGAATTTTGAGCAGGTTATAATACGAATATAGGAGTTCTGTGTCATAAACACCTAGAGAGCAATTCCAAGTACCATGCAGGAAAGTCAGAAAGACCATATAACCAAATCCAAAGCATCTGCTGGTAATTCAAAGTATGGGAAAGATTTCAAAGGGAAGTGGTCCATCAGGAGCAATGACATGAAAGAGCTAAGTCTTAAAGAACATTAGATGCAAAGGCAGCAATAAGCAAGGTTTTAGGGAGAAGAAAAATAATTAGGACTACCGCCTGGAGTAGAAGGACGTAACATGATGAAAGTGTTAGATAGAATTCAATAATTATATGGAAACATTTAAAGATTGAGAAATACATGCTACTGAGTAATATCCCGGCTCTTCCCTAGCCAGGATAGCCCAAAATAGATATTTTGTGGGGGAGTGTAAAATGTCCTGGCCATTGCCAGATGATACAAAGACAAATGTGCAAGAACAGGAAACATTTAGCATTCTTAGTAACTCAGATGAGGATGTGGAAGCACAAGCATCGAGTGTGGAGTCCAAAAAGCCTTGGTTCTGGTACTAGTTCAGCCAGTCACTATCTGTGTAGCCCTTAAAAGTATAACTAGTCAGACTCACATGTGTAAACATCAAACTGTCTCCCTAGTGTGAAAACCTAAAAGAGTAAATAAAATCTACAAGGTACAATAGATATTGTGAAAGGGAAGGAAACTGCTCAAAAGGAAAGAATGACTAGGATGAGGGAAAAGAGAAAAGAAGGAAAGAAGGGAAAATATATATATATGTATACACACAATAGCTAATTGTACTCCTAATTTCTATTGCTCTATTGAAAGGAACAGTTACTGTTTAATTGTTTGATCAGTCTTGCATGCTTATATTTGTTTATTTGAGTAACCAATTTGAAGATAACAATATGTAATACAACAACCATTGTTAATTTCCTATCACCTGGTCTAAAATTCTGTATTGTTTTTATGTTGTTTGGTTTAGATCTGTATGTTTAATATGTTTTTGTTCTTTTACCTTTAAAGTAAAAAAAACTTTCTATACCTGAGACCTCATTTCTACAATAGGAATAATAAGGCTGATTTGAGTATTTAGCAAAAGATAATATAAAAGTAATTAACACAGTGAAGAGAACATAATAATAATTGGATAAATGGTAGGTTTTATTACCCAGAGATCATGATATGACCTTGGTCTCTAGAATGCAGAAAAAATAGAGAAGGCAGCTCTAGGCATAGGTAGCATATAGAAAAGGTAAATGTGGAAACTCACTCTATGCTAATGTTCACCACCTCCCTCTCCCTTCTTCCACTTACATCCCTAGTAATGTATGTGTTTTAATTCTCAGTATTTTGGATGTGAATGATTAGATTCATTGTATAGTCTCAGATGAGTCACTTTCTTTTATTTCTGCTGCTAAGAGTCACCTTAACCATGATGCTGTTAGTCTGAGTTAATGCTGTAAATGACTTAACATTGTCCCAATGGTTTGTTTTGTTTTGTTTTGTTTTGTTTATTTTTTGCACCTGGCATCTAACTCAGGACCTTGCACTTGCCAGGCAGGTGCTGTGCCACTGAGCTATATCACTGGTCCTGTCCCAGTAGTTTAGAAAACAAGATGTTTTCTGTTCTCAATACTTACACAGGTTGAGTATCCCTTCTACAAAATGCTTGGGACAAGAAGTATTTCCAATCTTGCATTTTTTGGACTTTGGAATATTTGTTTAGATTTTACTAGCTGAGCATCCCTAATCTGAAAATATGAAATTCAAAATGTCCCCAGAGCTGAAACTTTTTAAACATCATATTAATGCTCAAAAATGTCATTTTTCAGAGCATTTTGGATTTCAGACTTTAGGGATGTTCAACTGTACTAACTACTAGGTTCAAAAACAGGTGCACTCTTCCATCAATTTAAGAGCAACATATATAATGTGTTCTGCATTTCCACAAGCTGAAGAATTAGCACTTGAATAGCAAACAGTGTAAATTCAGTCTGACAGCTCAAATATACATTAATATCTTTCACTTCCAGTCATGATGGAGTAAAAGAAATTGGATTAAACAACTAGAAAATTGGGCAAAATATATGTAAAATGATTTTCTGACATTGAACAAAAGGCAATACAGAACTGCAATCTTTCGAGACAAGGGAAATAAATGAGGCATCCATACAACTTCCCTACCTTACTGCTTGGAGAGGACTTCCATGCTGCAATATAAAGAATGGATCTCTAAACAAAGCCCAGTAGTTTCTAGGTTTTGAGAAGATGTACAGCAAGTGTGAACAGGTCAAAAGAGAAAAACATGAGTGGAAAAAATACCAGAGGACAGAGATGCACAGGAGAGAGCCCCAGAGGTCTTCACATAGATTCTCCCATGTCATTGGGTAAATATTTATCTACATAAATACGGAAGGAAACTTCCCAAGACCAAGGAAATAATTCCTCAAAAAAAGCAGAAATACTAATCCTCATAAACTCAGAAAGGAACGGGAATAGTTTTTGTATTCCTATGAGCAGACTGGAAAGACCTGGTATATATAGAATATTAAGTAGCATTCAAAAATATATTGTCAGCTCTGGGGATATAACTCAGCGGCACAGTGCCTGCCTGACAAATGTGAAGTCCTGAGTTCAATTCCCCAATCCCCCCCAGCCAAAAAAAGACAGAAAGAGTGAAATAATGGAGTAGTTTGGGTGAATTAACTGCTAGAAGTCCAGCTTTTTTTTTTAAATTGGTTACTGTTGTTATGGAAAATGTTACTGGTTTCATTGTCTTCATTGACTGTCTTCCTTTCTCATTACTGAAACACAATACTCATCATACACAATACAAAGGAAGGAAAAGGTTATTTAGTCACAGTTTGTAGAGGTTTTAGTCCAAGGTGGGTTGGCTCCAAGGTGGAACAGCATGGCAGAGTAAAATTGCTCATGGCATGGCAGGCAGAAGGCAAACAGAGATCAAGGGAGGAGGGAGGAAAGTAGACTCTACCAGGCCATGCCCGCACTGATCTATTCCCTCCAACCTGGCTTCACCTCCAAAATCACATTTAGCTATAAATGGATCAGTGGACTTTCACTGATGAATATCACACTTGTATGATCCGATCATCTCCCCTAAACCCCACCTATGGGTGTATGACACTTTGGAAGCATCTAGATATAAACCGTAACATTCCATCCCTAGTCTTCCAAAGACTCATATGCATCCCTTTTTGTTGTTGTTGTTTTTTCTGGTACTGGCGATCGAACTCACGACCTCACGCTTGCCAGGCAGGTGCTGTGCTGCTGAGCTAAATCCCCAGCCCCCTCATAAGCATCCCTTTACACAAAATACATTTAGTCTATCTCTAAGAGTTGCCAAATTCATTAATACTTTCAACATTGCTGAGAAGTCTAAGCCCAAATTCTTTGAGATTTAAGGCAAACTCTTAGCTGTGATACCATGTCTCTGGTATCAAAATCAGTATTAATTACTTTCTCATTACTGAGACAAAATACTGATACAACTTATCACTGACACAACTTAAGGAAGGAAAAGTTTATTTCGGCTCGCACTACAGGTTTACATTCATAATCAGTTGGTTCCAAGGCAGAATGGCATGGCAAGTGGGCATGGCAGAGGTGAATTGCTCATGGCATGGGAGCAGGAAGCAGAAAGAAACCAAGGGAGAAGGGAAGGATATAGACCCTTCCAGGTCATGTCCTTAGTGACGCACTTCCTCCTACCAGGCTTCACCTCTCAACATCATATTTAGCTATAAACTCATCACTGGACTAATAAACTCATCATTGGACTAATACATGACGAATAGCATGCATCTGTGATCCAGTCACCCCCCACAAGCCTCACTTATGAGTACATGAGGCTTTTTATTGAGGGGAGGATAGCTAGATGTAAACCATAACATTGATTTTTTAACATTTTCCTGCCCATTGCATTGTTTCTCTTCTCTGTATGCTCATAACAACTGCATATAATGATATTTTTATATCATCATTTTCAATCTATACACTTCTTATTTTTTCTGTTCTTTAAGGGAGAATTCATTGCCAGTATTCCACCACAATAAGAAATAATAAAAAAGTTCTTTGAGAAGAAGGAAAATATTACCAGATGAAATATTGGAGATGCAAAAGAAATGGAGAGTATGATAAATAATAAATATGTAACTCTTAAAGATTTGTTTTTCATTTTTAAAATTATTTTAAAAGCTAATTTAATAATAACAATATTATTATGTTACACTATGTGCTGCATAGCTTGTGTAGTAAAATTATGGAAAAAAATAGTACCAAAGCTGGGAGGAAGAAAATTAAAATATATATTCGGAATTGTTATGCATTTTTCACACTATATGTGAAATGGTATAATAATATTTTCAGGTAGAATGTCCAAAATGGGATGTTATGGTAAATAGCCTCTAGGATGGATTTCAGTGACCCACACCTTCTGCTATTCATGTCTGTGTGTAATCCCTTCCCTTTGAATGTAGGATAAATATAATGACTCACTTCTAACAGAATAGAGCAAAATTACTGGAAGCCACTTCTGAGATGGCATAAAACAGACTCATTTTTCTCTTCTGCACCTTTGCCTCTTACTGTAGATTTAACATCTAATACAGTTTCTACTGTTTATAAAATTTATATCAGTGGAGCTGGGAATGGTGTTGCATGCCTGTACTCCCAGCACTCTGTGAGGCCAAGGAAGGAGGATCATAAGTTTGAGCCCAGAGTGGACAATTGATTGAGACTTTGTCTCGAAACAAAGTGGGGCGGGGTGGGGGTGGGAACACAGGATATGTAGCTCAGCACAAAGGCCATGCGTTCAATAACCAGGATCAGAGACAAATAAAATTTATAACAATGTAATCATGCTTTATACTTGTATGTAACTTACCTTTCTCAGTTAACAAAATGAGAAAGTACATATTTATCTTCACAATTGCTTTTGCATTCCATTGTATGAATATAATAACTAGTTATCCATGGTCTTTCTGAAAAACCCTTCTGCATTATGCTGTTGTTATATGTTTGTTTTTATTTGTGGTTCTGGAGATCAAACCTGGGACCTTTATGATGCCAGACAAGCACTCTACACCGAAGTACACTTACACGTCCATTTCTGGGTAATTATTTCAAATTATGAATGTTCATGTGTGTTTCACGATGCAGTCTCTTAAGGTGTATAGCTATAATGATCATTGTGGGATATGATATCTTCAATTTTATTAGATAATGCCAAATTATGTTCCAACTTGCTTGTGCCAACTTACACTCTCACAATACCGAAGTCTGGTGAGTCACATTTTTTTTAGTATTATAGCATGATAGTGTGTCATTATGATTTTTATTTGCATTTCTGGTCACTAATGAAATTGAATATACTTTCCTTATACTCCTTTGATTTCTCCTTTTGTATAGCACCTATGGTGTTGTAGTTTGGGGTTTTGCGAGGGGAACAATATCAAACAGGACAAATTTTATAAGATTAGTTGTATCACCCAAAGAATCACATACAAAAAGAGAGTGCAGGAAGTATGTTCACACAGTAAAGACCAAAGAATCCAGCTGAGGGCCTGGATCCCATGGCAAAGTCCTGCATGAGTCCACCTGAAGACCTAGAGCCCATAACAATGCCTCCCAGGAGTCCAACAGGAGGCCTAGAACCCATGACAATGTCTCATGCAGGTCTGCTTCATAGCTCTGTGCTGGGAAATCCCAAAGGTCAGTGGTGGAAGCTAGAAAGTCTTCTGTGCTAGCAGGCTGAGGGATCTGCACTGGAGCCAGGAAGTGATGCTCAAATTAAGAACCAGAGCTCTCCTGAAAAGCACCACAGCCATACTCAGCAACAGTGACATCCCGAGCTCCTCCAATGATGAGGAAAGCCGAGTTCCCTTCAAGAAAGCCAGAGTGACAAGCTTCTCCAAGGAGACTGAGCAGTGCACCATCTTCCCCTCCTGAGCCAAGAAGCAATGCTCAAAGTGAAAAACCAGAGCTCCCCAAAAGTAAACTGTAGCCTTTCTCATCGACAACCAGGTCCTGAGCTCCTCGCTCCTCCTCTGAGTAGAACATCCAAGTTCATCAGGAAAGCCAGCATGACAAGGTCCTCCAGGAAAACCAACAGCTCCCTACCAGCTTCCAACAGCCTCCAACAACAGCCTCCAACAGCCTCCAACAGCCTCCTCTCCAGTTCTGCCTCTTATGCTGCTGGCAACAATCCTCAGGTGGGCCTCGCACATCCAGCACCATGCTGGTTAATTTCAGGTGGGTGTTACAAGTTGACCACCAGTTGTCAATCCATCATATATGGTCTTTCTCATAACTTTTAAAAATTTTTTCAGCTGTACTTCTCTATGTATTATGGATATTCAACAGAGTATAATGTCTTCCCAAATAACCCATTAACACTCCACCAGATGCCTCTCCACAGCTGAAGTATTCTGGCCAATGGGCAAGGTCCTGTATGAAAAATGGGATCCTATACTTTTCTATGAACGGTTCCGTGTTAATGTTGAAAATGAACAGGTTGTCACAGGTGAAAGCCCAGGATGTGATCATCATGCCACCACTGGGTATCCAGCTCATACAACCTCACACCTGTCTCACCCCAGAAGTGATCCCATAAGTGTCTACTGTGGAGTAGGGAGAGAACAATTAAAAATACCTTTGTCAGCAAATGCTCCCGTATGAATTTGATATTCACCAGTAAATGATAAAGTTAGACCATATATAAAAGTTAACTCAAAATGGATCACAGACAAACTGTAAGGGCCAAAACTATAAAACTCTAAGAAGAAAACATAGCTGTAAATCTTCATGACTTACATAAGCAATGGATTCTTATCTATGAAAGCAAAAAGACAAACAAAAATAAAAAGTTCTTAGCCTAAGTACCATCAAACTGTAAAACTTTGTTCATCAAACAATAGCATCAAGAAAATAAAAAGGAAACTCACAAAATGAGAAGATATTTTTGCAAATCCTGCAATTGATAAGAATCATCTTGAACACATAAGGAATTATTACAATTCAATAATTTAAAAACAAGTAGTAAAATTTTAAATTAGACAAAGAAATTGAATAGATAGGTTCCCAAAGAAAATATTCAAATACCTGATGAGTAGAAGCAAAGCTGATCATTATAATTAGTCATTAGGGAAATATAAATAAAATCCTCAATGAGTATCACTTTATATTCACTAAGATGGCTATGATGAATTTTTTTAAAAAACAATAATGTCAAGGGTTGGCAAAAAAATGGGGAGGAATCGGAACCCTTATAATTGTAAATGGGTGTGTAACTTGATCCAATCTTTTGGATAACAGTCTGGCATGTCCTCAGAGGGTTAAACATATAGATGCTATGAGTATCAAATTTATGTCAAGATAAATGAAAAATATGTCAGTGCAAAGAACTGTTCACAATGTTTATAGCAGCATTATTCTCAATAGTCAAAACAAGCAACCCAAATGACCATCAACCAACAAAAAGATAAACAAAATGTCGCAGATCCATACAATGGAATATCATTCTTCAACAAAATAAAATGAAGTATACTAATTTAATGCTACAACATAGAGGAACGAAGAAGCCAATCACAAGGACCACATATTGTATTATTCTATTTATGCTAATGTACAGAATACACAAATCTACATAGATAGGAAGTAGTTTAGTAATTGTCAAGGTTGTGAGAACTTGTGGGACTAGGAGTGAAGGCTAAGGAATGTGCAGGTTCTTTTTTGGCATAATGAAAATGTTCTTTAAATTGATTATAGTTTTGGAATCACAACTTCGTAAATAAAAGTCATTCAATTTCCCCTTTTAAATGGGTGAGTTATAAGGTATGCAATTTTATAATGAAAATTTTTTTTTCCATAAAGGGGCAGTAGGAGAGCTTGAGAGTGCTATCAAAGTAGCTGAGTCACACATGGATTGCGTGTGTCACTGCTTTACTAAATTCAAAAGGGTGGAAGTGTTTCAGAGCCAGACCTGTTGAATTAACCCACTGGAATTGCAGGTTTGGAAGTAGGCACTCCCAAGACCTCACCCAGCATGCAGCCAATCACCATGCTGTCTGCTCTGATTAGAGACAATGGATAGCTATAAGGTGTTACAGCCTAACATATAAATATGATGTTCTGCCTGAGAAAATTCTATTCTAATTAAGTGAAATACCTTTAAATGATTACTAAGCCATGGCTGCTGCTAGTGATAGGGGTTTAACTAAGAGGTTGAACAGTGTAAAGCATGTGAAAGGCCTGGATTCAATTTCTAGCAACACACACACACACACACACACACCAGGGTTAATACTCAGTTATTTCAAAACATAGAAATACCAGGATTTTAATGCCAGAGAATTTCCCAAAGAAAGCGGACCAGACACGTTTCCTGAATCCAGGCAGAAAGAGATTTTACAACTGTTAATTCTGCATTAATTTGATTTATCTCATGGCTCAGTGGCTACACAATGGTACATTTACCATTGCTAAAATGGAATTACCAATGCAAGACTATACAGAAGGGTCAAATGGAAAGAAGTAAGCAAACACAATGCCTTTACAAAGAACTACTGACTTGAACTTCAAAAAAACCACACAATTGAAAAGGGAAAAAAATTTGCTAACTACATTTATGAAAAGAGAATACTTTCCTGCAGCTGAGGAAGGTAAGGGAAAAGGGGTACGCATTGTGAAGTCATTTTTCAAACTGTAACAAATTGAAAAGCTGTGGTTTAATATATAACACAGATGGTTAACTTTGCAATAATTTTAAGCTTACAGTGTCTTCTTTTTTAACTAGAGCATTATATTTTGCTTGGCAATAGTTTTCTGGTTTCCCTGCAGCTGCTTTTCAACGGAAAAATGTACATTACTTCATCCTGTGGCTTAATCTTGGTACACAGAGCATTGCAATAGCAGCAATGATTTTTTGTAATCACCTCTGCCCTGCATTGAAGTCCTTAGAGAGGCAGTGTTTCATGCATCAGAATTTTAGCATCACCAACAGTGGTCATCACTTAAACAGCTGCAGAGGTGGTAGTAAATGAGAGCATCAAATGCTTCCACCCATCCCACCCAAATTCCATTCTTCACAGGATAGAAAACAATGGTGTACACTTGAGTTCCCACTATATGCACATTCATTCTACCATTTGTTGTCCTGGGATCCTAAACACCTTCAAATTTGAAGGTGAACTAACAGAATTTTATTATATTCCTTCTAACTCATGCAAAAATTGCTTCACTTAGGAGTAAAATGCAGATCCAAACACATGTAAGTATATATTCTATTTTAATAACATGCTTCCTACATTCTTGATGGACCAAGTAATCACATAACCAATTCTTGTTCACCAGTTTTGTATGTTCATTGTTGAATATCGAAAAATGAAACCTTGAAAAGCATGATCGCCAAGGTGGAAGAAGGAGTTTAAATATGTGTTCCATAGTCTTTTTGCAGCAGGCAATGTGCAAGGCAACTTATATGCACTCTTTCAAAGGTCATGCTGTTCTTTAAGTCACTAGCAAAGAACACCCTGATAATCAATGCTATGGAGAATCTGGATTTTGTTAATGTCTTCCCAAACCCCACTGATAAAACTACAATTGTGTTAGAAAAGAGAAAGATAGGCATTTTATGTATATCACACATAAAACAGGAAAGTAAATCTTGCAGAGTCAAAGGTAAGTCAGCTGCAGAGCAGGAAGCAAAATTCTGACCATGTAATCCTTTGTTCCAGGGCCTAGCCCACACAGGAATGGTTTTATGTTTCTAGTCGCAGTTGCCTCTGTAAATACAAGCCTCTGATGGACACAGGAAAATACTTCTAGGAATCCTTGTTGCATGACAGATTTTAAAAACCTGAAGAGAAATATTTGTCACTGTTTAACCAGTAACCTGGTCCTATGGGCTTTTAAAAGGCCATCCCTAACTTCCTTCCCACTACCATGCTGATACATCCTGCTCTTATCAAAACTCAGTGAACTGACAAAATTCAGGGGAAGTTTTATGATATGAGCTTCTGGTGAAAGCTCGTGTTTTAGATGCACCAATAATGTAACCCATGCTCAATGAACATTCCCAACTGCAATGGGTCTATCCAAAAATTACTTCTAAGGGACCTTGGATGTAGCTTAGTGGTAGATAACTAGCCTAACATATGTGAGACACTCATTTCAATTCCTAGCATTGCAATAATAATAATAATAATAATAATAATTGCCTTAGATACTTTTTTCATTGCCGAGACAAAATACCTGGCACTCACAAGTTAAAGGAAGAAAGGTTTATTTCAGCTTACAGTTTGTACAGGCTTCAGTCCATAGTCATCTGGCTCCAAGGCAGGATGATACGGCAGAGGGGTATCACAGAGGAGAAACAGCTCATGGTGTGGCAGACAGGAGGCACTGAAGCAGCAAGCAGCAAGCCTCCATTCCCTTGTATCCATCCAGGCTACAACCTTTTGGTTTGTGCCACCCGGGATCGGGTATTTTTCTTCAAGAAATCAATTCAGCTACACCCAGAACTTTGTTAATTCCAATCAGTGGACTAATTTAGTAATCACATAACCTTGATCCCAGAACCATCCTCTCTAGATCCAGCCACTTCACAAAGCCTCACCTATGACTCAATGAGGCTTTGAGAGGACATCTAGATACAAACCATAACAATAATGATAATAAACTACTACTACTACTAATCATCATCATCATCATCATCTCTTAAAAGGGTTTAAGCAAAGACCTCACCAACAGTCCTTAGGGCACATCAATTTCTGGGTCTCTGCACCTGCAATTCCCTCAAGCTGACATCCTCCAGTTTTTCTATGGTTCATTTCTTCCATAGTCCCCAGGATTTCATTTTAAATATAACCTTCTTATAGATGCCTTTCCTAAAAAACCCCTTACAGTGTTCTTTCCTCTTCCTATCACAAAACACACTATCACATACTCCTATAGCTATGTCCACAGACTAGAATCACACAAACCTTGGGTCCTGCCACTCACCACTTGTGACCCTGCACAAGTCCCTTAGTCCTTTGACTCCTGACTGCTCTCTAAGTGATCTCCATTACAAAATCATGATGAAACATAAGGAAAACAAGCATTACATTGACAAATATGTGGCCTGCACCTTAGGTCTATTCTGCATCTAACCTTGTAGGTGATATAAGCAAACTGTTTTCCATCCTGGGGCCTCAGTTTCCTCATATGATTCATTGAGCTCCACAGACCCTTCCAGCTCTAAGAATTGCCTGCTCTACAGCTGCACAGCTAGCTGTTATGTTCTCTTTTATCCCAAGTTCATGACTGCCCTGATGTTAGTCCCAGGTTAAGACAAACTGGTTGCCACTTGAGCTATCCCTTTCCTCTCCCAGATACCATTCAATACAGATCAATTCGATGCATGAATTCATAAATGCAAGTTGTGCGCCCAGGCAGCCAGTTCTCCGGGAGCGGAAGGGCTCCTGGGTCCGAGTGTGGGCCGGACTCATACCACCGCGATTCCCAGCCGAAAAGCGC
>NW_004955473.1:1954417-2041699 GCF_000276665.1 Chinchilla lanigera | reverse complement strand
ATGTAATACAACCACCATTGTTAATTCCCTACCACTTTGTTTGGAACTCTGTATTGTCTGTATTGTGCTTGTGATATGTTGTAAAATGCTGTATGTCTGTTAATGTTTCCCTCCTTTTATCCTTAAAATAAAAAAAAATTTAAAAAAAAAAATAAAAAAATAAATGCAAGTTGTGATGCCTCACTTTATGTGGAGCTGGAACAGTTTTCAGTTTATAACGAACAAAATGGTCAGGGTCACCTGTGGTTTCTGGTTGTCTTAGTTACTTTCTTGTTGCTGGAGCAAATTATCAGACACCCTTAAGGTAAAAGAAGTTTATTTTGCCTCCCAGCTTGTAGAGGTTTCAGATCCTAGTTTGCTGGTGCTAATGCATGGTGGCATGGAAGAGGAGAAAGTGCTCCTGGCATGGCAGGCAGGAAGCAGAGAGAGATCCAAGGATGAGGAGAGATATATACCATACCGGGCCACTCTCTCAGTGACCTAACTGCACCAGGCCTCACCTCCCAACATCACACCCAGCTATAAACCCATCAATGGATTAAACCACGATCACAAACCCATGATTCAGTGACCTCCCAAAAGCCTCACCTAAGATCATATGAAGATTTGGTGGTCATTTTAGATATAGACCATAACATTGGTCTAGAATTTAACCGTCCAAGACAGCAATAATATTTTCTCAGAATCTTCTTGGCAAATCTAAATGTTCGTCTTTCTGCTCTTCCATGTCATAAATCTTGTCCCTTCACTTAACTTATTCTGCAAACCCCAAATTGCGGTTTCCTATACGACTGTATTCTGCTGTCCTCCTGTCTCTGTGCCTTTGCTGGAGAATTGTCATTCCCCACTATCCTTAGGTGGCATCCTCCAAAACTCAATCTTACTCACTTAGCCAACAAGTATTTATGACCCCGAGTTCCAAGGCAGATCCTGTAAAAGGAGCTGAAGTTACAGCAATTAAAATTGACTTAGTAGTCCTTGGTTTGGAATTGGGAAATATGTTAGCCATTAAAAGCCTGTTCCATCAAACTGAATATGATTATATACTGTCCCAGCAAATGTTGCTGATTAAGTAGCCCCTCTTTCTGCACCCCACCCCTAGACTTCACATTGCCTGCTCTGAAATGCTGTCTTTTAAATGCTGGCTTACTAAGTTACCTTGGAATTATTTCAATTGTATTAAATAAAACTCACCCACTAAACATCTTAACCTCAATAAATGTGAATATTTTTCTTCAGTAATGAAAGCAAATCTTTATGTATATCGTATTCTGCTCTCCCAGAGGGAGAAAATGATTAAGGAGCCATCATGTTGCCAGTGTGCTTTTTATATGATATCATCACCCTAACAACCCACATACAAATGTATAAATTGACTGGGGAATTAAGGAATCTACTGCCAATTACCACCTTCATAATCTCCCCATGAGCAAGGTGAAGAAAGGTCTTAACTAAGAAGCACCAAATCATGTAATTTCTGGCTCTGAAACCTGTCTGTGTTCAAAACTGAAGGAAACGACAGCCTGCAAAATTTTAGCCTAACCACTAAGTGTTATTCAGAATCCTGAAGTTGTTTGTGAGGCAGTTTATTTGCAATTATGTGTTTAGCTTTTTTTCCCTTAAACTACATGAAATTGACATCACAGAGTTTGTCAACACTGAAGATGAAAGGTTTTCATTCATCCACAAAAGGAAAAGGAATAGCAGGACCAATTCTCAGCCAACTAACCAACGCTGTGGTCCTCTCCTGTAGGGCACAAGGCCAGAGCTAAGAAGCTTAACTGTCTTGATGATACCAAATCATTGCCTTCTGAGCCTCAACAGACATCCAGAAGGTCAGCTGAGCTGAGCTTGGACTCTCAAATGCAAGAGGCGGCGCCAACTTGACCCACCAAAGGGACCAAACAAGTGGGTAGGGATTTGTTCTTCCCTAATATATTATTTTAAGCATTAACATTCACAAACATTTCTGTGCCAGCTAAGAAATGATCAACCATTTAAAACTTTAGGAAAGTAATATTGTCTCATTAAATTTTTAAAAGGGAAGATGTATTTTAAAAGGCAAAATTGCAGCAGAGAAGCAGCCAAGTGAAATGAGTCCTTGAGGCTCTCCTGCATCCCAGCATGAACTGATTACCCAAAGCAATAGCTAATCCCCACATTAACCACTGGACCATTGTTAGACTTGCGCCTTGGGACCAATCTCAGATCCTCTTTGGCTTAGTATTCTCACAAATAGTTTAGGAAACTCTGCTTTTGGCCATTAGCTCACTGGTGAACCCTAGCTGTCTCTGTTATGATAAACACTCAAGGTTCAGGGTATGGCCCCTAGGTCTCAGTCGATGGCAATAAGTTGGAATTCAAATCGCCCAATGACTTGAGGTTTCTGAGATAGTGGTTACTTAGACTCACTGGTAGAGAGGAACTGCATTTAGCAATGCAATGGTATTCCAGCGAGCTTCTCAGCAATCTCTCTTTTCTCCAGACATCTTTAGATTTATGTTTTGCTTTGCTGTGTAACAACACTGAATGAGTAAGTCAGGACTCATAGATGGTCATCTCAGTTCTGTCACTGCCTGCATGATCTTGAGCTAAGTCTCACTTTTCTCAGGCAAGGCACAGAGATGCTTGTATTAATACTAACAATGATGATGATAACTATTATGATGATATTGTCACTACCCAACCTCACTAGTTGTGGTAAAGATGTAAGAAAATTATATATATAAAACTGCTCCTTAAAATGCAAAGAACTTTAGTAACATAAAATACCCTTATTGTTGGTAACGTTTTTAGTCTGTTTTAGCACTATAACAGAATACCAAGACTGTGTAATTTTTAACGAACACAAATTTTTATTTGGTTTATGGTCATGGAGTTTGGGAAGTGGGTGAGCCACATCTGGTAGATGGGTGAGCCACATCTGGTAGAGACTTCTTGTCAGGATAATACAGTGGAAATCATTATATGGGTGACAAACAGAGGGAAGGCAGGTAAACACATCAGGAATCACACCTAGGACAACTAGTCCACTCCCTCGATAACAGCATTAATCCATTCATGGGCAGAACTCTCAGGAGCTAATCACCTTTAAAAGGTCCCATTCCTCAAAATTGTGGCATTAGGGATTAAGTTTCTAATGCATGAACTTTGGTAAACACATTCAAACTACATCAGTAAATTTTAATAAGATGGGTTTACAAGTCTTGCATGTAAACCAAACAACGGCAAAGAGAAGTTGCTGTGGAGATGCAACATGGCTGTGGACAAAGAGCACTACGACACTAGGAGGAGAAGTGGTGTTGCAGGCAAGGAGGGGTCCAAGGACTAGTCCTGTTCCTACTGCTATATAACCATCTCCTCTCTGGATGGCTACAGAAGAAATAAGCTAGATCATGGGCTTGCATGGGCTGCACTGAGTGAAGAGGAAGTATCTTGGGCCACATATGAAACATAAAATATAATATATATGCCAATATATATGCAGTAGAACTTCCTTTGCTTTTAAAAATCTTTATTCTAACAATAAAAAGAAGGCAACACAAACAGAAAACTAGAAGGATATTTCACCTTGTTTTGCTCACTAAGTCACACAAGCATAGGTAATGTCTGTTTCACACAGGTTTCCATTCAGCTGTGTGTGGCAGGCATAAGAGTTAGAGTTACAAGTTCACTGTGTCCTCCCCTATCTGTTGTCACCTATGCATTGCACAATGATGTCATGAAAAGTATCACTAAAAATTACAGAATACCCCTGAAAGTTTCTGATCTTGTGGAGCTACATTACTATCTGTCTAGAGCCACAGGGGGCTGATGGGCTGCGTGTTGGACATGATGAAGCTAGATTAAGTCATTTGTACAACTTTTTAGGTGTAGAAATCTTCTCTTATATGAAACTATAGTCATACCTTGCATTAATCAACTTTCCTACTGCTGGCACCAAACACCCAACACCCACAATGTAAAGGACCAGAGGTTTAATTTGGCTCACAGTTTAAAGGGATTCGGTACATGGTTGGCTGGCTCCAAGGCAGAAACATCATGTAGAAGAATATGGCAGGTCAAAGCTGCTTAGTTCATTATGGCGAGGAAGCAGAGCAGGAGAACAGCTCCAGAGAGGAAGGTGAGAGAGACCAGATATGGTACCCAAGGTCATGCTTCCATGATCCATCCAGACACACCCAGAAGTACGTTCTACCACTCCCCTAGGCAGCTCCCAAGCCAATTCAGTTGATAAAAATCAACTTTAACTGTCTCATGGGCCCGACATATAAAACACAATAAAGAAATAAAATCATTTGAATTGTGTAAAATGTGAGGGTTTAACAGAAACCACTACATTCTCTTGATTTGGTGATGAGCTATATTTATTTACAGTTCACATCTAACATAAGGATGGGGCTTACAATGATTGTGTATATTCTTTTAATACTTCTGAAGTACCAATGGCAAATTGATGGTGTAAACTACAACTAATGAAATGTCAGTATCAATGACTGTGATGCATTGGAGCTTCCTTGACCTTGATGTCCCTTCTCTAAACAGCTGGGGTCTTGGAACATAGTTTGAAAACTATTAGACTAGAAAGTTTCTAAGAGGCACTAAGTCTGACATTCTAGAATCTAAATACTGTAAGTGACTATTAGAAATGATGTCAAGGTCCTGTTTAAGCATATTCAAAAAGTGACTATGTTGGAAGATGCTTCTAATGTGACTAACAGACAACAGGTCTTCAGGCAATTCTCAAGAAGAGGTTCTCACAAGGTTAGAGCCACCTATATATGACTGAAAATGTTGGGTGTGCTTTTATTTGTCCAAAGGCACATCTCACATTTTGAGAGTTCATTGATTAAATGCAACCACATTTAAATGGAGCTACCTGACCACTATAAGAGAAGGAATTTGTTAAGTGAAAAAAAAAAAACAAGGGAAATCCTGGGCCCACTTAGGCCTGGAGAAATGAGGAAGCTAGAGTCTAATTAGCTGCAGTGCATGGTTGATAACCAGAGTAACTATCCGTACAAGTGCTTTTACGTCCAAAAATGTCCTCTGATATCTCAACAAAAGTCCAAGGGTATAGAAAAAGCAGGCACCGTCAGCTTCTATCCTTCTCCCCATTTTAGAGATGAAGAAACTGAAAACCTGACAAGTGAATTAACTTGCCCAAAGTTGCGCAGCTAATAAATGGAAGAACTAGGATTTAAATTGCTTCATTTGCAATCACGATCCACATCATTTCCTACTGCAGTTGCCCACCTGCAGGCTTTACTACATGAAGCCTTGCGGCAACTTTAACTCTGCTTGGGATCCAGTTCATTTGAACAGAGCCACATCTTCTGGTGGCAATTTATATATCATTTTCTCTGCAGATGGGGAGGGCTTAATTACTTAGTCCAGATCTCCCCTTTGAAATTACTGGGGTCTCAGAAGATTGCCCATATTGTCTGCCCTGGAGGTGTCAAATAACAGACACAGGGAAAGCCCCAGCAACTCAATTCAGCCAAGGGATGATGATGCCATGGTCCTGGAGAGGCAGACTTACCAGGAATGTCAAGCTTGCCTCTCTGAGAATCATAGGTGGAGAAAAGGGTAGCACACTTGAGCTGATAATTTTTTAAACAAGACATGAGTAGCCCTCATTTCCAAGACGGAAGGCACTTTCCCCTCACCCTTTCAGAAAACACTGAGAAATGTAATGCAGCTGGACCACTTCTGCTGCTCCCTTGAAACATGCTCAGGTAAGACATGGTCTCTCTCACAGGACAATCTTCAGAGGAGCCCTGCTGGCTGCTCTGTTTACTCTGAAAAAAAGCCCTACAGCTGACACAATAGGATGGCTCCTGTTGTGGTAAGGTAGCTCAGAACAAATAACCTTCTGAAGGCTAGCTAGCCTTGCTAATTCTTCTGATCACACTTTCAGAAAGACTCTATTCTGCTTCTTTAAGCAGTTAGTCCTTAGTTCTTCATGCTAACAGGAGGGAACAATGTCAAGGATCAGCTAGAAAAAGAGATAATGAAAGGATCATTCACACTGAATGGTGTACTGTGTTCAAGGATGTTTTACAAAATTACCTTACCAATTACGTTTTCTGTAACAGAAATAAGTTGCTTTTGCTGGTTTGGCAGTGGCAGAAAGTCTGTAATGAGATGTGTGAAATAGGTGAAAGGGATTCTCTGGTCAATCCTCCAGAGTTAACCACTCACAAACTAGACCTCTACAGAACTATTAGCACAAATGACCAAAGGTCGGGGCTGGGGATTTAGCTCAGCGGCACAGTGCCTGCCTGGCAAGCACGAGGTCGTGAGTTCAATTCCCGGTACCAGAAAAAAACCAAAAAACAAAACAAAACAAAACAACAAAAAAACCAAATGACCAAAGGTCACATTGTAAAGATTGGCTAATCTCTTAATGCCAAGTGGCTAGAATGTTCACTTCATTCTACAGGCACAACTTCACTTCATTCTAGAGGCACAACTGTGGCCTAATATCACAACAGAGGAAAAAAGGCAAGAAGGGACATTCACATTTGCTGTACCATAAAGCCATGTAAATTCTGCTCTGGGCAAGTTCATTTCCATGAGAGAATTTCTCATATTTGAACTTTTAAGAAGACAGAAAATAGCAGTACTGAGTACTAAAAGCCTAGTGAGCACTCTGAAATTTTTCCTGAAACACAATGCAGTTTTCATATTTGTTGCTTCTGGAAACTTACAGAACCTGAAAAAACTAAAGAAAATGTGAAATTATTGAGAAGGGATATTTTATGCAGATTCCCCTTGCCAACCTCCCCTCACAAATCTCCAATAATGCATGTGAAGATACAGCTTTTACAGCTTTGATCTTCCATTAGTGAATCTCCGCAAGTCAAATGCATTTCATTTTCCCTGTCATTCTCAAGTTTTAAGCAGCCATTGAAATGTAAGCAGAACTGGACACTCGGGCTACAAAACAGCCATCCTTGGTCTGATTGCTCTGCTGCCATTTGGGAGGCATCTTTCTGGGCACATTTCTGTCCTTGGAAGCAGTTTTTCCCACTAAACTGAAGAGACACTGCCTGAACACATTTAAAAACCGTATTTACCCTTTAAGATCTCATTTGATTGATCTTCCCAGAACTTTTCTCCAGAGAGCTAGCTGCAAGCATTAGTCAGCATATGGAAAACCCTGGAAAGATGAACAAAGAACAACCTCTGTGACAAGTTGCTAAATTAAAGAAGGAAGAAAACAAACTCCACCAAATGTCAGCAGAGCTCAGCATTTTCTCCTGAAGGCAGCCACACTCCAGTAGAAGGAGCCCAACTGTGGGGGACTAGCTCGTAAGAATTCTTGGGATATATTCTGCCTGTCCAGCCACCCACAAAAAGAATAGAGTGCTTCCTCTGCTCTCTATCTCCTAGAGTCTGGCCACCCCAATATATGGTAGGTCTCAGAAAGCACAGTGGGCTCCTTTGCTAAGACAGAAACAAAATGCCTAATCCTGGTCATCTGTTATTCCCCCTATAGCCAGCCACCCTATGCACTGTGGCAGGATGGGCTACATCCTACTCCCAGGACTGGCTGGATATCAGCAAGTTTACACCTCAAAGAGAATATGCATAGCCTGACCTTCAAACAGACCCCATCTGAAAGCACAGCAAGAAAAATCTGAAAGAAAAAGGAAACAGCAAAACCCCTTTTAGATATTGGGTATGTAATATATTGTTGCTCAAGGTGCACTGAAACTCTCAGTAATTCAAATAAAAATGAGTGTGAGCGAGAGGCTCTGCATTAACAGGGCCCAGAGTTGCTCATATTGGAAAACAGTGAGGCATCTTGTCAGAGAATCGGAGATGGATATCAAATTGTTGGCGTTTTGCCATAAATGAAATGCAAAAACCTTGACTGGTCTCATAACCAACTGTCTTGATGTTTTGGATGCCTGGCCACCTAGTTAGCTGGCTGTCTAGATGGACAGACAGAAGGGCAGATGAATGGATGGCTAGATATATGGAAGGAACAATATCTATAGTGAGCCCTGTAGGGTGCATGCATTGGCCCCTAATATGGGTAAACCATCACTCTAACTTCTTGGTTCTCCAGCTCTCATATTGTTTTATCTCTGCTTCTGCTTCCCCTCAATATAAAAGCAATCAAGCAAAAGAAGAATGGTAGCTTTATACTATATTGAAAACCTCTCAACACCAGACTGGCATGACAAGAGATGCATTTTCAGGATATCATCTTGGTTGCAATGTAAAGAATTGACTGGAGGACAAAGGGCGAGGTAGACAAGATGAAATCTATTGCAATAACCCTTGCAGAAAACAATGAAGCTTTCACTTAAAGTGGGAGAATAAGAAACAAAGACGAGTGGTTAGAGTTGAGACATAAAGATATCAACTAGACTTCATGATGAATTTCATTTTGGAGATGAGGCAGGGACAAGAGTCCTATGTGTCCAACCTACAGCCTGTCTTTTTCACCCTTTTTTTTTTTTGTTTTGAGTGAAGAAGAGTTGTCTTTGGCCAAATATAAAATTATAGTTAATGTTGGGGCTGGGGATTTTGCTCAGCAGCACAGAGCCAGCCTGGCAAGTGCAAGGTCATGAGTTTGATTCCAGGTATCAGGGGAAAAAAAAAAAAACAGAAAAAAATTATAGTTAATGTATATAAGTAACTAAACTTTTTTATTATAATATTTAGAACGAGGGCAAAACAAGACAAGCTGTAAGGAGGATATAAATGGGACCGTTTGCTACATAAAGCATAGTGTATACAGAGCTATCTCACCAAACTCATCTGAGAGCTCATTTAAAATGCAAAACCTCAGTCCTCACTGACTCAGAATCTGCATTTTAACAAGACTTCCAAGTGATCTGTGTACAAAGTTTGAAAGATTTGTAGAACACTTAGGTTCCTGGAAAGCTGGCTATGATGCCATCAACTCAAACAGAAAACTGAGTTTGGATTGTGGCAGGTTGAATTTATGGTCTTTGAAAGTTATAATTTTGCTTACTCAACCTACAGTTATTGACACTGCGGACAAAGACACTAGAAAGACCAGTATAAAAGAAGTCCCCAGCCACGGAGAGCTACCATTTGCTAAAACAAAACAAAAGCAGAGTAATTACAATATAGAATGGTTAACGCCGGGGCTGGGGATTTAGTTTAGCGGCACAGCGCCTGCCTGGCAAGCGCAAGGTCGTGAGTTCGATTTCCAGTACCAGAAAACAAACAAACAAACAAAAAAAAACGGTTAATGCCATTTTTAGGTACTCACAGGTTGTAAGGTAGGTACATTATCCAAAAGACTGCCCACTGTGGGGCTTTCATCCTGGGGTCAAGAGCCAGCCAGGATCCTATCTGAGCAGGCTCAGGTTCTTCTTCAGGCTCAGGTGTGCCCATGAGAAGACCCCATGGGCAGAATCCCGTTGACTGCTAAGTTGCTTCAAGTTGCTCAGTCAGCAAGAAGTCTTTATCCAGACATGTTAGTGCCTTAGAATCCTTGGTCTATTGTGTGGGTGGAGATAAGAGGTAAGAGAATATTTTATGGAGTAAATAATTTGGCTCACTGGATGTTGACAAGTTACCATTTCTGTCTGCAGGCTTGCCAGTCAAATCTTTGAAAGGAGTAAAATCACAAACATATGGCTATAATATAGCTTCATCTTAGCAAATCAACACTCTTTCAAAAAAACATGCCAGGCACGTAGGGAGAACATCACTTTGTCTCTACCAAAAGGCTTTTCCCTATCCACAGGTACCCAATAATACTGGTTGCCTCCATTTTTCCCACTCCTTTGAATTCAATTGACTACCAACAAGCAAGCAAAACTCACTTGAGCCACATGGCCATGGTCGCTGTCTGAATCTGCCCAGGCTTCTCTAACTCCTGCTCAAACACTTTCCTGTTTGCTTTCTTTAATACCATCTTCTCCAATCTCTATCTAATGATGTTTCTCGCCCCTATCATTTGCTCTACATGTTTTGCTATGCCAATGATTTATTTCTTGGCAATGCATTTATATTTACAAAACCATGGGCTCTACTTAATTTCAGACAACATACTTCTCAATAGAACTTAAAGTGCTTTTAAGACATGATCTAATTAGCGGGCTAGCATCTCCATGAGTTCAGGGACAGTAGGTTTTCATTTCTGCCTTGCAGTTAAAGAGGCTGAAACAAAGAGCACTTTAGGGGCTTTCTCCAGAGTCATTTAGCTGGGCAGGGAATGGAGTCTGGGTACCATTACTCTAAGGGATACTGCTATCTGCCACAATTCCCCTCAACATGTAACAGGATGAACAGGCAGCTCACATGTGTAGTAAAAAAAAAACCAAATCTCTGAGTATAGGGAAGCTCCACAAAACTTCATAAATACTTCCTCACAGCCTAAATTTCTATAAAAATGTAATTTTCCCCTGAAGTAACCAACGCTAGATAGAATATCTTGCAATGATAAAACGCTTTATAATAACTGCTCTCCAGTTAAAAGCTATCATTGGGTAAAGCTTCGTTCTTCGACTGTCCTATATAATCACAGGCAAGCTACCCAATACCTAAAATCTTTCAGTTAAGGCGCATGATCTGACTTTCATCTCTTCTTTATAAATCTGGCTCCAGTTGGAAACTAAGAATATTTGTGGGACACATTAAAACAACTAATAATCACAAAATTCCACAAATACATGCAAAAATCAAATAATATAAATGTTTTAAGATCAGTAACACAGTTTAAGCCAACGGGAAAAGGAAGTACTACTACAAAATCACAGTGATTGACACCTTCCAGCTTTTACATAGCACATTTGAAACAGTCTGAGAGTCATCAACAGATACGGGCTGAGTATTCCTTATCTGAAATGCTTGGGACAAGAAGTTCTGAACGGGGCAAAATGCAACTTACTTTAAAAGTTCAAATATAAATTTTTTCTTTTAGAGTCAAGCTGCTTCTCCACACTTCCTCAGGCCAGGGGAAATAACTACCCCCCCTCACCTGCTCAGCCCAGATGAACGCCCAAATACGCAGATGTTGGCCCCGGGAGGTCAGGGTCCAGTTTCACTTCCACAGGGAAAGGGGCAATGGGCAGGGCTTAGAGGCATAAAATAAGTGTGGCCCTGTCTCTTGTCTACTTGTATTTCCTCTTTCCTCTCAGCCTTACTATACAAGGCCCTTGCACACCTGGATACAGGGAGAGGGAGATTGTGACGACATAAGGCCTCTCCATCTCCATCTCAGTGGAGCTAGCTTTGAATAAAGCCTTTTCCTTTTCACCTCGCCTCCCGCTGTTTGAGGTTTGTTTGCAGACTGGAAACAAACAGACCTGCATGACCCCTAACCAAGTTTCCCAGATGTTTTTACATTTTAGAATATTTGCATATACATAAAAGAGATATCGTGCAGATGAGACTACAGTCTAAACATGAACTTCACTTGTATTTAAAATACATCTTATACATACACGCTAAAGATAATTGTGTGCAATTTTTTTTAGTGCACCTGCGTTTTGACTACCACTTATCACATGAGGTCAGGCATGAAATCTTTCACTTGTGAGGTCGTGTCAGTACTCAAAAAGTTTCAGCACTTTTAGTATTTTGGATTTTGAGATTAGAGATGCTCAACCTGTACCTCAAATAGATTCCTATAAGCTGGAGAAAAAACTGAGTGGGATCAATTTGCCCATAACCACTATGCATTGTGATTTATAGTATAAAATGCATGTTTTGGTCTTCATCCTGTCTAAAACCCTTAGAATATGACTTGATAAATACCCTTTTGTATGCTAATGAGCTGAGAAGGCTAGGGAGTTATTAAGTAGCCTCAAAATGAGGACAGGCTCTCACGGGAACCAATCTTGTGATTAAAGGGTTAGAACTTTCTGCTCCATCTCCACCTCTGGGTAGAGGAAAAGGGTTGAAGGCTGAGTTGATTATTGATGACCAATTATTTAATCAACCGTGCCTAATGAAGCCTTCACAAAGACCCCAAAGGACAGGATTTGGAAAGCTTCCATACTGGTGAATCCAAGGGGACGGGTTGGAGGAAGGCAAACAGAGAGGGTATGGGTACCTCTTTCTACATGTTACACCATATATCTCTTCATCTGGCTGTTCATTTATAACTTTTATAACTCTGTCATTACATAATAAATCGGTTCATGCAACTATTCCCCGGAGTTCTAGGAGCTGCCCCAGAAAGTTGCCAGTCCCAAGGGGTCTGTGGAACACTGATTTACAGCGAGCCAGTCACAATTACAGGTGACAGCCTGGGACTATAGATTAGAGTCTGAACTAAGGGACAGACTGGTAGGACTGAGTCCTTAACCTAGGGGTCTACATAAATTCCACTTAGTGTCAGAACTGAATCAAACTGTATGATACCTAGCTGGTGTTGCAGAATTGGTTGGTATATGGGAAAACCCACACATTTGGCAACCAGCAGTATTGTGCAAGAATATAGAGAAGAGAAAAAACCAGGCATTTGTCTTTTACAGCCATCCAATGATTTCCTTTGTCATTAGTAGAAAATGGAATAAAAAATGCATTTTAAATGAAACAACACATTCCAATATTAGCAACAATCTGTAAAATGTTGTATGTCTGTTAATGTTTCCCTCCTTTTATCTTTAAAATAAAAAATATATATATTAGCAACAATCTAACAGTTTTCCTAACACTGACATTTTTACAATGAAGCCAGAAAGCTAAATAACGATTAAATAATATCTAAACAGCAATGTATACTTTATAAATCCCTTTCGCTTACATTAGAACATTTTGCTTCAAGCCAGTCCCCTGAGGAAACACCCTTATGACAAACGAGGAAATTAAAGCTTAAAACTAGATGTAGTAACTTACAATCTCATGATTAATAAAGTGAAAAGGCCATCAACCAAACTCAGGCCCATATGACTTCAAATCCTAGAAAGATCAAATATCAGCTTCTAGATTCTTTAAAATAACTAATTTCCATTACCAATTGACTAGATGTAGCCCCAATATTAAAATGATTGCCCTAAAATTGTTACATTGTGAGCAACTGTGACCTAGAGAAACTTAAGTTTTTGGAGAGCAGCAGAAAAAAGGAGAAATAGGGGAAAAAGTAAAGATTGGCATTTTACTTTTCAGTCTACAAACTTCATGGTAAGAATAAGCATTTGTTCACTAATGTTCTTGGCCTTGACACGTACAGTGGGCATGAATGAGGAGCATCCAAATTGCATGCCTCCTGGGTGCTCCTTCTACTCCTCACTTTGGGTCCTGTAGTTGGGCTTAGGGATGTAAGGGCTTCATGCGATTCTGCATGATTTCTTCCTGTCAACCCATCCCAAGGTTGAGAATCCCATTTGATCAGGAACAGCCTCTTTCCATTCTTTCTGTCATAATTTTGGTCCGGTCTCTTTGAATTTATTTCTCAGAGACTAGCAAGGCTAACTTGTCCACACATTTCAACTAACATTTTCTTTTTATGTATTTATAAAGTATTTTAAGTGAGATAATTTTATTTTAAATGAAATAAAGCACCTCAGGACTTTCAGTCCGTATGTGCAGTCCTGAGCCCCCCACCCATGTATCTTCTGCCCATGGACTTTATGTGTTCTGGTTTCTATCAAATTTTGAGGTCTCAGATCTCACCTAGACTCTAAATACAAGCCATACCTCCTCCTGCAGCTAAGGCCTCTGCATTTGTGCTGCACCTTAAGGTATTCCTGTTTCTGTCCTGCCTGTGAATCCTTGGGGACTGTGACAGTTAAGCTGGATTGGCTTGATAGACACCTGGCAGATTAGTAAAGTAGGTGTGTCTGAGTGGCTCATGGGGGTGTGGCACTATGGGACTATATCTGGTTCCAAGCCTCTTCCTCCCTTGCCTTTTCCTGGTCAATAGGACCTGATCAGCTTTGTTCTGCCACACCCTCCTGCCATGATGTGTTTGCCTTGGAGCCAGCTGATCATGGACTGAAACCGCTCAACCTGTGAGCCAAACTAAAGTTTTCCTCTTTGAAGTTTTGGATGTCAGGTACTACATCTCAGGAATGGGAATCTTGACTAATACAGGGTCTCAGCTCAGGTGTCACCTCTACCAATCAGCACAGCCTCCACTGTTTGAGAACCCCATGTCTCCATCTGCATAGTAACTTATATCATAGTACTGATTACCCTATTTGCTCGTTTACATCCCCTCACTAGTCTAAGAACCTTCCAAAGTCAGTGCCCTTGGCTCTGCACATCTGCAACTCCAGGAACCAACCCAGATTCTGGCACAATAATAGGCACTGAACCAATTACTGAAAACAAGATTCTAATTTATTCAAAATAGACCATGTGGCTTGAAAAGCTTGCTTTCCACATGCTGAAGACTAAAACTAGACCCATGTCTATCATCATGCACTATACTGAAGTCCAAATGGATCAAAGATCTAAATATTAAAAAAGAAACACTAAATCTACTAGAAGAGAAAGTAGGTAAAACTCTCAAAGACATAGGGGTAGGCAGAGAGTTCATGAGCAAAAACCAAACTGCACGGGAAATACTTGAAAGAATCAACAACTGGGATCTCACCTTATTGAAAAGTTTCTGCACATCGAAAGAAACCACCAACTGAGTGAAAAGAAAGTCCACGAATTGGGAAAAAATTTTAGTCAACTGTCCCTCAGACAAAGGACTTCTTTCTAGAACATACACAGAATTGAAAACAGTGAGGCCCCCAAAATTCAAAGACCCAATCCAAAAATGGGCATCTGAGATGAATACACACTTCTCAGATGAAAAAATACAAATGGCAAATAAATATATGGAAAAATGCTCAACCTCATTGATCATTTGATAATTGCAAATTAAAACAACACTGAGATTCCATCTCACCCCAGAAAGAATGGCTATTATCAAGAAATCAAGCAATAACAAATGCTGGCAGGGTTGTGGCGGAAAAGGAACACTTCTCCACTATTGGTGGGAGTATCAACTGGTACAACCATTGTGGAAATCAGTGTGGAGATTCCTTAAAATCTAAGAATAGAGGTCCCATTCTACCCAGCTATTCCCCTTTGGGGTATTTTTCCAGAACTAAAAACATCATGCCACAGCGATATATGTGCACCCATGTTTATAGTAGCAGAATTTGTAATAGCTAAATCTTGGAAACAACCCAAAGGCCCACCAACTGAGGAATAAATAAAAAAGATGTGGTATTTTTATATAATGGAGTATTACTCAGATATAAAAAAGATAAACTCAAGGCTTTTATAGATAAATGGATGCAACTACACACTATAATCATAAGTGAAATAAACCAGACTCACATTGTGTAAACATCATATTGTCTCCCTAGTGTAAGAAAGTGAAAGAGTAAATAAGATCCAAAATCTATAATAAATATTGTGAAAGGGAAAGAAACTGCTTAAAAGGAAAAAAACAACTGTGGTAAGGAAAAGAAGAAACACAGGAAGGGAAAAGTGTGTGTGCATGTGTGTGTGTGTGTGTGTGTGTGTATAATAGCTAAGATAATTATACTACTTTTTAGTTCATTGAAAAGAACAGTTTGTGTTTATATTATTTGATCAATTTTGCATGCCTATATTTTGTAATCTGAGCAAATACTTTGAAGAAAACAATATGCAATATATTACCCATTGCTAATTACCTATTATCTTGTTTTGAAATTCTGTATCAGTTTTTTATTGTTTTTTTCCTTTTTAAAATAATAAAAAATAAAAAAACCAAAATAGACCCTGTTACTGGGTCTGTATCTTAGTGTCAACCTGTTTTATAGGCAATTCTTTATTCTGTGCACGCTGAGTTTGTAGGAGCAGAGAATTCCAAATCATACATCATCACAGCTCTACAAACTAAATACCTCCAATGGCAAAAAGAGGGACAAATCCCACTATTAGATATATACAAAAAGGAAATGAAATTAGTACGTTGAAGAGGTATCTGCCTTCACAGATTCAGTGCAGTGCTATTCACAATAGCCCCACCAAAAGGAAACAACCTAAGTATCCATCAACTGATGAATGGATCAAGAAAATGTGACACACATACATAATGGAATACTATTCAACCACACAAAAGAAAATGCTATTGTTTGGGACAACATAGTTAGCAGTGGAGATCATTACTTTAAGTAAGATGAGCCAAGCACAAAGACAAGTACAGTACTGCATGATCTTTTTCACATGCAAAAGATCAAATCTTGGTCTCACAGAATTCCAGAGAAAAAAGAAGATACCAGAAGCTGGGGAGAATAAGAAGGCGTAATGGGGAGAAATTGATCAATGTGTAAATTATACTGAGATCAGAACAAAAAATTCTTGCATGCTATTACACAGCTAAGATGAAGCATAGTAAGGGGACTAAAGATAACATTTATCTAAAAAAATTTGGAAGAAAATATTTTGAAGGTTTTCACCATAAAGAAATGATAAATGAGGAGATAGATACATTTAACCCGATTTAAATAGCACAAAATGTATACTCCTATTGAAACATCACATGGTATCCCATAAATACTTATCATTCTATATTTTATGTAGCAGTTAAAAATAAATTTGCTTTCTTAAAAAATAATCTGATCCATAGAAATAAAGAAAATGAGGCCATTTCAGTCCTTGATGTACTGAGAAGTTGATTTGGTAATATCAGATTATTGAAGTAAAAGTAGGTGTGTTCACTACACAGCCTCAGAGGCTTAAATAGCCAACTTTATCATTTGTTTGTTTGTTTTTCTGGTACCAGGAATCGAACTCACGACCTCATGCTTGCCAGGCAGGCGCTGTGCCACTGAGCTAAATCCCCTGCTCCCTAAAGGAATGAATGTAGGTATTTTGTTTGTTTGTTTGTTTGTTTTTCAACTTTATCATTTGCACAAAGAGAAATACATGAAATGAACTTCCAGTTCTGAGTATGATGCAATACATATGTATATATTTCTCCAAATTCCTCCAACTATGTATACATAAAAATTTTGATATAATACAAGCTTAAAACAGCACTGAAACATAAAGATACACTATTGAAACATCAGTCAAAATCAAGCAAGTGGCTATATTAATATTAAATAATGTGGGCTTTGGATCAAGCAAATTACAAAGAACAAAGGGAAACATTACATAATGATAAGAGGGTGAATCAACCAAGAATACATAGCAGTCCTAAATCTTAAACAACAGAACTACACAATATAAAGTGAAAACTGATAGAATTGAAAGCAGAAATAAACAGATACATATTTACAGTTGGAGGCTTCAACAGTCCTCTCTCAAATACTGACAGAAAAACTAGACAGAAAATCATCAAGGATATGCAAAAGTCCCACAACACCATCAACCAAGACCTAACCATTTACCCAATAACAAGATCGAATCAACTCCAACCAGTAACAGATTATTTTCAAGTGTACATCTAAATTCTCAATGGGTTAAAAAGGAAGTCTCATAAGAAAACATAAAATACACTGAACTAACTGAAAATGAGAATAAAACCTCTAAATTTGGAAACCACCGTTAATGTTGTGAGGGAAATGTTTAGCGCTACATGGCACAGCCATTTGCAGAGCAGTTTAGCCATTTCTTATACAATTAAATATGTAATTACTATATGCCTCAGAAGCTTTACTCCTGGGCATTAATTCTAGAGAAACGAAAACTTATACCCACACAAAAATGTGTATCTAGACTTCCAGTTTCAAAATGATAGCATAGACAAGTTTATCTATTTTCCTTTCCCAGAAGCATGAACGTAAACCCTGCAAATGGGTCGGGAAGCTAGAGGTTGAATAACAAAGATAATAAAAAGACAACAATCTGTTTTAGGGCCTTAAAACATAAAGAATAGCACAGCGACAAAGTGGTTTATATCTCTTCAGCCAAAAGAGGAAGGCTAATCAAGCCTGGTGTTACCCAGCTTCCAGTCCTGAAAACAATCCATTTAGGCTCTTTCAACCTCCAGGGGAGGACAACCAAAAAGTCAGAGTCTCCCTTCCCCACTCAGAGGGCAAAGATTGCACCCTGAGTCCCCAATCACATGCATTCCAACTCCCTGTTAGTAAAGACACTCCACGCTAGGGGAGACAAACTGAGGAGGCCAGAAGACACTGACTCCATGTGTGTGCTACTCGAAAAGGATTGTAAGTCTGAAAGAAACACGTCACAATCCTTACCTCTAACTGTACAGCAATGGCTCATAGACTGCTAAATAGGTGAAAGCCTGGTCACATACAGAGAAAGCTCTGAAGCTTTTCCCAAAGGAATTGCCTTTTTGTAACAGCATAAGGGGCATTTCAAGCCTAAAGGCTCAGAGAGAGAGAGAGAGAGAGAGAGAGAGAGAGAGAGAGAGAAGAAAATTGTGGTGTTAAGGATTCAAGAAGGTGTATAAGAGAAATGAGCTAAACCATAGGCAAGCTAGTTTAACAGAGATAATCAGCAAACAAGAAGCCTCCTGGAGTCAAAATAAATTATCAAAGACTGATCTCAAAAAGTACCCCATAAAGGGGCCCAAACTAATTGGATCAGACTGTAGAGCAACGGATGCCGCAGGATATTGTGAAAAATAATAGAGCAATAAGCCAGCAATTAGTGGAGCCTAACAGTTGGGTGTGATAACAGCACAGGCAGACACAGTAACACAAGTATCAGGGAAGAGACAATCAAAGCCCTGCGAAAGCCACTATCACCCCTGGGTGACTATGCACAGGCCCAACACTGAGCCTTCTGCAAAGGATGCTTCACACTGGAGAGAAACAGCCTTTAGTAAAATAATCCAGCCAAGTCACAGAATAAATAAGTGAAAAGAAACAAACACACAACCCAGTGAGGTACAGGGGAATTAGTATCCAGAGTTGTAACAATATATTACCTAAAATCTCCAATTTCCAAAGAAAACTTTGAAATGGGAAAAGGCAGAGAAAAGTGTGGCTCATATACCAAAGAAAAAGCGGCCAACAGGAGTTACCTGTGAGCAGATCCAGATGTCAGATTTACCAAATAAAGAATTCAAAGCAGCAGTTATGAAACCAAAGGAAATCAGGCTTAAAGAATTAAAAGAAGGTATAATGACAATGTCTCACAAGGAGTAAAAATAAAGAGATAGATAAAAATGAGCCATGTAAAAATTACAATGATAAAATAAACAATAAGTAAAATGAAAAATTTACTACAAGGCTTCAGCAAGGGACTTGAGCTGGCAGAATAAATAATCTACAAAGATGAAGATATTTCAGTACATGTTACACAATCTGAACAACAAGAAAAATGTCCAAAAAAATCAACAGAACCTCAGAGAAAATATGGGATGCCATAAAGCACACTAACATACAGATAACTGTAGAATGTCAGAAGGAAACGGAATATTTCCTCAAAGAAAAAAATACCTGGAACATTTCAAAATCTGAAGAAAAAGTGCTGATTTACATACCCAAGTAGTTCTATGCACTCCAGGTAGGATAATTAAAAAGAGATCCTCATACAGACTTATTATACTAAGAATATTGAAAGGAAAAGCTGAGAAAAACTTGAAAGCAGCAAGAGAAAAATAACTCATACACATGGGACCTCACAAAACATTAATAGTTCATTTCTCATCAGGCTAAAGAGAGGACACAATGCTGCAGGATGACATCCAAATGCTGAAAAACAAACTCTTAACCAAGAATCATATATCCAGCAAAAGTATCTTTCAACAATGAAAATGCCAGGAAGATATTCACAGATATAGAAAAACTGCAAAGTTTCCTTGCTGGCAGTCCTGCACTTCAAGAAAAATAAAGTCCTAAAGCTAAAAGAAAGTAAGGGTAGGTGATGATTCAAATTCGTAAGAAAACCCCAGCTCAAATAAGGGCAATTGTGTAATATAAAAAATTACAAATGTATATTTCAGGCAGATATTGTGGCACATGCCTATAATCCCAATACTCAAGAGGTTGAGGCAAGAAGACTGTCACAAGCTGGAGGCCAACCTAGGCTATACAACGAGTTTGAGGCTAATCTGGATTCCATAGTAAAACTCCAACTCAAAAACGAAATGAAACAAGACAAAAATGCATTTCTTCCCTTTTATCTCTCAATAGACTTTTAAAAACAACTCTGAAACTGCAATGGCAAGCAGGAACACTGAAACGACACCCAGGATTTGGAGGCATATTTATTTACGTCAATGGGCACTGATCAGGATCACTCCTAAAATATCAGGCCCTGATCTCTGGTGGTCTAGGGCTTATATGAGGTAAGTAAGCAGGAAGTACAGAGGCAGAATTGCTTGTCAATTGGGGATTAGTTTATACAATGTGCATCGTAGTGACCAGCTATGAGTCACAGTGACCAGCTGTTCCTATGAGACAGGAGCAACCAAAACTGGAACAAGATCTACTACCTGGGCAACTACAAAACGGAAGTATATGGGTGGGGGGGCATTTTCTGATACAAAATAATATGAGCACAATTGTATCTCTGCGTTCCTCACATATAGACTTGTACTGAAAGTTGCACTGGAGATTTTAGCTAAAGAAGTTGGGCAGGAAAAAGAAATAAAATGCACTCACACAAAACAGGAAGGAGTAAAACTATTCACTTACAGGTAGCATGATCTGTGCAGAAAACTTTAAGGATTACAAAATATTTCCTAGAAGTAAAACTATAAAAATAAATTCAATAAACAAACATGATCAGTACTTAAAAATCAACTATTTATACACTAGCAATGGATGATCCAAAAATAAAATTGAGAAAACAATTTCACTTACCATATAATCAAAACAGTAAACATTTCTGTTTTGTTTTGTTTTTCTTCCGGTATCGGGAATCGAACTCACGACCTTCCACTTGCCAGGCAGGTGCTGTGCCGCTGAGCTAAATCCCCAGACCCTCAGTAAACATTTATGAATATATTTAACATAAACAGAAAACATAGAATCTAAAATCTTCAAAATACCACTAAAAAAATTAAAGAGAACCTAAACAAATGGAAAGGGAGCCCATGTTCACAGATTGAAAGAATAATATTGTCCATAAGACAATATTCTTCTGAATTGATCCATACATTCAATACAGTCCTAATAAAATCACATGACTTCTTTGCAGATATTGATAAGCTGATCCTAAAATTCACAATGAAGTTCAAGGTACCCAGAGGAGCTGAAATGATCTACAAAACTAGAAAAACAATGGACACTTCACACTTCCTGATTTCAAAACTAACTACAAAACAACAGCAAACAATACTGTGTGGCACTTGCACAAAGACATTTTTATAGATTGGTATACTAGAAATAAGACTGTAGAAATAAATCTATCATTGGTTGTTTATTTTTCAAAAGATGTTGTCTTAGTTACTTTTCTCTTGTTGCTGAGACAAATACCCAACGTCCAAAATTAAGGAAAGAAAGGTTTCTTTGGCTTACAGTTTGTGGAGGTTTCAGTCCATACTTGGCTGGCTCCGAGGCAGAAGGTAGCAAAGCAACAAGAGCAACGCAGGGAATGGCAACCGAACAGTAAACAGCCAGAGCAAAAAGGGAGGAACTGCGGCAAGCAGCCTCTTTCCCTGCCTTACATTGTAAACAAGCTACCCCCACCTAAGGGGCATGTAGCTCTCACATAGTCTCTATGCCCTCCTCTTCCACAGGCTCAGGATGTATACAAAGTAAGCGCCCTGGCTTCCTGCTGAGTCCCTTAGCCAAACCTCTAGACTCCCCAAGTTGACACAATGTATCAACCATAACAGATGTATTAAGGCAATTAAATAGAGAAAAATATCTATTCAATAAATGATGCGGGAACATATATCCATGTTAAAAATAAATAAAACTGGATGTCTTTCTTGCAATAGGTTCAAAATTGAACTCAAAATCACCTTAATGTATAAGTTAAAACCCTAAACTCTTAGAAGATGTTTTTGTGATCTAAGTAAGGTTAGGCAAAGTCTAACAACAAAAATAAGGTTACACTGGATTTCAATATTTACAAGTTTTGTGCTTCAGTGGGCATCTTCAGTAAAGTTTTACAAAAATTACTAAATGGAAGAAAAATACTTGCAAAGTGTATGTAGTACAAGGGACTTATGTCTAAAATATATAAAGAATACTTAACAAATACCAAAAAAAAACTTAAAATGGCAAAGCACTTGAATACGCATTTCTCCAAAGAAGATATCTGAGTAGAAAATAAGCATATGAAAAAGTATTAAACTTCATTTGCCATCAGGAAAATTCAACTCAAACCTCACTGTGCTATTGCATGGCCATAAGGTTGCTATAGTCAAAAAGGTAGTAAGCGAAAGAAGCTAGACACATATATTGGTCATATATTGGGTAACTGCATTTATAAGAATTATCCAAAGTTGGCAAATTCATAGAGGCAGTCTACAAATTAGTGGTTTCCAGGTCCTAGAGAGACAGGATAATTGGAAGTAAGCGAGTGCTTAATGGGTATGGGGTTTACTTTGGGGATATAAAAATATTCAGGAAGTAGATAGCAGTGATGGTTGCACAAGACAGATGTACTGACTGTCCCTAATGATAAACTTTATGTTATGTGAATTTCACTACAATTAAAACAAAGAATGATAAATTTTATATAATGTGTATTTAACTATAATTCAAACAAAGGCAGATAATAAGTAATGAGGACTTGGGAAAATCAGAAACCTCATAAGCTGTTGGTGGGACTGTAAAATGATTTAGCTGCTTTGGAAAACAATCTAGCAACTCCTCAGTATGCTAAACACAGACTTACCATATGATCCAGCAATTTCACCCCTAGATATATACACAAGACCACTGAAAATAGGTATTCAAAAAAACTTGTACGTACATGTTCATAGTAGCATTACTCACAATTCTGAAAATTGGATGCAATGCAAATGTCTACCACCTGATAAATGGATAAACAAATGTAGTACATCCATATAACAGGATATCACTTGGCCTCAAAAAGTAATGAAGTACCTGTGGCAGTGGCACACACCTGTTACCCCTGCTACTGAGGAGACTGAGGCAGGAAGATAGCAAGTTCAAGGGCAGCCTGATCAACTCAACCAGATCATGTCTCAAAATAAACAATAAGTACATAAAAAGGGATCGGGTTGTAGCTCAGTGGTAGAGCTCCCCTGGATTTGAACTACAGTACTGTAAAAAAAAGTCATGAAGTACTGATGAATGTCACAAAATGAATGAAACTCAAAATATGCTAAGTAAAACAAACCAGGCACACAAGGCCAATATTGTTTGTTCTATATATATGAAAACTCTATGACAGGTACATTCAGAGACAATGTAGCTAAGTGGTTTTCAAGTGTTGCGGGGAGAGAAAAACAGGCAGTGACTGCTAATAGTATGACTTTACACAGTGATGAAAACAGGATTTGACAGAGGTAATGGTTGCATGATTTTCTCAGTATATTCAGAACCACCATATTGCATACACAGTTTTAACTGGTAGGCATTACAGTGCATGAAACAATTTAATAAGGATAGAACTTTTAACTGTATCGTAGACTTAAGCATAAAAGTTAAACTATAAAACTATTAGGAAAATCATAAAAAAAACTTTAAGATGTAGAGGTAAGCAAAGAATTCTTAGAGTTGACACTAGAAGCATGACCTACAAAAAGAAATGAGAAGTGAGGCCTCATCAAAATTAAAAATTGTGTAGTTGTACATATCATGTAAAGATAAAAAGATAGGATATGGACCAAGGAAAACATATTTGCAAACATAACTTAAAAAGGACTAACATAGAGAATGCACGAGACCACTCAAAGTTAGAAAGGTAGAAAACAAAAATCCAAGCAGAAATAGGGGAATAAGACATTTCACCAAATAAGACATACAGACTGCCAACAGGCATGTGAGAGGATACTGAACATCACTAGCCATTAAGAGAGGAACAAATTAAAACCATAATGAGGTATTTCTACACACTTAGTAGAATAGCTGAAATTTAAAAACTACAATACTAAATGCTTGCAAAGATAAAGAGAGAATGATCACTTACTGCTGGTAAGAATGTGAAATGCTTTATAGCCATGCTGGAAAACAGTTGGCAGTTTCTTATAAAACTGAATGTATAATTACCAAACAACCCAGCAAGTGCATCCACAAGCATTTATCCTAAAGAAACGAAGACTCATCATTCCACAAAAACCAGTACTCAAATGTTTGTAGCAGCTCCGTCCATTCTAGAATTAGTCCAGATGTCCTTCAGCAGCAAAATGGTTAAGCAAACTGTGGTACACACCTCCGTGGAATACAGTTCAGAAACAAAAAAAGAATGAACTGGTTCTCCACACAACATTTTGGATGAATCGCCAGAAAATTATGCTGAATCACAAAAGGCCCCCCAAACTAGCAGAACCATGCTGACCCAGAAATCCAAGCTGAAAGTTATTAGGGACCCTAACTTCTGAGGTTCTCACCACCAAAACAATCACCATTTGCATGGGGTTGTTGCCTCTATCAAGTGCTCCGAATCACATGTGGGCGCACCAACGGTCCCCAAAGCTTCTCTAGCTCTAGCAAGTAGAGTAAGGTGCTGGTTACATCTGGGATGGAAGAATCAAAGTCACTAAGAGGCAGTCTGCTATTTAATTGTGGCAGTAATTTATCTTTTACCCAACTGCATTTCTTTTACTCAGACCCACTTGAACTTCTGGCATCATAACTGAAATATCTACCATTTCTTCAGTATGTCTAACTCTTTAAAATTTGGGAAAGGGCCAGGGATATAGCTCAGCTGCACAAGCACCTTTCTGGCAAGCTCAAGGTCCTGAGTTTGATTCCAGGTACAAAAAATAATAACAATAACAATAATAAGGTTTTGGGAGAATGTCTTTTTTCTTCCTCCTACATTTCTTGTGATAAGCTAAATACAAACATCAGCAAGGTACAGAGAGCCCTTCCCGGTCCTCATCGCGGCCCAGGAGGTTTATACTTGTAATCCTATGGAAAAGTTATTGGAACTTTAGTGAGTTAATTCCAGTCTACCACTTACACTGCAACCCATGGCAAGAATGAAGACACCAAGGCATATGTGTAGTTATGGGGAGCCAAGGGGTCTTAAGTCTAACCATGATGATGGCCATCCAGATCAAAGGCCGCGACCCAGGGCTAGCTCAGATTTTATTAACTCATGAAGAAGGGAGTGCTTGAGGATAAGTGACTGTAAGAATCTCAGGAAATGGGTGAGTGCTGGGAGCTGGGCTAGGTAGGAGGGCTGAAATCAGCTCTGCAGTATGCAGAGAGAAGGATATGCAGAAAGAGTAATCAGCATAACACAGTTGAGATAGTATCTGATGTTTTGGGGTTGGTGCTTTAGCTCTGATGTGTAATCTTTCAAGCCCCAGGAAGTCATAGCCTCTAACTCCAGGTTTATCCCAGCCAAGAGGTCTTCATCCTGCCTCACACATGGGAACAACTAGGGGGGAGAGGGGAAGGGGAACCAATCTTCAAAGACTACCATCAGCACCTCGGCTGAACTGATATGCATTGCTTAAAGCCAGATGAAGTGATAAGGAAAAGTCGTAGCTAGCTCTGTACATATCAGTACCTGGAAACAGGGTCAGGTTCAGCCCAAACAGAGACAATTGCTCCTCTTTCATGAAGATTCGCCCAGGTGGTCCTCCACACCAAAGTATACAACTCAGAGCAAGATGATGTAGGTGTACATGCTATGGGTTTGTGCTATTCATTTTTCCATTTTCGCAAATAAGACCTCCAGACAGCCTCGCTCTTAACTAGAAAGTCAGACTCCAGCAAAACAGAAGAGCTGGATTAAACAGTCTAGCTGTGCTCCATAGCTTTAGCTCTCCCGATAGCAAAATCACACTCCTTCCCCTGCAGAAGGAACTGCTAGAACGAAATTGTGTGATTTCAGTCTCATCCTAATGGATCTGATGCCATCTATGTCTCTAAGCCCCTCACTAATAATTTTTCAAGACCATCTGGAGTAAATAGAAGTCTCACTCACGGCTGCATGTATGCAAATTTTTGCACTTTAAATGGATTCTATCCCTAAGTGCATAAACCAAAAAGCATGAAAGCAATTGGATTAGGAAGGCAAGGCTTTTTTTAACCCATCTAATTGGCATTAAGTCACCAAACATTGTCAAACACACATCACTTGCTTAATTATTTTGCGTGAGCATGTGTATGTCTTTATAACTTCATAAACATATAAATGAGAGGGAGATGCAGATTTAATGTACATCCATATGGTGATAAATACAAAAGCTGCCAGAAGATTGTAAAATGCTATCCTAATGTTAAAATGATCTTCCTCATTTTTTTCTTTTCATTTTTTGCTTTGCTTCCAAGTTACAAAGAATAACAGAGGGTGGTAGATGCGAATCATGGATCCTTAACTCCAAGGAAAAACAAGCACAGACCACTTTGTTCAATAATGCAATTTTGAAAAGAAAATTTTACTTCAGTTTCATATTCTTATACCAGTCTTTCATTAATCTTACGCTGTGTTTATATATAAAGTCATTTCTATATGTCCATTAAAATTTTATTAAAGTAATTTTTCATAAATAGCCTGCCACACATAACTTCACCACAATATGCTTCATTTCAACACTGCTTTAATGAGTTGGAAGTGTCTTATTACACTCTTAGAAAATACTATACTATTTTGAACAAAAGCAATCACAAAAAAATAGTATTTTTGCCTCTAGAGTATCTGGCAAATAGGCTTAAAGAGTTTATCAACCTTCAAAATATTTTGGCAGTTAATCTTCCACTTAAGCAAGGTCTTAGCCGTGAAGCATCTGCTTAAGTGGCTACCAGCCCAAGGTCACAGTGGCCTCTGGCCATACTTGGTGTCTCTTGACCATTCTTCCCTGCCCTGAACCTCATTTCCTTGCCACCCACACAAATAAGCTCTACTAGGCTGATAGGCTTGGGTGGTTAATTTGCATATTCTCTTTAAGGACACTTTCCTAAAGCCACCTCTTCCAAACTGGAGGGAATAGTCATTCCTCTGGGAATTTGCTATGCTTGCTTGGCTATTTTAACAACAAATTGCATTCCTTTTATCTCCATCATGAGCCCTGAGATAAAAACAGATTTCAGGATTCATTTTCTCATATCCCTCACTGGGTTTTGAAAGAGTGTATATTTTTTATTGGTACATGCTACTGATGCATAAGAAGGAGATTCATTTTGGTCTCTGGGTACGTGCATATAACTTACTTTGACTAATTTCATCCCCGTTATCTCTCTCTTTTTCCTCCTCCTCCCCCGGTCCCATGTTCCATCTCTGAAAGTCTACCTTCTAGTTTCCTTGCAGACAGAAAGTATCTTTCACTGGCTCCTCTGCTCCTAGATTACACGAGCTGCCCTGGACGAACTCATTTACACTACTTCCCAAAGGCTATGTCTACACAGACCAAATGCAGTGAAAAACAATGTTTGTTTATAGAACCGGTTCTATAAGCCAGGGCAACTGACACAGCTAATGAAACAAACATTCCAGAAGATGCAAGATGCCTTGGACTCATAAATATTGCATAGTGTGTGCACCAATTCTTCAGTTCAAATGGGACAGAAATTAAAATGCAGTAAGGTCTTATTTTCTGAATCTGGACAAAAAATATTTCTTCTAACATACCTCGTTACTCTTTTTGTTTTTTGTTTTTGTTTTTGTTTCTGAGCTGGGGTCTCACTATGTTTCCCAGGCAGATCTAGAACTCCTGGGCTCAAGGGATCCTTCCGACACAGTCTCCTGAGTGCTGGACTACAGGAACGTGCCAACAGGTCCAGCTTCTTTATTTCCACTAAAACATCATTCTTCTATGTAAAACAGTCTTTAAAGTATTTGAAATAACTTAGATATCTAATTACTTAACAGGGAGAAATGAGCTGCAGAGCTCACTTGAAGGAGTGATTTTTATCACACTTTTTAAAAGGTGCTTTTTAAAAATCAGTTAATGTGACGGAGTTTAATGTCTCCAGGTCTTCATTCCACTTAGCTGATACAGATACAGTCACACACATACACAAAAATAAGGCTTTTTGAAATTTGTCTGAGAATTTAATAGATATGAAAAGATACTAGACAGGCAAGGTGTCCCAACTGTTTTAAGTGCCAGGTCCAACACTGCCTAGCTGTGAAGATCAGGGCTAGTTATATATCTTGTCCAAGTGTATGTTTTCTCATCTTTGAATGGGTTTTTAAAGCATCTACTTTAGTGGGTTCTTCTGAGGATTAAATGAGAAAATATATACTATGTTCCTTGCACAGAGCCTGGCTCTATACATACCCCAAAAATAGCAAGAGATCTTCACGGACGATACGGGGGAGCTACTTGGACCAAATCACCACTTGATAGCACTTCTCTTCACCTAAGGTTTGGAATTCTTCACTAGCCTCTAAACTGAGAAATTTAATGTAGTCAGTGAACGACTGGTAATACTTCCAAATACATCAGATTACTAAGGTTCCTTTGCATGCACTCAGGTATTACCCTGTATTCCTGCCTGACTAGTAACAACATTCAGTTGCTAAGCACTCTATATGGTGCTTAAGATCATTTTTTCACCCAAGTGTTTCAAGACTATTTTTTTGTGCTGGGAATCGAACTCAGGACCTGCCAGGTAGGCACTGTGCTGCTGAGCTACACCCCCAGCCCACCCAAGTCAATTTCTAAAACTTCTCTGCTTGCATTCATTCTCCTGTAGGAAGTTAGCCAAATCCCAAGAATCCCCATGAGCTGATACTCTGTTGAGGACTTGTCCTTATTACTATAGTTTGGGAAAAAGTAAATTCATGCAAGGAATGATGCACACGGGTCTAATCCATTTGATGTAGATCAATACATTGCACATTTCAATTGCCCTGTCTTCCTACAGAAAAGTGCATGGAAGTGATTCACTGAGCCTAAACTCATCACAAGAAAGAGACCAAGTGTCTCAGGCTCACTAGGGCATCTCTGCTAGTAAAATTTAAAAAGCAATCAAACTGAATAAGAAGTCTTTGCAGACATTTACATCGGGGAAGAACGCAAATCTTGACAATTCAGAGTAAATGAAGTGCAAATTATTCTCTTACAATATAACCCAGAATTGGAGCTTAAATTGTGACTGAAAAAGAGCCCACAGTTTAATCAGAAAAATATATTTTTCGGTAATTCCCATGAGCTCATATTTGATACATTTATATCATGGGATAACAAGTTCAAAACTACCGCTAAGTTATAAATACAAAATTTATGCAGAATTTGCATGTATTGAATCTTATTTTGAATCTGCATGTGTGCCTACATTTGAATATTTATAATATTCCAGAAAAAGCACAGTGGAATGTGCAAGACAGATTTATTTAGTGTAATGCTCTGAAATGTGTCAAAGTCTTCAACACTGTTCTTAAGAGGCAAAATGGCAGAAAAAACAAATGGAATGCAATAATACCAACTGAATAATCTGTGAAGTCCAATACCAAGTAGAACAAGAATAGCTCTATTGCCTATAATATTTTGCTAAAGTTTAGGAAAATAGTTCTCTAAGTTTACAATGACATTGCTTTACATGAAATGTAACATTAGGTGGCTTGTTCATTGCCCTTTCATGGAAAGGGGGAAATTCTCATCCGTGCCTTTCTTTCTAAAATCAATGACTAAATGTCTCATTTTATGCCTCATAGAATATCAATACAGTATTAGCTTTTCAGCTGTGAACTACATTCTTCACACTGTCAAAATAACATGTAAATAGGTGTGGGTTCAATAATGGGATTCTGCACCTCACTATGTTTCTGGAATAGCCTCACAGGTACCCAGACTTGTTGGGCAATGAAGTTGTTATAATCAACGTAATTTCTGGTTAACTAAGAATAATACTTGCTGGCAGTGAAACTGCTCTAGGAGGAGGCTGTCCAGCAATGGACCCTCCTGAATGAGAGGAACACGTGGCACTAATCGATCTGAGATCTTAGTTACCAGTGTTTAGAACCACAGCCCTTTAGGACCCCAAAGACTTTCTTCCTCCAACTTCTCCACCAACTCACCTTGAAAGGGGACCAGAAAGGGCCAAATTTCAGAGTATCTTGAGTGGGTCAGCAAAAACCTGATATTTCCAAGTGTGTACCATTATTAACTTCTATTCTGTTCAATTTTTTTAATGAAAAGAAACAGTAACAAGTCACTTAAATATCTCTACACTGATGGGTTTAAGAGTTTCATGGATTATATGGGAATATCATAACAGCAAATTAAGAAAAGTCAGCAGCCAATACCTGATGTATCTATCACCTCTGCCTTTCAGTCTGAGGGTTGACTGGGCTAAGGCTACTTTTCCCAGGAAGTGCAGTCATGATATCAAGAGGCTAATGAAATAAGCCATGGTAAAATATTATTTTAAAAATTGTTAATGTTTACTTTCATTATAAGGCTAATTCAGGTTTATAAAGGAAATTTTTAAAACTTTCATGCTTAGATTTGGGAGGGGTGGGAAGGCGATTTCTATTTTTCTTTCCCTCTGCCCTCCTCTGCTCTCTTTTTTGCTGTATCATGATTATAGTCATAGAAGATCTGCAATTTTCTGGATTTTCTTAGCATTAAATCACAAATAATTGTCCACATTCTTTAAGAGGGCATTTAAGTGGATTTGTAATAATCCTTAAAGTGAATGAACTGAGATTTCTTCAGCCATTCTCTTGTCTATGGACATCTCCATGTAGTTGCTCCAGTTCACTTGCTACTATATATTTTCTTAGAACACTGTACTTCCCCTCTCCTTGTGGCACTTCTCACAGTTTTAAGTAATTAATCATTTGTTTCATGTCTGTATCTCCCACTCCCTGAGGGGAGGGACCATGTTTGCCCACTTTCTGTTTCCTTTTTCCGGGGTAAGGGGCAGTTCTGGGGATGGAATCCACGGCCTCACGTATACTAGGCAAACACGACCACTGAACTGCACCTCCAGCTCTCTGGACGTTCAGGGTTCCCCTACCCCCAGCACATAGGTGCAGTGATAGCAAACACTCAATAAATATCTGTTGAATAAACAAATTAGTGAATGAATGAAAAGTATGTGTAGAATTATAGTTTTCAGTAAAACTCACACATGAATTTGTGCATCAATGAAATAAAGAATTGTAATATCTGTGTCTATATTTTCTAAGTTTTTTCCCAAAGGATTACAGTATTCAAGGTTACGTTCTCTCTGATTCCCAGTACCAAAAAAAGATTAAGTTTACATTCTCATCGTAATTTCTAAGAATTAAGATATTAGCCATACCTTTGTCAGCAGTGGCTACTGTTTTTTTGCTTGGTGGAGATACAGGTTGGTTTCTGTTGCTTTAATTGAGCTTAGAGAAAAAAATAAAAGGTATCCTAAGTTTAAGTGTTTATATCTGCATTTCTTCTGTACCCGTGAGACATAACAGTTTCTCCATATCTGGAAACTAGTTGTGGGTGTGACACTGTAAATCTTCTGGTTGTGCCCTTTGTTTCTCTAATCGATTCATAGGATTTCTTTGTGCAGGAAAGACTTCAGCCTTTTGTCTGTTGTAATTGTTGTGCATATTTTCACCAGTTTGACATATGCCTTTTCATTTAGGCTTTTTTTCTTTGACAGATGAACATTTCTCATTTTTATGTAATCATAACTGTCAATCTTTTCCTTTATTCAAACTTCCCTTTCCTTGGCTAAAAGTCCCATATGTGAACTGCAGCTATCATTTAAATAATAACGCCAATTGTAAATTCAGATGAACTGGGTTCACAGGTTCCCACATATGCAACGAAGCCCAAACCTGCCACAGAGCACAGGTTCTCATTTCCTTACAAGCGCTGTCTACTACAAGCCTAAGTGACAGGGACCACTCATGACTAGCATTCTCCCTACCCAAAGCACATCCCCTTCTGCATGCTTCTGTGTTCCTCAGTGGTACAACCTCCACTCAGGACCAGCAATCAGGGAGGTACTTTGAACTCTAGACTTTACTTATTTCTGTGCTTCTTACTCTCTTTCCATCCAAGAGCTTCTCATACTCACTGGGGTTCAACCTCTTCCCTGCCAGTCCAGACCCTCCAACAGTGGGGCTGCACCCCATCTACCTCCTTAACCACTACCCGTCCAAGCATGCACCTCCTCAGCTCTGCCACACCTGGCGAGGGGAGGCTGCCATGAGGATGCCATGCCCATCCACCATGCTGCTCTTCTTCAATATGCAACCCCCTTAGTCCCCGAGGCCTTCTCAAATAAATCTCTCCTTTTCTTGCCCTATTCCTCATGCATTGCAAAGGAAGAGGCCATACCAGAAAGCATCTTGTTTGAATCTCCCATCTGACAGAGGAGATACTGTGGCCAAAGAAGGAAAAGGATGTGCTCAAAATCAGAATTCCCTCTTCCACCAATGTCTGTACTATGCAATTCTGTGCTTCACATATGCACTTGAGGCTGAAGATGGTGACGTGTGCTGTTCTGGCTTCGTCTTGTCTCTTATGTCTGTGGACTGCTTTCCCTGTACTGAAGGTATAACCACCAGGTTTGCCCTGGTTTGGCCTAAACTACAACATAACAGACAGATATTTCCCTTATGTTTAATATATTCTTGTAAGTAAAGACATTATTGCCATGAATGACAAGTCTTCCTTGGAATATAATAAGCAGTTTCATAAAATTTCATTTAATGAATGACAGAGAAAAGAAATGACTATTCTTTTAATGGCATTTTGCACTATCTCAGTTGATGCCTGGTACCCATTAAAGAGAAGCTTTCGTATTTTCATCGCTACATAACGGCACTAACCTCAAATTAACAGAAGGCAATCCTGAGTAACACTTGGACTACCTGAAAACTTAGAACTTTTTTGGAAACTCAATGATTTGTCCTCCATACCAGATGTGAGCTAATATTTGCAGCATTACAGAGACATTATCATGGTAGCTTTCTCCCCAGACTGATGAAGTGGGTGGGGGCAGTACAAAGTTTCATCAAAAATGGCTGAAGAGAAGCACGCTCTGCCAAAGGAAGGTGAGCATCCAAGAGCCCGCAGCCTGATGGACCACAGGATTGCAGCACTGCCGGAGGAACAGTGCATTCACACCCTACTTCACCCGGTATCACAAGCCTGTCTCATCATCTTGCCTTACCACAAAATCAAGAACAGGAGGGAATGCAGGCTTAGGCATGACAGGCATGATCAGGCACATGCACGCTACAGTTCTAACTCTTTCAGAACACAGCATCTTTTTAAAGGAGATGGAAAGAAAAGAAAGCCTTTACCACAATTGTTTTAAATGAATAAATACCCCCACCAAAGAAAACTTCTCCGTCTAAGCAAAAAACCTTTCAGTCTTTTCCCGTCAGTGATATCCTGCTGGATTTTAGATAATTGGTTACTCTTCCAAATGGCTGCTAAAAATTTTAGAGATTTTAAAATCTAGGATCGAGTATCTGGCCAGATTCTCTGATATGTACAGTCACAGGCCCTGAACCCACATATATCTCGTGTGTAGCAGCCAGCATGGTACTAGTGTAATTTCCTTCCCAGTTCTGAATTCCTCCCACAGACCAAGTGGCATACTAGAGTTGGCTACAAACATAGGAAATATGGCTTGAGAAAACTATGCAGAATTTGGGAATTTTAACAGCTGCTGGGCAACAATATTTTGATACATTTTTTAAAGTGGTCTTAGAAATTCTAAAATGAGCAGGACTCTTTTCTGACCTCCGACAACATACTGGCAAACAGATGGATGAAATGCAACTTCTAATTTTTTTGAGAGATATTATTTCAATAAACAATTTAAGCCTTTTGCCAGACAAGCACAGCCCCTCCTCGCCAGGCAATGTGAGCACAGTAGTTTCTATTCGGCAATTACATATCACCCAAGTACTTTACCATCCACAGCGGAAGAAAATATCTCAAACGTAGCACCGGGAACAGGAGTCAGGCTCTTGGCTTGCAGCCAAGACAACCTCCCATGCTTCCACTAAGTGAATGAATGGCTGCGGGTCAGGAGGTGGTCCGTGTTTTTCCTAATGACACTCGCCAACCAGGCCCCCAAGCCCCTTTTCATTCTGCTCCGCTTTGCAGGGATTTCCAGCAAGGCAAGGAGAGGCCGCTATGACAGTCCAGCTCCTGGTGAGCATAAAGTGTCAGGGATGTCAAATACTGTTCTCCCAATAAGGGTGGCAACCCTGGCCCAATCACTTGCTGAAACCAATGTGTAAAATTACTGATGACAGTAATGATCCTGAGGATAACAACAACAGCTAACATATACTGGGTGTTCACTCCATGGTAATTACTAATCGGAAATACCTCGTCATGTTTTTGTTAAAGCCCCTGTGCATCAGGACACAGTCAACAGAGCAAGGGTTGTGACAGTACTGCAGTGAGATTCCTATTGTGCCACGAAAGAGCTCAATAACCTTGAGAAAGTCCTTCAACTAATTTGTACTTTATTCTCATGGGAATGCTTTTGTCCACTTTGTCCTTCTCCAAACGATAGTGCAAATTTATAGAGCAATACCAAGATAGCAACCCAAAAACACATCTGAAATGCACTTTCCACACAGGCTGTACTCCAAGGTCACACAGCTGATTCAGTGCTGTTCTAGAACTAAGGTAAAGGTATCCGAATGCCCAGCCAGCCAGCCAGCGCTGCTGTTTCCTTCAATTCTACAGAGCCCAGAAACCATCAGCTGGCATGAAGAGGCTGCCCTACAAGGGAACTCTGGAGGCAGACTCCCATCTTCCCAAGGTAAGCTCGCTACTAGCAGCAATCATTGCCAGTGCAGATCCTTAGCTGCTACAATTGCCCCTCTGCTGCACATGTGCACACTCACAACAGATCCACCCTCGACTCCCTCCCACACGAGTACCTCTTAGTTCTTACGGGTCATCAGAACTGCAAGCAAGGATCTGTCACCAACCTGGGAAATTCTGGAACCCTCAGGCTATGGCTATTCTTCAAAATGCCTATTTCTAGGTTGGCAGGAATGAATGAAATTAAAAAGCACCCTTCAATTAGCAGTGTGTGGCAAATTTTATTTCCTTTTTGTAAATGCCATAAAATCTAGTAACTGACTCTTGAAAACATGGTTCTTCTTCAATTAGACTAGGTGGCACTATAGTATCACCCTTTTAACAGCAAGAAAATCCTACTTCATTACAAATAATTTTCCTTCAGTATGGGATATCCAAGAGGCTTTGCAGGGTTCTGGTCAGCTCATGGAGAATGTCTGAACGAATCTGCCAAAGGATGATGGTGACCAAATAGATAACTCAGGTTACATTAATAATGTGTGTTTGTAGATGCCACTTCCTGACCCACATGTTCAAATTACTAAAGGCACATGTGTCCTGCAGAACTCCAAACAAGTCTGTGCCTTCCATGGCCACCACGACCTTATTTTTACTATTCTGCCACAGTCATAGCTATGGAATCAATTTTTCCCATAGAGATTTTTTAATCACACTATCCCTCAGCACCTACAAGCCCTGTCGACATGAGAGATTATTTTCAATATTGATGATAAATTGTTTGGGAACTCCTTAAACATCAGATTTTTTTTTTCAGTATGGAGATTGAACCCAGAGCCTTCTCACTGAGTTACATTCCCAGTCCTTTTGTTTTTATTCTGATATAGGCTCTTGCTAGGTTGCCCAGGATGGGTTTGAAATTGCAGTCCTACTACTTCAGCCTGCCAGAGTCCCAACAACAGAATTGTGTTGTGACAATAAGTTACACAATCCTGGTAATGGATTGATGTGGTCAACTTCCTGGGGCAAGGTTCTCTCAGGATGGAAAAGCAAATCTGTTAGTCTAGAAAGGAAATGAAAGTTCAAGAGTTCTCCAGAATTCTGGCATTTGAGAAAGGAAATGGAAGGAAGAGAAAGTGAGCAGGAGAGGCAGGCAATGAGGTTCCTTTTAAATGGTAATAATAACCAGAAAGTCAGAGGGCCCCTTCTTCTGCAGCTGGACAGAGGAAACCACAAGGACTTGCATCCTAAAGCTGCCTTCCAGGCAGCTCCTAGTCCAAGTCACTGAATGCCTCCACACAGGGGAGGGTGCAAAAGAGACCCAGGCAAGCAGCCACTGCAGCAGCAGCTTTGAAGATCCCTCTCTCCTTAAAGGGGAGGAGGGGGCAAGGCCATGTCCTTGCCCACTCAAAGACACCATTGAAAGGCTCCTTGGCAACCAAACCCACCTTGTTCACTCCTTACACTCCCTGACCCAGTCCAGGTTTGTTTTTAGGAAATCTGTGAAGCATTAGACCAGGTTGGAACACCGTCTGTCACCTGAAAATAACCACACTGGACCCTTCACAGCATTCCATGACCTCTAGCAACTAGACATTGCCATTGCGCTACAGGGAAGAAGATACCTTGCTGGTTTCCAGCTAGCAGGCTACTAGGGACTGTTCATAAATTAGCTTTTTCCATATCTTCCCCAGGCTCCCTGATACTTGGCATGGGGCACCCAGTGTTGAGGCTCCGCATCTTTGTTCATCAGGAGAGAGTCCAGGGCAGCGTCCCAGCACGCCCCTGAGCCCGCGGGGTGCCAGTCCCCGAGCTGGGAACAAAACCTCTCTCCAGGTGTGCACACAGAGGACCGAGAACAACCACTCGCCCAGGGAGAGCAGGGCAAAGGCAGAGGGAGGCAGTAAAAGTAGGGCAGGAGAAGAGAAATAGAAAAGATGAAAAGGAAGAAAAGCAAAAGAAAAGGGGGGCTTAGACACGGAAAGAGAAGGAAAGAGCGAGCAACCAAGAGCACACAAGATCTGGAAAACAAGAGGAAAAGAATTTTCTCGCTAAAAGAAAAAAAGGGAGAAGAGAATTCGGGCATAAGGGGAAAAGACAGCATGGAAAGGAGGCTTTGGGACGGAAGTGCACAAGAAAGGAGAGCAAAAGGACGAGGACCTTGGGGCGCTGCCTGCAGAGCACGGTTCCCAGTGCTAACGTGGTACTGGGGCCAGGCGGTGGCTGCGGCGGCCTGGTTGCTTGGCCCGCACGGATTCCCAACCACCAAGCCGACCCGTCTTCCCACACACCGAGGGCAGTCCCAGGCCAGAGTCAAAAGACTTTCGGAGGCCGCCACAGCACTGCAAAGGTGGGCACCTAACTCCTGCCTATCCGGGTGAGACCGCCTGAGAGCCACGGTGCGCGCCCGGCGCCAGATAGCCGGCGGGCGGCGCCTTCCCGCCCTCGGCCGGCCCAACCCCGGGTCGGTGCCGCGTTTCACCTGCCCGCTGGGCCGCGAAAGAACACACACCTGGAAGGTCTCAGTCTGGCGTCGCGCTTGCCGTCCACCATCGCGGGCACGCAGCTGGTGAGCTCGGTCCAGTCGGCGTGCAGCCCGCAGCTCCAGCCCGTGGAGAACCTGGAGAAGAGCCAGGTCTCCCGCTTACCCGGCCGGTGGCAAGTGCATTTCTTCTGACCCACGCGGCACTCGCAAGGCTGCTCCAGCTGGATGTTGCGCACCAGGTGGCGACCGAAAGTGGTGCCACCGGTCTTCTGGATGTGCAGGAACACGATCAGGTCATCGCCCTTGATGTCGAAGTCTACCTTGCGCAAGAGGTCGCCACGGCTGAAATTGTAGCGGGGCACGAACCTTGCGGAGCTCTCGTCCTCCGAGCGGTACGGGTCCGGCACCGGTGAGCTGAACGCCTGCAGGCGGAGGAGCTGGCATTCTGTCCCGGGGCACACGTATTGGAGCACGATCACGGCAAATAGGAAGAACATCACCAAAGCCAGCAGCAGCTTGTTGGATTTCTCATCCATGTTCCCGACGCTGGGGGAAACCCAAGCTCGTTACGTCAATCCCGCAGCTCAGCCCGAGCTCGCCGCGCGCCCGCACCGCCCCCTTCCCCCGGCGGCGCCCTTGCGCCCCTCTCCCCCTCCCCTGCGCACCGAGTACTCGGCGGTGGCGGTGGCGGTGGCGGTAGCGGCGGCCGCGGCGCCCTTCCCCGCTTTCTTCCCGGCAGGCTCAGCGCTGTGGCTTCTGCCGCAACCCCCATCCCGACTCTTTCCCGCTGGCCGCCGGCCCCTTCCCTCCGCCGAAGCCCTCTGAAGCCCCTTCGTAGGCTATTATACCCGCCTGACCCCCTCCAGTCCCCGTCGTCCGACTCCCCAACTCGGGTCCCCAGACGGGCCCCGCAGTACTCGCTCCACTCTCCATGGCTCCCATCGCGCTTCGCCCCTGGACTCCTCCGGGCTCCTCCGACCCCAACCCCCGGGCGCGCGCCGCTGCCTGCCTCACTTGCAGGCTCTCTCGCGTCCCGAAGCCCAGCTCCCGCGCGCACCCAGTTGCCCACCCGGGTGTTTTCCTCCAGGGAGCTCTGAGCAGGGGTTCGGAGTTCCTCTGCGGGAGGGAGCCCACAGGCAGCCCGACCTGCAAGCGGAGTCGCTGCGCTGCGGGCGCCTGTGGAACGGCAGGGCAGGGCAGGGAAGGACCCGAAGCGTGGTCACTTGCGCGCCGCGCTCGGTGGGCCAAGTCCCCGAGACCGGTCACCACCGGCTAGCTGAACTTTGCGCCCTTGCCTCCGCTCGCAGCTGCCGTTCCTCCCCTCATGTCCCCTGCGCGCCCTGGCGCAAGAGCGCGAGCCGCGCTTTCTAGAACCTACCTGGCCAGGGGGCCGAAAATCTTGGAGAAGATTGCACTGAGCACGTGCTTCAGCGAGTGGCCCAGGGCGGCCAGGCCCCGAGTGAGCAGGGCCCGGCAGAGGGAGCCCAGGTCCCAGCGTCGCCTGAGGTCGTTCATCCGCCTGCGGCAGCCTCGGGGCAGCAGCGCGAAGAGCGGGGCGCTCAAGGCTCCCGCCAGGGAGAAAGATGCCTTGATGGGCTCGTCCCGCAGCGGCCGAGAGTTGAATCCGTGAGACACACCCCTAGGAGGGCCCGCGCGGACTGAGGCTGCGACTGACCCGGGCTGGCTCGCTGCCAATTCGGCCTCTACTCTGGAATGCCGGCGGGGACAGGTGGTGCGGGCGGGCGCTCGGTGCTCCGGTTGCAGTGGCGGCCCGAGCGCCCGGGCTGCACACGCAGGCAGTGCCATTCCCCCCTTCAGGCAACTCAGGGTACTAAGGATCAGAAGCAAGCTTGAATTTATATAATAATGCCTCACGCCCAAGAGCTCGAACCACTTCAAGAGCAGAGGACCTAGGTTTTCTTTCTTCTGCCTTGGAGAGCGGAGGTCACTCCAGCGAGCGCATCACTCCACTTTGGCTCGTAATTTCAGCCTCCTCTAAAATAGCAGAGAAGCAAATTGGACCTTTCCTGTCTCTCTTTGCCAATTTCCATTCACGAACGGAAGCGGGGGCATTTTGTGAAAAGGTAAGTCAGCATGAAAAAGGAAGCATGCCCAAAAAACAGTGCAGGCAGGGAATCTGAGCATTTTCAAAGCAAACACTCATTCTCACTCCTCTCTTTTTTTCTGAATCTGCTGCGCCAAGCCCAGCCCTGCGGGAAGACTTCATTCGCAAGTGTTTATTGGATGAATGGATACAATATGTAACTACACACGGTGTTGGAGTGAAACCATCTATTCCTGGGTGATGTGACACACGAGGAAACCGAGGCCCAGAGAGGACTAAGGATGTGCCCAAGATCACACAACAGAGCCCTAGGGTTTGTTCCCAGAAAACCAGGCACTGTCCACCAGTTTCTCGATAAGATCACCACCTCTTTTTAATAAATAGGCATATATGTTATCAAGCGCTACCGTCCAAAAGGCTTTTCTCGGCTGCAGGACCAGGCATGCAGGGGTTAACAAGGAAACAGTGGATGTCCTTTCAGGACAAGGACCCTGGGAACTTAGGCTCAGGCTGTGCTCATGTGATTAGTCAGGGGAGTTTGCGGTACATCAGGACACTGGTGTTTTCTTAACTGAGTATGCACTCTCACCAGCCCCGCTGCCACTGCAGAAGGGGCACAGGGTGGCAGCAGTGTTTCAGAGTAGTGCAGTGACACTGTGAGCTGCATCTTGGGGTGGAGGTTTCCAGAAACAGGCCCTCCTAATATCTCCCTGCCTGTGCTCTGCTCCACCCCTGTCCTGGTCTTTCTGTACTTTGAAGCAGCAACCTAGGCACTGGGCAGGAACCCTGAGAAATATGTCACTTCTTTGCCGAGCATCCCTGCCGTAGTCACTTGCTCCTCCGGAGCCTCAGTTTCCTTTTCTGTAAAATGGGACCAACTAGGTTACTGTGAAATGACATGTTGAAACTTTGGGCAGCTCCAGATGCAAGACCAGTCCGGTTTACCTGCTGCTCTAGACTTCGGTGTGCCAAGTGACCCTAGCCCTTCTCAGGCCATTTTATAGCTGTGCCCCACACTGTTCGCTCCCTGGGATCCTCAGCTTTGGCTGGACTTCCGTGGGGCTACAAACCTAGTTGGGTCAGAGAGGAACTCTGTCCAGCTATAGACACAAACGTTAGTGGACTTCTCAGGAACCCACATTTCAGACATTGCAGGCATTGCCTGTGCTAAGGCTCCAGGGAATAATTTGATTAACTAGTGAAGTTGTGCTAAGGACCAGATGCAGCAACTTAAGAGGTAGAGTTGTTAGCTTCCCCAAGAACTCAAGCCTGGTGCCCACCCCCCTGGGCTTGTGGGACAGGACCTGTTGCCCCCCACCAAGGCAGGTAAGAAAGTGAGCCAAAGAGTGGCAAGCAAAGGGGTGGTCCAGAAGCTCAGCTGCCGCCCACCCCCAGCCTGCTGGACCACCCATAGTCAATCTCTTTAGCCTGCCCATAGGTGGCTCCCTTCATGGTGCCATAGAAGAGTCCCCCTCCACTTTCATACAATTACAGTGGCATTCAGTGGATCACAGAGAAACGCTTGTGAACCCATGTTTCACTCATTCAAGCCCTCAGCAACTAACAGGAATTTCTAGTGTAAAAGGGATTTTAGTTTATTAGAAATTGGGGAATGCCTTGGGTGGAGGGCACAGGAAGGTGATGAGCAATAGGAAAATCAGGATTTACTCATTTAAATTGTGAACAGCAACCTGTGCACAGGTGCATGTGTACTTACACATGCACACACACACTCAGTGTGACTTTCAGAGGAAGAGGCCAGTCAGGTTGATAGCTATGGAGCCAAAGGAGGGACAGGACAGAGCTGTAAAGCTCAGTATCTAAGATCTAATATATCGCTAAATCTCTAGTGGAAATACATACAAAAGCTCACTGGAGGATTTTGCACTTACAACACTACCTCCACCTCCCTCATGCTTGAGGACCAAATAGATGAAATTTTGTGCTAGAATTCCTGTGTCAGGGCTTTCGGAGGTGGAAGAAAACTTTTTGGGGGTAAGAGTTGGGGGGTCAGGGTGTTATGTGAGCTTCAGCACGGAGATCAGGGATCAGAGGATCCCTGGTTGGATGCAAGAAATTCTTCCTATGTGTGCCCAAGAGCCGTCTTCTCCTGAATCCAGGCCTAGGCATTGGGAGGATGCTCAGGAACCCTCTTGCAGTTCTGTACTGCCCCCCTGCTGCTCCCAAGAACTAGTTGGTGTCAGGAACGGATTAACAAAGGCCCAGATGCTCCAGAATTTGGCTTTTGCTGGGGAGATTGTGGATAGGTGGCAAAAGAAGAAGAAAATAGGCAGAATTGTCAGGACTTTGGTTTTCCATCTCCTTATTTGTAAGGCCAATCTGAATTCCAATGTGTATACATATTTGGGATTCAATGTTTGAGAAGTAAGTACTCTGCAGTCTGAGCAGGGCTTTTGGATGTCTCTACAGTGTGGTATGATTTTCATTATTAACCCAGCACCGTTACTTCCATGGTTTCCAACCAAAGGGTGATGATTCACAGAGCATAAGGTCAGCCTGGCTTGTACACTAAGCGGTTGCTTCCAGACACACATTTCCTTGCTGGAGTTTGGGACTACAGCAGGAGGTAGTTATACGAGCGTAGGCCTGGGAATTCACAGACCTGGGTTCATGTGTTGACGCTGACACCAAGACCATACATGGGAGAAGTCACTTACTTGCTCATTTTTCCTATTTGTAAGACTGTAATGTTGCTGTGGTGATTCAAAGCGCACTTTCCTGATCTGATCTTCCCACTCTCACTACCTGTCTTCCTCAAGGGCCAAAGGGCTGCTGACCTGGTGATACAAGGGAAGTAATATAACTCCAAGCCTTTTAGATGTCAGATACACTGAGTTCGCGTTCCCGAAAATTAAAGAATGAATTCTAAGGAACAACAGAGGTTAAGAGAAGGAAAAGCACATTGAGAAAAATAGCTCCTGAGAGACAGGAAGGGACCCAAAAGTAGGTTGCCAATGAGTCCACTTCTCCGAGGAAGTTTTATAGAACAAAATTACGAGTTGGGCACAAAATTACGAGGTGGGTACAATGTAGGTTAAAACTATGGTCAACTAATGAGATTACAAGTACAGCCACTTAGGTAATATTGATCCAATGGGGAAGTAGGTCATAAAGCAAGTGTACATGGAAAGAACAGGACCTCTTTGAGAAGGGGTGGATCAGGAGGTCCTGGTCACCCACCTGGGTGACACGTCTATCTAGATTTTGTTGGACCAGGTGATACCCATTATAGTATAATCTTCAATTTATTGCTTACCCCTCGGGGAGGCATGTAGGCCTGGCCATTCTGTCCTTATCATGAGGACTGGCCTTTGACAGATGCCCCTTTGGCCGCAGTTACAATGTTCTCATCTTCTGTACTGACTCCATCAATGGCCTATCCCTGTCTGACTGCTGTAATATTTTTACCTAACTTAGCTTCTATAATACTGGGGCTTACCCCAGGGAGAAAGACTGAGGCCTCATCCTCCATCAATTCTGCACCGTGTCACTGGGTGCCACCAGGCTGGCAGCATCTGGAATTGTTCTGGGCCTATATTATCACAATGACAGCAGGGTCCCCTGTTCAAATTAGAACAGAAATAGTGGAAATTTAATCATAAAAAAGTGTAACACTCTATATAGAGCAGAGAACACTAATACGCTGTCCCCTCATCCTGAGCATTCTCTTCAACCCTGTCTTCCAGCTGTCACTAATTTTTTGAAAACGTTCATACTCTCAATAATAGGCAATTTTTGTTACAAAGATTGAAGGCATGCAAACTATTGAGTCAATTCATTTCTGCTTGTATGTGTCTCTCTGAGCTGAAGGAATCACTGTTTAGCAATGCAAGCTTTAATGTTATAAACAGGTTGGGTGTGTCATACACATCGTCCTCAACAGTCATCTATTTCCCCCCAGACAAAACACTGAGTTTTATTTGTCTAGCCTTACAAAACCTGGGGCTCAAGGAATTGAAAGAGGAAGATAATGCTGGGGAGCTGTGTGGGCTAACAGAATGTGTGCTGTGATGGCAAGATAGACACTGGCATGAGGTTCAAGGTAGACTCAGCACTCTGAACAAACAGACCAATGGCTGTCCCTCTCTTGATGCGAAATCTCAACCGTTTCACTCACAGTGAAATTTTCACTTCTCATGGAGAGAGAATGGATGTGTTAGTTCATGCAGGGCTTTTAAAGCTGCAGTAAGCAAAGGCCTGGCAGCCATAGGCACCCGGTCAGACTCTGCTTCTGAGACAGAGTCTTCTCACTTTGTTGGAACTCAGTTTTCCCTCATAAAATATACTGACCAGGCACCACCACCACCAAAAAGCAGATTACAGTGTATAGGTTATGTTAGAGGGGAAGCCGATCTCAAATGAGCCTATTTTTCAGTATTAGGGATTGAACCCTGGGCCTTTACATTGAGCTCCATCCCCGGCCTTTTTTGAGTTTTTGTTTAGAGACAGGACCACACTAACTCTCTAGGTTTCCCAAGCTAGGCTTGAACTTGTGATCTTCTTGCTTCAATATCCCAGAGTTCTGAGACTCCAGGCAAGAGCAAACGTTTGCAAAGCATACCATGCTGGAGTTTAATCAGAGCTCCGTGAGCACTCTCAGAGCTTTAGTTTTCTAATCCACAAGGAGAGGCTAATGCTAGCTACCTCACCAGATTCTCATGTGAGTTACCTAAAATAATCTACTATGAACATTCCAAGTTCCTGGAAAACTAGATCTTCACTTAAGTATTCATTACTCTTCCCTTTTGACTCTGAATATTTTTGATTCCAGATCTTCATTTCATTGTCCACAGTAGTAACACACACAGATTTAATGATGGCTTTGTTCACATCCATTTTTTGTTGTTGTTTTTGTTTTCATTTGCTTCTTTGTAGTACTCAGGATTGAACACCTTGCTTTTTTTTTTATTAACAGTGCTGGGGATGGAACTCAGAGTCACACAATGTTAAACAAGTGCTCTACCCTAGAGCTGCATCCCTAGACACCCCACCCTATGTCTTTATCCTCAATCATTTCTCACCCTCCCTCTGTACCCTCCAGTGCTCTCCAGGCTGGTGTTCCTTGGGGGAGGAAAGTTTCTGACCCACTCAGTCACAGTGAGGAGTGGAGCAAATATACACTGCCCTTCCCAGAAACATCAGTAAGAAGGGAGGAAGCATGCAATGCTTAAGGCTAATGACCTTAGTAACCCTTCTGTGGGACACTGGGAAGCACAGACAACAGGGCAGCAGAGAATATGCCTGGGGAGCTGAGATGGAGACTAGAAGAGAGTTACAGGTAGGAGAAGAGGAATGCTTACAGGGCCAGCCCTACTCTCAACTCTTGACACTAATTTTCAGCTCCATTCACTTCAAAAGTTAATGGTTGATTTGGCTGGAGGGGTTTTGATTTGAGCAGCTGGTCAAACAACAGCAGTTGGGATTTAAAAACAAGGTCAGTCTCCCAGTCATCCTGCATGAGCCAGAGCTGGGCAAGTTGATCCATCAGCTTGAGCCCCGGGCTGGCTACTTTCACAGTGGCAGAGTAGAACAAACACCAAGCCCAATGCCAGGAAAACAGTGTTTGAATCCCAGTTTTGCCTCTAATCCACTGTGTGACCATACGTGAGTCGCTTGACATCTCTGGGATTTAGTTGCTGACCTTGGTAAAATCAGGGGCTTCGTTAGATGACACTAAAGGTGCTTCCCAATAGGAGCTTTCTGTGACCTGAGCTACACTAACTAATGAGAGGAACTGTGGAGGGACACCACTCTCTCTGGATGTTGTGTGGCCAAAAAGAAAAACACTACCAAAGGTCACCCTCCAGCTAGTAAAGCAGGACTAGAGTGTAAGTGAGGAGTAGGCTTTCTCGGATCACTTGAGTACCTCGGAAACTTGAAAATAAGCCTATTACGCCCCTACTGACTCAAATGGTAAAGTCAACTTTGAAAGTTGGGAAAAAATTAGTGTTGAGAAATGACCTCCCTCTGACACAAAGCCCTAGGTAGGTTTTAATAATGATGACTGTTATGGTTGATACATTGTGTCAACTTGGGGAGTCAAGAGGTTTGGCTAAGTGACTCAGCAGGAAGGCAGGATACTTACTTTGTATACAACCTGAGCCTGTAGAAGAGGAGGGCAAAGATTATGTGAGAGCTACATGCCCCTTAGGTGGGGGTAGCCTGTTTACAAAGTAAGGCAGGGAAAGAAGCTGCTTGCTGCCATTCCTCCCTTTTGCTCTGGCTGCATTGCTGCTCGGCTGCCATTCCCCCTTGCTCTTGTTGCTTTGCTACCTTCTGCCTCGGAGCCAGCCAAGTATAGACTGAAACCTCCACAAACTGTGAGCTAAATAAACCTTTCCTTCCTTCATTTTGGGCGTTGGGTATTTTGTCTCAGCAACGAGAGAAAAGTAACCAAGACAATGACACTGAAAATAAGAATGACTCTGCCTGGCCCAGGGTCTCCCACTTGTTTCTTATTGTGGGATCTTAGCAAGAGACAAACACATTCATCACCTATCACCTCACTCATCTCCATTGGAGTTCTAGTTTTGTACAAGAAAACAGAAGAGGTGAAAATTACATCGCAGGTCAACATGGAGGAAGCATGCCTCAAGGCCAAAATTGCTCCTAAGAAAAGGATTTCTTTAGCACTCAACTGGGTTTGAAACAGAATATCTGACAAGCATAAGCCAGGAAAAGAGAAATTAGAAAAACCATACATGTAACAGACTAAATGAATATTCATTTTTAATATGAAAGAGTTAGACCAGAGTCTACTAAACCCTTAACTGGTCTTCTTATATATATATATATATATATATATGAATATATGTGAATATATATGAATAAATATATATATACTTATATATGAATGAATATGAGAAGAACTTGCTTTTTTATACATATTTTCAAAATTCACATTTCACTAAATAGCATTAAAATAAAACTATGACATTAGAGCACTGTAGGGAAATGAACTTGGAAAAAGACACTCTGCATATTCATCTTCTTCACTGAGGAAAGTTGTCTGAATGGGTATCAACTTATGGAAGACTTAGCTCATGCAGATGATATTTTGACCTGCAATAAGAAGAGACAAAAGGCCATTGAAAGAGTTCAAGAAAAAGTTAGAAATGCACCCAGGGACAGGTGAGGGAAAGGGGTCAACATGTTGTCAAGGATGTCCACTCCAGTGATCTGCACACTGATGGAGGATGGTTGGCCATGTAAGTTGACCCCAGGGTATTTAGCAAATAATTCCAATAACTGCTCCAGTATTGAACATCCATTAGTGTCAGATACTTTACTAAACCCTATATGCATTATCTCAATGAGCATTTCCAGCAACCCAAATGAGATACTTACTTCTGTTGTACTTCTTTGCAAGTGAGTAAACTAGGGCTCAGAGTTACAGCTGTAAATCTAGGAATTAATAGAGCTGAGACTTGACCTCAGATCTTTCTAAATCCATAACCTATAATAATTGCTGCCGCTGTGAGCCTCACCCAGCTCCATGAGGTCTGGGCATGAGCTACAGAATATGAGATATCATGTCCCCAAATGGAGTGCAAAGAGAATTAGTGCTCATCTGAGATGAGAGAGTCAGAGAGTGATAATGGTGTGTGTGCATGCATATGCGTGTGTGCATATATGGGTGGTAGTGGCATGCAATACATGAGCATGCTCTTGGTGCATGCCCTGAAGGCACTGAAAGAAATATAGGACTCAAAGCCTGAATTTTAGTAAAAAGAAAAGCAGTAACGAGGCATGGTGGTACATGCCTATAATTCCAGCCTTCTGGGAAGCTGAGGCAGGAGAATCTCAAGTTTGAGCCCAGCCTGGGTCATTTAGTGACTTAGTGAGATCCTGTCTCCAAATGAAAAAAGTTACAAATAGCCTGGGGATGTAGCTCAGTGTGAAGGCCCTGTGTTCAATCCCCAGTACCACCAAAAGAAAGAGAAGGAGAGGGAGAGGGAAAGAAAAAGACACAGAGATGTTGCTGACCGGACAACTCAGTACATACACAACCTTGGGATGTTACCCACATTATCTAACACTGATATTTTGGGAGGTGTCACAACCAACTTTGTCCACTGTACTCAGCAATAACCTGCAATCTAAGACCTTGGTTTCTTTGTTTTGCAAATTCCTCAGAATGTCCAATAACAATAATATTTGGTTTAATGTGCCACAGTTTAGCAGATCTTTCACAGGCACCAATTGGATTTTCCAGTAATCCTCCAAGGAAATTATTATTGTCCTCACTTTATGTATGAGAAAATGGAACCTTTGGCCTGGGAGGAATTTCTCTGAAAGCACATATCTTGTATAGAGTTACCATGGCTGACCACACCTTAAATTGCCCCAAACAGACAGGTCAAAACCAGGTAACGCCTAGCACATCCCCACAAATGTCTGACATGGAATGGATGCTAGGGATGTTAGTTTTCTCTTTACTTGTCAATTTGAAAATATTGTTTGCTTTCCTCTAACAATTTCCTATTGGGTACCCCAGTATCTTCAGCAGAGGTTGGATCACATTCTCAGAGAACTCATCATTGATGTAAAGAAATACATCTAACAGGAAAGCACCTGAGGACCTGGCTCCACTGGGGTGACACTCAGAGGATGGTCCACCATGACCTGCAGTGGTCAGAGAAGTCTGTGTAGCGAACGGGGGAGAGCACCTGGAAGAGCTAATCAAACAACTCCTTTTTGTCTCTGTCCCAGGAAAAGGAACTTTGGCTGACAGAAATGGTTTGGATTGGCTATCCTTGTTGAACACAGCACACTCAGTCCTTTCCTGTTTTGTAAGCTTGTACAAAAGTGTCTTACCTGTCCCCAACTACAAATCTCACCCTCAGTCTGCAGTGCCAAGAGCATACATTGTGGGATCTCTCATCCAAATAGCAATGTGTGGCCTCACATGCACACTGTCTGTGTCAACATGTCCAACCCAGTTAGAGAGCAAATAGTTGAGCTTTGAGACTAGATCAATACATTGCTTTTTACAGGACGAAAAGGTACCATGACAGACACCATGAATAAAATTAAAGACACAAGGCACACTGCACTGCACTCTGAATATCTCCAAAGTTCCAGATCTTGCCAGCGGTTTGGTAGCAAGTCAAAGCACAAACTGATATTTGGTGTTCCAGAGTTTTCTGGAAGAGAGCCAGATAATGAATTACCAAATGAACAGCTTCTGTCTCTCTTATCAAGGGCAAATCCTCCGCTGGCTGAAATGCTAAAATGTTGTGGCAGTAGCAAACTAACAACAACAAAGAGGATGACAGTAATTTTCCAACATGATTGCAAGTCCAGAATGCAAGACAATTTTCTTTGCTGACTGTGATCAGAAAATACGGCTAGATACAATGGATTATCCACATTCAGCGCTCATACCACAACACCCTAAACAGACAATTTACAGTTGGACAGCAGCTGAAGATCATCTTTATTCAACATTAATCTCATCAAAAACTTGAAAGCTGACATCGATTTCATCAATAAGGAAGATAAGTATAGCATAAAAATTTCCAAACTGCCTTCGTGCTCCATCATAACACTAGAATTAATAGTCTAATATCTAGATTTTTAAAACTCAGGATAGGAAATTGAGACTGAATTGCACCTTCTCCCCACAACTGAAATAACAAAGTAGAAGTCCTGCTTAGGAATATTCACAGACTATTGGTCATTAAATGAATATAAGATATCTCCAAAGCCAAAGTAATAGAATGATCTGAGCTAGTCCTTTTCCTGTCCTTCCTTTCTCACAAGTCCTGCAAGACTCTGGGTCAAGGCCGCAGGCTGCTCTTTTATCTTGGTAACCTGAGTACTTTTGGGAAGCGGGCCTCAGGTCAGATCTCAGGCTCACTCCAGGGTATTCACTGAATTCCAAGTCAAGTCCGGGCTCCCGGTCAGCTGCCTCTATTGTAAGTCTTTTGCAATTCGATGGATGGCTTGGCCCTTCTCTCTTGAGGATTGGAATCTCCTGGGCAGGGATTGGATTTCACTTTCCATGTCTACAGGGCTTGCACCAAGGTTATTAATACAGTCTCTGCAGGGTGGGGATCATGTTGAGAGTGAGCTGAAATTCATATAATAAAGCCTACAGCCTACCCAGGAGGAGACTGGGTAACTACAAGCAGCCAGCCACCCCTGGGGAAACTTTATGTCCAAATAAAGTCTTTCTGAAATACTGTGTCTACCTTTCTATATTAGCCCCACTCTCCCAGACTTCCCACCCACACCTGGCAGTGCCCTGCAACACATACAAGCACAGAAGATAATCAAAGGCACAACTGTTCTCAACAAGGTGTTAGGGACCCAGAGGATTCCCTTCCCCCAAACTCAGTTCAGAAAGAATGAATGAATGAATGAAAGATTGAATCCTTTATTCTGGCCTAATAGTCAGTAAGGTCATTGGAGGAGCAGGCAACTATACTAGAAAGAGGACACTCTGTGGAGTCAGACCAGGGTTTGCAGCCCTGTACCTTACTAGCCACGTGGCCTTAGGCTAGTCCTTAGTCTACCAGTGCTCAACTTTCTTCTCTGTGTAATGGGGATGATACTGATCAGCTACTTCATAAAGTACATGTGAGAAATTAGATAAATGCATGGAAAGAATAATGCAGGACCTGACAAAGATAAGGTATCCAACAACTGGCCGCTATTAAACTTGTGGAAAAAACTAGGAAAGATGTTTGGGACCTTTTTAGCGTCCTTCAAATCAGTAAATATCCACATCTACCCTAGACAAGAATTTTTATGCTCATATAAGTAATTGAACTTATACATATTCTTTATTATACCTTCATGTCTTTAAGTAACCAAGTCATTCATGACTGAAAACTTTTGTAAAAATTCTACTGTCATAGAAAATACAAAAATTCCTATTGGTCATCATATGGGTTCATTCCCTTCCCCTGAAATAACCACTCTTTTCAGTTTGTTTTGTATGCTGGGAAGTTTTTATTGGACACAGAGCAATACCAGCAACAACAGAGTTGTCCTATGGATTTTTTCTCTTCTTGCGTGTGGGGGTACTGGGGATTGAACCAATGGCCTTTGCCCTGAGCTATATTCCCAGCCATAGAAAGAAAGAAAGAAAGAAAGAAAGAAAGAAAGAAAGAAAGAAAGATGGATAGATAGATAGATAGATAGATAGATAGATAGATAGATAGATTTTTATTTTGAGACATGGTTTCACTAAGTTGCCCACACTGGACTCGAACTTGTGTTCCTCCTGCCTCAGCCTCCCAGGGTGTTAGGATTGCACATGTGTACCACCATGCCCAGTTTCAGAAGGAATTTTAAAAAGCAAAATGTATGCTTTGAATATTTTATTGAACATGTATATATACATACATATTACATGTATATGCATGGTGTACAGTACATAGAAAAAGTGAACACAGGATAACTATATGGTTGATGGAGTTTTACAAACTGAGCATATATGAAGCAGCCTTCATATCAAAAAACTGCCATCCCTCAAAAACATCTCTTCTTCTCTGTTCTTGTCAATAAATCCCCAGCAGTGGCCATCATTTTGATTTATATCAGCATAGATTAGTTTTGCTTGCTTTTGTGCTTTATATAAATCGAATCATAGTGTATTAGTTTTATATTGCTGTGTAACAAATTACCACAAACTCTGCAGCTTAAAACAACACAAATCAATTTTCTCACAGCTTCTGTAGGTCAAAATTCCAAGCACAGTGTAACTGGATTATTTTCCCATGGCCTCACAGGGTTCAAATCAAGGTGTCGGGCAGGATTATGATTTCATCTGGGGCTTGAGGTACTCATCCGAGCTCAACAGTTTTGGCAGAATTCATCTCCTTGCAGTTATAGGACCGAGGTCCTAATATTCTTGATGGCTGTCAACCAGGGGTCACTCACAGCAATTAGAGGCTACCAACATTCCTTGCCTCAAAGCCTCCTTCACTTTCAAAGCAGCGGGAGAGAACTTGGCTCGTGTCAATCTTCCTCATGCTTCAACTATGATTTCTTGTTCTGCAAGTGGCCCAAGATCATACTCTGCTTTTAAAGAACCCAGGAGATTTGCTCATCCCACCTGAATAATCTCTCTGCCTTCAGATAACTGACTTGGATCTTTAATTACATTTGCAAAATCCTGAACAGCAGTACCTAGATTTGTGTTTGATTGAATAAGTGGGACAAGTATGTGTACACCAGGGTCATGGAATCTTGCAGTGCTATTTTAGAATTCTGCCTAATGTACACAGTGTACATCTGGCTTCTTTTACTCAACATTATCTTTATGAGATTCATCCATATTGTGAGGGGTTATAGTTAGTCCATTCTCACTGTGAAATCTGCCATTTTGTGAATATGCCACATTTTATTTATCCTACATTTATTTACATTGATAGGTTTTGTCCTAATTTTAAGTGATGGGCTATTAGGAATAATGTTTCTACGAACAAGACTTTTAGTGAACCTATGTACATAACAAATAAAGGAGAAATAAACCAGTTTTTACAATAAGGCGCTAAGATTTTGAAGTTTTTTGGTACTACAAAATAACCCAGCCTATCATGACTGATCCACAAACATGAAAGCAAAAGTGCTGCAGTCGAGGGCAATGGATACTGTCATATTGCCCACCACAGAAGCAGTCCCCTGAATATTGTATACAAGTATTCCCTTTGGCACATCATTACCAACATATGTGATACAGGCATGCATGTGTGTATGTATGTACACGCGCATACATAAGCAGTGGTCAACCTGAACTTTATCTTCTATCCCTATAAAATATGAATATACCTTGGGGAAGATTCCAAGAGAGTGTGCCTCAGCCTCCTACCTACCCAAGCAATAACATTACCCTCCTCTTCTGTGAATGGCTCTTATTGTACTCTATTTTTTCATGAATTTATCACTTCCAGCTATTCCATATATTTGCTACTTTACAATGTTTACTGTTTGCTTTTTCTTTCTAATTACTAGGACATCATTTCTGTTAGTTTACTGATACATACCATAGGCTTAGAAGACTGATACATAGAAGGTGCTGAAAGTATTTGTTAATGAATAAGTATTAATATGAAACCTGAGCATTAGATTATTATTCTTAAATTAATCCTATAGTTATGGTAACCATACTTTATAAATCAAACAATTGGAACACTGGGGGAAAAGTTTTCTGGACTTCAATGTGGGAAACATTTGGTGATGATTACACCCACTGAAACCGCTGTGCCCCACTTCCCCTACCTTATTTTTAAATTTTACTTTACATGGTTGTGTTAGGCATCATTTTAAGATGCTGTAGATGGTTTCTAGCCATTCCCAGAGAATTGAGACCATGGCAGGAAACTAGAGATTTAAAGTTCCTCTCTCCACACCGTACAAAAACAATGAACAATGTCTTTGCAAATTTTGCCCTGAAATGTCTTGCCTTCACCCAGCAACTAATCAATAATCTGTTCTTCTTTCAAGACACACTTGGAGTCTAGCGCAGAGCTGTCAACGATAACTTTCCTCAATGATGTTACTATTCTTCATCTGCACTTTTGAATATGATAATCACTCCCTGTGTGTAGCTACTGAGTACTTAAATGTGGGTAATGTGGCTTGAAGAACTAGATTTTAATCCATCTTGATTTTAAGTAATTATTTATTCCATTTCATTGTAAGTTAGTTACAATTATGTGGCTATCTGTGGCTAGTCACTACCATATTGGACAGCACAACTCCAGAGGAAAGGGGTGGAAGAGCACGGTCCACAAGGAAGAGAGGAGGATGCGACGTCCCTTTTTCACAACCCCTTTCCCCAAGAGAGAGAAAAGGAAAGCAGAATGTTCTGAGGCCTTTTCTTCTGGAAGGGGAGCTGGGGCTAGGGGAGATGGAGGAAGGCACATTTTTAGACAGATTCAACTAATGCGCTTGCAGTCACCGGGCATAACCTTGACTTGCTCCTCCATGTGCTCATTAGCTTAGGCTGTGTCTACACAGGTTCACTCACTCTGGAAAGAGCTCTGAACTTGAAATTGGAATCATGGAGCTGTGGAGTCTCCATGTCATACACAGTTCGCCTGCCCAGAAGGTGCTTTGTACAGCTCGCCCTGGCAGCACATGAGGAGAGGCAATCAGTCTACCTGCTGCAGGCTTGGACCCTTCAGGGTTAGTGGTGATTACTGAAGCAAGTAATGGAGCATAAAGAAGTAAAGTCTAGATAGGTTATCCAATAAAGTAACCAGACCCAGGGTTTCAAAGAAAAAGAATATTACCTACTTTGAGGTACTTCTTGGAGCAGAGCATATCTGGTTCTACTGTAATGTTATGAAATTAATTTGAAGTTGAGAAACTGTAATATATTACAGCTATCAGTCTCTCTGGATGGTTTTACAATCAACATGTAGGATATGAAAAAAGAAAGATGCCAATAACATATTAATGTGATATTCGGTGTTCAATCTTCTTTATGCAGCAGAATATTACAGCTGAGCCAAAAATGATCAAAAAGTTGGTTCTCCTTTATACAAAGAAACAGAAGAAGGAAATTTGAACTTTAAATTATCCCAACTGTCACTTTTCATTGATTGAGCCTTGCTCATTAAGATAAATTCTGAGCGAGACTATCTTTTTATCTTTTGAGCTATGCAGAAATGTATGCCTTTCAGCTGCTTTTCATCCTTTCTTCTTCCTTTCCTCCCCATTTTTCTTCGACTTTTTTCCTATATAGGCAGTTTCCAAGGAGGAATGGGACATTCCATCCCATTGTGTTTCTCATTTTAACTGAGTCCCTCTGGAAATACATGTACCTGTGGTTTAAACCCTGACGTCCACCTATAGAAATGTCCAAGCAAAATCAGACATTCCTTTTTCCCTTGTTTGCATGCCATGCTGATACAAAGGTGTGTGGTTTCCCATGGGTAGAAGAGAACCCAAACTCAGCTATACTATAAACCAGCTGTGGGGTCTTGCCAGAGTCGTTTACCCTGATTCTCAGCTTCTGCATCTGTTGGAAAGCACATAGTAATAACGAAAGCAGGATGGCTAAGTGAGCTTGCTACATGACTTCTGGCTTTTTCTCTTCTCTCCCAGCAGGCTGAGGCTGTATTTGTTGGTTATTTCAGCCCCCCTCCAAGTGCTAATGTGGATGTAATGTGGACATTCCTGGTAACTGGCAGATAGCAGGTGCTCAATAAACACAAATGCATTCCTGTTTCCGCTCTGTTCTTAGCAAAGCAGCTAGAGCTGGATGTTAAACAGCTGCCTCTTGTTCTTTGCCCTGTCCTTCATTGCCTGAGATAAAGTGACAGGACGAAGTAGGGAGCATTCTTGCTTACAAGTCAACAAATCAGGGCCAGAGGGACTCAGTGCAAAGGAAGAAAGTTAAAAGTTGATCCTCATTGACTCACCTCACTCCTCACACCCCTCCTTGCCCTGAGGATCTGCTTTACCATTTTGGCTATTTGTAATCTCCGTTCCTTCCTTGTCCCTTATCAGTTCAAACAGACTTTTAGTACAAGGGATTAAGCCCAGTGCTTCACACATGCTAATCGAACACTCTGCCACTGAGCTACAGCCCCGATCCTAAAAAGGATTGTTCTTAGTGTAGTACCTGAGGCATCGAACAATAGGAGAATTTCCTCCATCTCACAAGCCTTTTATGGGATTCTGGTAACGCAGCCATGTAATTACAAGCTCACAGGGGTGTGCTAATACGACGATGATTCAAACTACAGGAATGGCCAACCATTTTCCCAGTGGAGACTGCTCAAGCAGTCACCGATATGGAAGAACTCCTCCTAGGGTCCTGTCAGTTTGAGCAGGCGGGGGGAGCAGAGAACAAACCGTCTAAGGCCCAGGGCAGACTGATCATGGTTAAACGAAATGCTTAACCAGTTTGAACTGAGCTTTGCAAGAAGGCAGGACATAGATGGAAGCAAGGCTGATGCCAACGTAACCAACACCTGGAGGAAAGGCCTAGGACTAGAATTTGAACACACAGCATTGGGGCTGCAGGTGGAGAACGATGATGGGATCCGAATGGCCAAGTGAGAGGTCTAGGATATAAGCAAATGTTTTTTCTAGAGAGCAGGGCAGGCAGCCCTTCTCAGCCTTTTGGGGCTTACAATAGTATCCAGGTATGAGATTCTTTGAAGAAAAGGGAACATAAATGATAAATTTTGCACAAACTTGAAGAGTTTTCAGCTCCCATTGTGGTCCCATATATCAACTTCAGATCTAAAACTAAACTAGGTTTCACAGTACAAGCAAGGCCATTCAGTCTTTCAGGTTGCTTGTCCCCTACGAGGAGTTGATCTGGGGCTGTTTTCTCACTCAGGAATGAGCCCAGGCCTGTCTTCAGAATGATGCAAGTTTTCACTGGTCTCAAACAACCCAAGGTAGCCTTGGCTCCAGAGTTTATTAAGGATCTGCATCCATGGATTTGGGAGGGGTGCACTGCTACTCTCTCCCTCCGTGCACAAACTTATGCAGTGACATAGTCCGAAATGCTAAGGAATTTGCATTCCTTACCTGAATATGTTCTTGTAAAGATAGCTATACTAAGTATCTTCATTTTATAAACAACAACACCCCTTGCTGCGGTTCACAAAGCTAGCCAGTTTTTGAGCTAGGATGGGTATCTGTAATGCTTGGATCTGGAAGTCTGGGTGGTCAACTTTATTTATAGTAAGTATTGGATCCAGCTGAAGCTTCAGGGTTCCCAGACCATTGAAACACTGTTCTAGGTAGGGATACACATTGTTCATACAAATCAGTTTCAAGCCTTAGTTTGTGATGCATAGTGAAGAACATTTCCAATGTTTGTGGTAAGTGAGAGAGATACACACCTGGCGTGAGCAGGGCTTAGGGCTTCTCTGTACCCCCACTGAACATGCTGCTTCTTTATACACATGAACCCCAGATGGCTGCATAGGGTTGTGGATGCAAAACCATTTCTACTGCAAAATCCATGCAATTTGTTGAATTTGTAGAGATAAGATTTCTTCCTTTGCCTTGTTATGTTCTCTTAGATTTTAGTTGACAAAGTGCATTTATTAAAAGGGAGAATGTTCAAAAAAACTAGAACCTTAATGGTGTTGTGGGAAGTAACTTTACACTCTCCTACCACCATTATTTAGGAGCTTCCTCTCCACATAAAGACGTAAGTTTGGATCTCTTAATAGATTATAATTGATTATACAGACAGGTAACAATGCAACACAGGCACAATGCCTGCTGTAGTAGTTGGCCTATTTAAAAAACATTTATTTCAACAGATTTTTAAAAATACAACATGCCTCTCAACTTAGTTTTGAACAATCCTGCAGAACAGAACAAAGAGCTATGAACACGAATAGCACGTACTTTACAGAATAATTAAGCCAGACACGGCATCATATAAGTAACAGTTTCCTGAGTGTTGATTGAACTTGTCTTTGTCTACAAAATTCAGCTACTTTACCTGTTGTTCAGTAGGCTGTCATCTTATATACAGGGCTTTCCACCAGCTTTGTAGATAAATGGAATCAAAGATTCATATAATAAAATGGAAAATAATTTAAAATGATGTTTCTCAACTTCTCCACAATAGTATGGCATTATACGTGATATTCATGACATACTCAGTTTTGCTCTACTTCCCATATTAAAGCAAATTTGTAACAGCTTTGTTCTTATTTCTTATACTTACTTGGAGTAACAAGAGTGTCTAGTTACCCATTTCTTTGATATTTCAGGTCAAAGACATGCTTTCCCTAGCAAGGGAAAAAAAAACTTTAGTTAAGAGGGGAAGCATGGAGTGAGGATGAGAAATTCTTAAGTTGCAAGAAGCCCTGATGTGGATATTGAACTTTGAATTGACTGAGCTGAAATGCAGTGCCAAATGAGTAGTTAATTACCCAAAGGAGATTAAGTTTTAAGCCAGAAATGACTGAGTCATCTTATAGAGGCAAAGTTTAGTAATTTCCTTCCTCAGTGGAAATGGGGACTCATAAACAGTTTGCAATCAATTATAGTGAAATGAAGTTAACATTTCTGCAAAACAGATGAGTTACCGGAAATCACCAATCTGCCAGAAGGTGCTAATGCCCACAAATATTCCAAACGGCATCACAATGCTTGCATATCCTTTGGGAAGTTCCTCTTAATCTATACATGCAATAGTAATTGCACGGTACATTATCAGCTATTCCATAAAAGGAGGTGCTTCATGGTCAAATAAATGTACGAAAAAGAGTCAAAGAAAAGAATTGGGTATTTGTCAACCTGAGGGTGTTTTGAATCTGTACTGCTGATTGATATTATGAATCTCTCAGGAGGGGATGTAGCGCATTAGGAAGAGTTTATCAAACATACCTGTCAGAGAATTTGTTGTTCACAAAATACCTAAGAGGGGGCTGGGAATTTAGCTCATCTGCACAGCGCCTGCCTGGCAAGCGCGAGGTTGTGAGTTCAATTCTCGGTACCAGAAAAACAAACAAACAAACAAACAAACAAACAAAATACATAAGAATTCCCTTTGTCCCAGCAAGAAATTGGGACTATGGCTTTATAATATAAGGTGCTTTCCAGGGTATCTGGGCCTCAGACACAGAAGGGAAAATGGGATTCTTTAAAGGATGGGCACAAAGGAAAACTTCCCCTTCTTGTCAAGCTCATCTTGACTGAACCTGAGCATGTTATGGTAAGAATTTCCATCCTACTTTTCCTGAAGGGGTGGACAAACCTCTGGCCCCACGTGAACACAGCCTTTTTCCAAGTTGTCATAGGTCAGCTATGAACAGGGATCATGCTGGGTCTAGTCTAACACTTCTAAAATGAATCCAGAAAGCAGACAGCTGGTTAAGCAAGTAAGGTACTCACCTGGAACTCCAGTTATTTATAAGATGCCCAAAGATCACAGCCAGACCTTGTCAGGGTAGGCATTGCTCAATAATCGGTGATGAAGGGGGCAGCACGCAAGGGAAAAATAGATCCAACGAAAGTGAAAGAGGAAGGGTTTGTCAGTTCTGCGGTGAAATGGTGTGACCCTTGAAATATTCTTAGTTTTAACATAAGAATGATGCCAGCAACCAAGAATTTGAACAGAGTTCTAGGTGTTGTTCATGAGATCAAAACCAGAAATGGGCTGCCATTTCACACTTCTAGGACCTGAAATCAACCAAACATTACTTTGGAAAGTAATATTTATGGCAAAGCCCCCTTATTGTGCCTTTTCATGAATGTGGAATGTTATAATTTTTTGGAAAAATTAAGTTTTTGTCAAAACTTCAAATGATGGGAAGTTTGATAATAGAGTGTCAGGTTAGCGAAATATAATCTTTTTTTTATCTACTTCTGATTCTCTCTGATGTTTCCCATGTAATGGTCTTTGACATTTAATTGAAAGCATCATTTTTTTTACTAAGCAACCCATTTGAGACCTCGGTGGTCACTTAAGACTTACTTCATTGCCATCTGGCACTCACGCAAAGCCAAGATTATGTAGTAGATGCATGGTTCAATGCTGTCTGCAGCACTCATCTATTGATCTTGTGGTTCTTGGGGAGGCAGTGTCTTATTCATATTTTTAAGTTCTATCTTATAATGAAGGTTTTTTGGCTTCCTATCATTTCATAGCTGTTAAATCAATTATGACTTCAGTAGCACTGACAATGTACTATATTTGTGAAAGGAAAATTGAAAAATTATTACCTGATGGATGAGAAATGGTTTTGACATTTAAAAACAGAAAATGCTTCTCCATATCTCTTCTAAATTATGCCTGATGTTGACATTAGCATTTATGTAATTCATCCAATTAGGGAAACCATCGTGTACTAATTCTTAATAGCAGTAAAACCTATTACAATGGGGAATAATATTCTTTCAAAAGGCTTCATTTTAGCCTTCTTCTTCTAGGCACATCGTATCAACTCCATGGTAATTAACTTATTTTGCCGTTATTCTGCTGTGGCAAACCCTGAAGAGGGCATAATGGGGTACCTGGAATGAAAGCTGACTTGGACGGGGGGATAGGCCTTGGTCCAAAGTTTGCTTTCATTCAGGAAAAGCGTAATGGGCAACATTGAAAGGTATCGGCTTTTTATTTTTTTTTTATTATTGTAATGAGGGCTAAATCTTCTCTTAATTACTTGAGCGCAACTTTGATGAATACAGAAACAAATCATAAGGCTTTGATCTTGAGCAATCTTAACAGGAAATTATAATCTGCCCATCTGTGATAAAAACCAGATGAAAGTGCCATTCTAACTCAGTTTCTTCATAGTAGTTTCTGCAAGCTGCAAACAAAGGAGTTCAAAATTTCTACAGATGGAAGTGAGAACACGTTTAGAAGCCATCTCTCCATGAAAATGGCCTAAGCAGTAGGACAATATCCATCAGGTCAATGCAAAGACAGATAATGGCTCATGCTCACTGAGTACACCAACCCATGTCTTCACTATGGGGAATGCGGTGACAGCTCCAGAGAACCCCAAGGATTGTTGCTAGGGTGTACTGTCTTGCTCTGGGCACTAGGTCAACATGAACCACCTTCCCAAGCTGAAAATGGGGATATGAGTTCTGAAGGTGATGAGTGCAGTGCATGCAAGGGAAAGGAATTGTAAAAGATTGTGTTCTAGAAATACCGAAAGAAGTTCAGTGTGACACAGCGTATGCGACCAAAAGAATTCCAAAGAGAGTCTGGAACCATATTTTAAAGAGCAACTTATGCCATGCTGAGTTTGGACTGGATTCTAGAGCACATACATCCTTCAGAAGTGAGGAGAGTTTTCTATAAATGTGGAAAGGTTGGTGAGATGTCCTGCTTCCTCTTCTCTCCACTGGGGATTCCAACTCACCAAAACAAATTTAGCCCAAACACCATCACCACACTGTGAAATTCTCTGAGCAACCGCACCAGTACGTGTAAACACACACCACAGATACTTCCTCTTCGATGCTCCCATTTGACCTTGCAATTGCTTTTGTCCTGTACTTAGGACAATTTAGTAGATAAAATCTTATATATATATATATATATATATATATATATATATCTGCTTCCTAAACTAGAACATGTCATTTGCTCAAGAACAGGAATGTCTTTTATTCACCTCTGTACATTGCCTGGCACATAGTAGGAATTCATTGTGTATTTGATGGATGAAAGAAATTACCATTCTATTTTCCGCAGACAACATAACAGGTTCAGTTGAGTCTGTAAAGAAGGTACAGTGTTAAGATTTTCCTCCTTAACTCATTGGGAGGATATCACACATGCCACTTACAACCATCGACTTCTAGTCAACTCACATTTGTGCAAAACCTACTAAGGGTGAGTTGTGTTTATTATTTGTTTATAGTACATTACAGCTAAGGCTTTGCAATTTAAAATGCACTGTACTTTTGCCTCATTTAGCTCTAAGGCGGAAGTCTGGAGATAGTCTTTTCCCTTGAGTAATTAACATAGGAAGCCAACAAAAATACAGTTAAAGAACATGTGCTTTCACTTTTAATTTGTCTTGGATCAAAATTAGTTGTTTCTCCTTGATTCTCTCATAAAGCATGTGATTTATGTAGGAAACTGAAGTGAATGTCATTAAAACTGATTATCCTAAGCGAATACTGACATATATGTGAGTATGCAATTATGATTATGATGTTAGAGAAAGTAACCTAATGATCAGTATGATAATGCAATTTTGCAAAGTTGGTAAGAGTAAAAGGCAGACACCCTCGTTGATGTCGTGCCTGCTGACCTGAAATAGAGACCAAATGGGGACCAAGGAGACATTTATCTCTGCTTTCACCCTCTGATAAGAGCCCCCAGGTAGAAAATTGACTGCAGGTTTCTCCAGCTTCCCAGTGTCCTCTGGGACAATTCTGAAACCCCCTGTCTCATGCAAAAACAGAGAGTCAGAAGGAAGCACACAATAGGAAGGGAAGGAATGAGCTCTGAGAGTGGAACAGGTACACTGGACACGCCCTTTCACAGGTGCTCCCAGCCCTAACGGGGATAACTGCTGCCTCTTCCTCTGCTCATTTTGACTCTGATCCCTCCCTTTGCTCCTTGCACTGGGTCTTGTTGTATCCTTGACCCTCCTTCTTGTGTCACATCCTTTTCCCCCAGCAGTAGATACTCTATCAGGCAAAAAAATTCTTAAGTTTCTCAACCTCAAAAAAAACCCTTAAATTGCATGATTGGTCTTCTCTGCTTACCTTCTTGCCAAACTGATGGGAACACACCCCACCGCTCCTTCCTTACCTCCTCCATCCTAAGTCTGGAAAGGATGCCCCAATCCTACTAGCTTGCTTTCACATGACACTACAAGCACGTCTGTATCAGATACCACTGCCTATTAGCAGTTTCCATCACATTTGACCTCTCAGGAGGTCCAGTGATTATTGCTTTGAATTCTCTTCACATTTAACTTCTCTGTATTTGCCTCTCTTGGCTCCATTTACCTCTCTAACCCCCTCTCTATCTCCTCTCACCTACATATGTGCATCTTCAAGTGTGTCCTCACCTTTTCTCAGTTGCCATTCAGAGAGGTCTTCTCTTCCCATGACTTTAGATGACTGCCACTTTGTAACGGACTCTCCAGCTACAACTCCAGCCAACCATGCTGCTCCAGGTTCTTGAGATCCCTGTTCCCGTTTAACCATCTGCTGTTTGCCCCTGGGGCATGATTCACCATAATGCTAGGCATTTTACGACTGTGCTTTAAAGTTGATGTCAGATAGAAAGAGCCTCAGTGTCCAGTTCTGGCACCTATTCTTTAACTCAGGTTTACGTCCAACTCTGCCACATACTCCCTGTGTAAACCTGAATACATTTTTTAAGCAATCTGAGCTACAGTTTCCTCATCTGCAGAATCAAAGATTGTTAATCCTTGTCTCATGTGGTTACTGTGAGAATTTAGAGAGTCCGTGTAAATCACCTAGGCTGTGCTTCTTCGATACATTCCAGCTGCTGTTATTAATATACTGAGTTCATGTGTGTTCAATGAAAATGAGCCATAGGGATGCTTCCGGCACTGTAGCTGGAAGGTGGGAAGGGGACTATGAAGTGCAAAGACTTTGTGGAGCCTCCTCAAATCCTGTAGCATGGAGAGAAGTCTCTTCTACAGGTGGGCCGATCCAGCCCAATGCCAATACATAATACAAAATATTACTTTTTTTTGAGGTGGAGTTTCACTATGTTATTCAAACTCCTGAGCTCGAGCCCAAGAGACTCCTGAGTAGCTGGGAGTCCATGCAAAAACCACTGCACCTGGCTTACAAAATATTACCTTTAAAAACATGTTTTCATATACATAATATAATCATTTTTCAGATTGAGCTGTTTATCCACTTAGTCTACTATATACAAACACATTATGAGGTGATTCCAGTCTTTGCTGATTGCTCCATTAAGTAATCCATTGGGATCCATGTTTTCCATTTAAAACAATTACCTCTGTGAAAACTGCACAAACAGAACGTGCTATCAGAGAAGAAAATCAACATTTGAATCTCTTGAAATTACAACACCCCTCCCCAACTTACCCTAGTTATCTTCTGAGATATTACAGGCTTTTTCCTCCTAAGTAACTTTTCCCACAAATCAAGCAATTATCTCCCTAAAGGATTTCCCCCCAGTGAAGGAGGGAATCAGTGCTTTGATTAGCAATCTGTCTTTTCTGCATTGACTGCTTTGGTTTATTCCTAAGACTTTTTAAATGAGTGTTTTAAATTTTTGAAATCATTTCATATTTACAAAGAACTCATGTATTTCCCATATAACTATTACTCAGTTCCCCTTAATGTTACCATTTTACATAAGAATGCTATGCAGCTCAAATTGGAGTGAGATAATTAGTCGGAATATTTTTTTCAGATAATGTCAAAGGAAAATGTTATACACTTTGTTTCCTCCTACACCCACCCACCCACCGGTATCCCAGAACTTTCTCTAGTTTTGTCTCTGCTGGAGAGCTGTGCTTTTGGTTGTTCGCCAAACTCAAGTTTTGACTATTTGGCATCTACCACACGTATCATCAAATCAGAAGAAACAAAGAGTTGTATTAATCTTCAGTGGAAGCACAAGCATGTGACTTTGAGCAAGTCCATTCAGCATGTTTTGGCTTCACTTTCCCCTTCTGCAAAATTTGTGGTTTGTCAATGGGTGCCAAGTACTGGTTCGTGGATGGGTTGCATCAGACTAACTTGAGAAGCCGCTGCAAATGCTAACTTGCAGATGCTACCCACGTATGAATGCCTGGGCAATTGGGCCTGAGGATCTGTACTTTCATAAAAATGCACACACATGAACACACACATCAACATCACACACACACACACACACATACACACACACTCACCTCGGGTGTTCTGGATACCCACTAGAACTTGGAGCACATGTATTAAATAACCTGTATGCTTCCTTGGAATCAAAGGCAAAACGGGGCATGGGAAGTGCTCTCTTAAAGAGAGGTTAAAGGAGCAGTCTTCTTGTGGAGCAAGTCTGGGCTTTGTGGAACTCCAAGATTGTCTTGTTAAGAAACAATTCTCACTTCCCAGACCTCTGTTGCATGTGATCAGGGCATTCAGTATGTAATGCACATTTGGCCAGCACAGTCAAAGAACTGCATTCGATTTAATTGGTTTTATGGAAAGTAGCTAAAGAGGACAACTGAGATAAATGAAAGTTTTACAAAGACATTGGAATTTGAATAAATGGCAACTTATCTTTGTTATATTTGAACTTCCTGCATTGATTACTTTTCATTCCCTACGTGGGAGTGCAGAAAACTGAAAACAACATTATTTCACACTGAACAGTAAGCAAATCCACTTATTCTACTCATACTCAACCTTTTAAGAAACACTCTCAAAAACAAAAAACAAAAAGCAAAAAACAAAACACTCTCAACCATATCCTGATAGGCAAAACATAATAAGGAAATATTAGGAAGTTGGCTTTGCCTGTGATTTCTTCAGCTTTCTATATTTTAGTTCACAGAACCTCAGAGCTGTAAAGAGCTTAATGATCATATAATCAAAAGCAGATTATAGATTAAATAATTTTATTAAATGAAAATTTTTTTAAATCAAAGAGCAGTACCATTATATAAAATCTTTTCTTGATTAATCAGTCTATCACTATTGCCTAAGGCAACTACTATTTGTACATTTTACAGATGAAAAAACTGAGGCTCAAAAGCAGAAGTCCCCACACAGCTGGTAGGTGAAGCAGGAATTGAACCTAGGTCTGAGGTTTCTAATGCCATATTCACATAACTTTCTTCTACAAAGCCAGGCTGAAGGAAAACATCACATACTTCGCTAATTTCTCCTATCAGCTGGGGACCAGTGGAACCAGACAGTGCAAGCTGTTGTGCCGGAGCTGTGAGAAAGATTCATTATTAATTTCTCAATGCAAGATTTAGAAGATGCTCTGAAATGCAATCAGATTAACACTAATACCTTAAATGCCGCTGGCCTTCTCCTGACCTTACCCTTCAGTCTCCCACACTCCTCTCCAGCCAGAAGAGCACTTCATAGAAACTCTGGCGAGAGGGGCACACACTATGGGGACTCCATGTTGTTGGTGTATAGGTGAGGGTAGCTGAGTAGAAATGGTCATAGCCTAATGGGAAACTCATTCCTTAACACAGAGAAGGTAATAATAGCAATAGAAACATCATTCTAGCTGGTGTAGGAGACCAGAAGGAAGGGTCATTGAACATTCTAGTGGACTTGAAACTTCTCAGCTTGGGTCACTTTCCACTGAGCGGCAATAGTAGGCTTGCTGACACCTGCAGCCAAGATCTTTATAAAATCTCAGGGTCTGATGCATGTCCAACCCCCCAGTGGGGCACATCTACACTTAGGACAGACTGCCACAGTCTTGCTCTTCTTTCCTCTTGGGAGGAGGATTTTAATGACCACAATAAGAAGGCAGTCTGACAAAATGTTTAAACCATGTTAAGCAGTATAGAGAACGTGTAGTTTTAGTTAACTGGAAATTGTTGCAAGCAATAGAAAAAGTGTTTCTTTTTAAAGAAACATAATGCCAAAAGTAATCTTTTACTATCTTACCTCTTTGGACCCTGCACTTCTAGGAGCTTCATTATACTAGATAGACGGGTATAATGAGAAATTCTTCAGATTTAAGGAACCAATGTTCTAATGCAGCTATGAGTAGAGAACCATGTACCTACTATTTCCAGTCTGGATTATTATAACTTCTCTATTGATCTTCAGCCGTACTTTCTGAGTCACCTTGACTCTGCCTTACTATTAGCAGAATCAAGAGATGCCTCCCAATCTTCACAGCCTTCTAATATATATTTATTGCCTTCATAAAGTAGCTCAAGGCATCACTTCTCATGGAAAGATATTAGATGACCTTGTGCTTTTCTTACCTTAACAAAGGGGAGAATGTCCATCCTGGCCCTGCGAGGTAAACCTATACCCTGCCACCAACTGTCCATCCTCAATGTATGAGTCATATAAATTAGAATCCTACTCTAAAATTGAATGGTGTACCTGTCAGAAGGATAAGATTCTTTGACTACCCTTGTATTTATTGTGGATAATAAAAAATCCACAAGTGGCAGCTTTACAACAACAATGTTAGTGGAAAAATATAATTATTTTATTAAGCAAAATAAAAGCGCAAAGCCACAAATGTTCTGCAATGGCACAGGAAAAGACAGTTTAAGAGAACTCATTAATAGGCCTAAGTAGCATTATTTGTAATAAAAGGGCATTTATGAGACTTAGTAGACTATCATTCACTCTTGTAATTGACTGTGAACTCCAAAATTAACAGACAAACACTAAGTTAGGTTCCACTGGGGCAAGGTGACAAATATCAAACCGAGTACCTATTGCCAGGAGACCGCATCATGCAGCAAAAGAGAAGGATGTAGCTACAGTAGATAATTCTCAGGGAAAGTTTACCTGTTGGACAGATCAGTCATCCTGAGACTGCTGCCTTCACCATGTAGGGCACAAATATATCACATACATCTTTGGACATATCCTCATATGTAAAATTCCAAGATTCCTTCTGCAAGCACAAGTGCACACGTTGTGAGCAATGAAAACAATGTTCAAGCCAAGACCAAACTCAAAGGCACATCACCAGCACCACAAAGACTGTGTCACAGGGTGCCATTTTTTGTGTTAATTTCCTCCATGTGAAATCCATGGTTTTTGCAGAACTGATGCGATTCTTTAAGATTCAGAAACTTGGACTAAAGGTTAACATTAAATATGATCTACACAAAACATTACATATAAAGTGAAAAATCAAGGCAAAGCAATTATTTTGAAGCTATAAATGGCATTTCCCATTTCCCTTAGTAGAAATATTCTTCCACTGGAGAACATGTGAAAACATTTGTGGAAAGCACTCATCTTCAGTCTTTACAAGTTCTATACCCACCTCTAACCCCAGATTCCAGAAGTATCTCTTCTGGGCTTTGGAGAAGCACAGATGGTTGGTTCCTACCTAAAACCACATTCCACATCTTATAGATTAGTGCTTTGTACCATCTATAGCTTTGAAGCTCAGACTGCAATGGAGCCTACAATAGGCCTTTCCAGGCTTTGAAAAACCTGGTTCTTTCTGACTAATGGCATAGGTTGAAAAATGTACTAAATCTCATTGGTCATCAAGTCAGTGATTTCTTTCGACATTTTCTCTGATAAGAAGTGGTATAGTACTTGTGAATATGAATAGGAAGAGGCAAAAATGTGCTTAGAAATCCAACCCAATTTCAAAGTGTTAGATGGTCTGCCGAGCGGCGGACATTAATCCTTGTATTGTGATATTGGAGTAAGCAGAATGGGCGGAGTGGGCAAATACAAATCTAGAGTCATCTAGAGGAGAGCATGTAAATTGCCATTATATGTCACTCAGAGAAAGTGATTCAATTATCCCCACATCAACCATCCTTCGATCCACTAAGGTTTTTGGAGATATTTAAATTAGCTTATAACCCAATAAAATGCATGAATATGAATATAAGTTCTATCCAGTAGAAACCTATGAAGTTATCCCAAAGCCATCCCACTTACTAAAGGAGGTTTCACGTAGACTTGTAGTAGTTTCTGAATAAATTCCAATAGTACGAGCTTTAGATAAGGGTACATATAAAGAACAAATTACATATCAGATTCATATGGTTATAATTCTGTCTTTTTAATCACTGACACAAGCACCCTGAAATTGGCACAGGGATATGGAGGTATCCAGGTGCTCCCCACTGGCAGCCCAATAATACAGGCAGTCAGACAAGAAAGCAAACTGACCTTCCCCAGAAAGAACACAGAAAGCAACAGAAACAATGCACAACGCCATGCTGACTTGAGATGCAGGACCCACGCTTGCATTTAAAGCAAAGGAAGCCCCTTGGCTTTTACTTTATGTCTCTATCACAGTGGACTTTGTTCCGATGGGGAGGAAGCCAGGGTAAATTTTGACAGAAGCTTAATGTGCACGCATTTATTTTTTCTATTATGCCTTATATTTTATTAACGAACAATAGATTGTAACAAATAAGGAAATATTTGGAGGAACTCAAACTTCCTCCAGGTAAGTGGTTCTGAATGTGCTGGCGTCTTATACTCTTTGAGGTCCACATAACTGTGAAAAGACTTTCATCCAGAAAAATTCACAAACAATTGCATATGTTGCATAAAACTGCAGATTAAAAACCCAAGATCCAGAGATTGTATATTCAATTTCTGTATCTCATAAATTAAAGAAACTTATGGTAAATGCCCTCTCCCACTCCATAAAAAATGAAATAAGAATAAACAAACAAGAAACAATTTGTTAACCTCTTTCAATAAGCTTCATGGCAGGTTTTGTGCATGATATCCCCATTCTTAGCATGGATTAAATACTGCATACCAACTCCATCCTGTGGCAAACTCTTGCCACGGAGAAATTCAAAACTTTCTAGCTGCTGATAAAAATTAAGTTCCTCAGTTGAATACAAAATGTGTCATATAAATTTCTCCATATACAAACTGAAATCTTCAAAGACAGTCACAAGTTAGGAAATGTATCATAGTTGAACAATTTGAAATTTTAATTTCACATCCCCCCAAATGATTCTTTGCTTCAGTTGAGTTGATGAATGCAGAATAAAGAAATAAAACAAGCTGTTAGATAGATTATCATCAGTATTTTAAATTTTCCCAAAGTTTCAAATTTTTCAATACTTTGAAATATTATGGATCTTCAATAGAGCCAAATAGATTTTTAAATGATGCTGGCATGATTTCAAAATGCTGTGCAAAGTCACATCACAGTATAAGAAAGCTGAAAGCAAGTTTCCTACCAGTGACTCCTGTTATTATTTCTGTATTCTCTTCCAGATGATTTTCTACACTTATACTAACTTTATTAAAATGGTACTTGGGCTGGGAGTGTAGCTCAGTGGTATCGTGCTTTATTAGCATACATGAGGGACCAAGTTCAATCCCCAGCATTAAAAAAGAAAAGAAAAGAAATGGGATCATGCCCACTGGCTTATGTGAGCCTTCCTATTTACACTGATATCGCCTAAACATTTGTCAGTAACTTTAGACAGAGATTTACCTCAATCTTCACTGCAAGTAGTTTTCTATTTCCCAGCCATTCAGCACTGTATTTTAAGGATGGCTGCAAGCAGCTAAAGCCCAGAAAAGGGCCAACCTCTGCTCTCCATAACCCAACAAATTACTTATTTTAGAAGCTAAGTCATTTCTAATGTTGAAGGCAATCAAAGCACTCTACCAGTCTTTGAAAATGTCTTCAACCTCTCTCTAGCCCCTTGTTGTCACCTTTTCTTTCTTACCCTTCAGATATTTTTGAAACCTAAATTACTATGTTCCTATCATCCATTCCTCCATTCACCGTTTCCCATAAATCTCAATTATTCTCTTACTTGGAAGTGCTTCACTGTACATGCCAAACACCACGAATTGAAAGAGACATGGCCAATTTATTTTAAGGAAAAGTGTCAGAAGTTTTTCTTCCCTTTTCCATATTTAGGAGATAGGATATTTCTTTCCAATCCCAGATCTTCTAGATGTAAACCCCCAGTTCCTCCCATCTCCTCATGAAGAGAAATGGTTGGTAAGCAACTAACAAATGCATTTATGACTGCAAAACTGCCTCTAGCCACATATATTTAACTCAGCCATACGCACCAATCCATTTGCCTTATTTCTTTAAAACAGTTTGACAAATATTTTTTAATGGATGCTGGTGGCAACGAGGTGCTTGTAAAAGATGTAACCCCACCCACAGCTCAGATTGATTTCTGTTGCTTTTATATGGCTATAACTTTCAAGTTTAACTATCCAAATTATGCATCTCTGAGAGATCCCTTCATACATTTAATAAGGACGCACTGTCTTCCTAGATTCTGATCTGGATTTCAGCCCTAGCCAGTGCAATTGAGTTATTCTCCTCTGTCCATGTACAGCATATAAGCTGCAAAGTTTTCTCCCATGTTCCAACACCAAGTCCCCATGCTCCAACCTGGGCTGCCTTCACTTGAAAGGCTTGCTTTTTCCCAGGGTGACATGGATGCCAGTTAGTATCTACAGAATACTATTTCAGTAACAAATGATAACCCATTCACTCTCTGGCCTGAAAAGGTTCAGAGTAAAGGCAAATAATAAAGTGTATATACCGTTATAATCATAACATAGATAAGAATACATCTATGTAGCATTTTCTTTATTCTACTAGATATGGCTACATAATCACCATTGCAATCATTGGTAATGGTGCAAAGATCGTATGAAGTCCCTTCTTTGACTGAACTTCGTTTGTTTGTTCAGTGGTCTTTTAGAAGGTTGATTACAACGCTCATGCTTCCAGAGAAGAAATGTCAGTTAAACTCTTATTAGGAAACAACTCCAGGTGGTCTCATTTTTCATGAACATACACATTTTTTCTCTCTTTCTCTCTCTCTTTCTTTCTTTCTTTCTTCCTTCCTTTCTCTCTCTCTCTTTCTTTCTTTCTTTCTTTCTTTCTTTCTTTCTTTCTTTCTTTCTTTCTTCTTTACTTGCTTCAGTAAGGCGTGCTGACAATGAGCTCACTACATTTGTCAGTTGGTTGCAAAACCTCAAACAGCCTGCTTTTGCTAATTCAGACAGTCAACTAATTAGCCTTCAAATGGAAAGTTTGAGTGAGATTTTGAGGTGCGCTTTGGCAAGAGCTCCAGCAGCGGGGTTATCAGAAGGGACATGGGGAAGAGCTTCAGAGTGTGAGAAAGCCTTGAATAACTTGAATAACTTGTGGTTTTGAAGGCATGTGACCATCCACATTCATTGTGTACATGTCTTGAACAGAGAACAAGCACACAAATGGAATGGCTTGCTGGGAGATGTAAAAACAAGAAAAACAGAAAAGAGGCAGCATGTTTCGGTGCCATCCTGTGAGAAAAGATTCTCTGCCTGAGTTTTGGCAATAAACCATGTATATCAGCAGCTTACTCATTAATATCTACTTCCTTTAGAAATAACACAGAAAATTTTAATTTGGCAAAGAAATAGTAGAGTCACTCTAGTTCAGCACTGTGAAATGAAAGATGAAGAAAGGAGTCCAGAAAGGGTTAGGTGGCTTGGTTAAAGACCTAGCGAAAATCAGAACTAGATATGGAGCCCAAGTCTCCTGCCATCTAACCTAGTGCACTTTGTCTGCTTCTGCACGTATAACATGTAACATCATTAGCAAGAAATATTTAAATAAATATTAAAACATTTTCTGTTTAGACATGACTTTTGTGGTAGCAAGTCTTTTTACTTTCTGAGACTGAATAGCACTGACCTACATTTCACCTTGGCCAAATCACCAGAAAATTCATATTTACATACACAGATTCTATGTACAGTGGAAATAGTTTTCTAAAATCATCCTATCCTTGGCTTAGCTTGGTGTTTCAGTTTGGCTGCACGCACCTGTATGTACCAACCAGTAGGAGGCGCTGGACCGATGGAAGGAGCACGACACGCATTACAAGCAGTCCAAAAGCCATGGCAACCTAGGTCTGTTGAGTTGGCAGCAAACTCAGTACCAAGCACAAAGTGCTTCTAAAGAAAACTGCTGCCCATTCCTGATCACCTTAGCGTCCACAAACTAGATGGAGGTCGCCTACCTCTTAATGTGCTGTCCAAATAAGACTGTACCTAAACACTGTCATATTACAGAAACTTCTCTACGAATGTGACCCAGTATCAATACAGATAGCTCCAGAGAAGAAAGAGGAAGCTGCTCCCGAACAGAAAATTCTCTCCTACACGCATGCTGCAAAGGTGCCAAAGGTCATTCCCTCAAGTGAGCAGTTTTTATGGGGACACCAACCCAACAGTTCCAATTCCATAAGTAGTGTAACACACCCCAAACCAATCACAAAAGCCATACACACCCTGGCTGAATGAAGGAAAACTGCATCATGGGACATTTGGACATTGGTGAACTCATCTGAGCACAGAGGTCCCAAGTACAACAATGTGTTCATGGAAATATGAATCCTGTCTTAAACAGCCACAAGAGTATAATCACCTTTGCTCACCAGCCTCATTCTTGACTCTCATACCTGCAGACCCAGAGACCACTGTATGCACTGGGAAATGGGCTAACTTCCCACTTTCTGGGGGGGCTGCATCCTCCATTCCCAAGGGCAGGGTAGGCTGACCATTTTAAATGCTGGGTGTTTGTATGTCAGCAAGTACCTATATTCATTTCAGCTTCCTGAAGCATTTATGAACATAGCTTAGTCATATTTCAGCCACAGTATGGGAGATAAGACAGCCAGGAGATCTCATAGGTAGGTTATGAGTAATAAATAATGAAAAAGCACTTTGCAAAATATGAAGTATGATCCTTAGGCTCAGTAGCATAAGATACTTTACTTTACCATTAGCCTACTTTATCACGAGTTGCCTGGAAGGGAGGCAAACTCTAGACATCATCAGCGTAGCTTTCAGTTATGGATTAGGTCATAGGGAACAGAGTAACTTTGGTTGGAGCTGTTTCATCTGAAATGAAACTGGGTCATTAAATTTTTCCAGAAAAAAGCACCCAGTTCTTGGAGGGTCTTGTTCTCCCTATTAATTGCTCAAAAATAAGCTTTTTAATAAGATAAAAGCTGGCTTAATCTATTCATTTCATCTGGAAAAACACCACTAACAATGTATTGATTTTTTTTTTCCTTCATAAAGAAGGCAACTTATTACCAGGTACTCCATCCTATGATAGCCTAGTAAAGAGACAGAACACAGAGTTAGAATTATAAGTAAGGGCCCCAAACTAGCGTTTATTTTCCAATCCTCAGGAAACAAACACATTTTGAAGCTGGTATATAACAGAAAACTGAGACTAAACCATGTATATGGGGCTGACACCATGCAAAAACTGACTAAACAAAAACCAGCAGAGTCCGGGAGTTTCTGAAAAACAACCTTTCTTGTAAATCTCAAAATACGATGTGAATAAGATAATCACTCCCCCTCCTTTTAGGAATTTATAATCAAAATGAGATAATCAATGTATATGATATAAAGGACAAGGCCCTCCATAAAACATTACAGGCAGATCATGTTTCCATTCTTCTCTCTGTAGCTCCACCCATTCTACCCCTACAAAGAAGGAAATCATTTATGCCCTAAACAGCTATTCACTTTAAATTGCATATTTTAAAAGTCATTCATAAAGGTTTCCATGGCTTCTTTGAAAATGCAAGCTCTGTTACATATTCAAACATGTTCAAGTGAAATGTGAGGATGTCTGGAATTTGCTTCAAAATAATCTCACGGAGATGGGAAGAGGGAGGCTGCAGTGACCAAATCCCATTGACCATGTGTTGATAACTGCTGCAAATAAATGATGGGCACAAGAGCCTTTTTTCTGTTACATTGCAGCCTTCATGTATTTGAACATTTCCATGAGAAGTTTATCAATTGCAATCTGGTGCGGAGAGCAACCTCAAACGCAGGTTGTCATGAACAGTAAGTGCTTTATCACATTCACTTTTCTCAGGAGAGCAGGAAATCAAACCAATGCCACACACTGTTCATTGAAAGGCAGACTCAGAGAGAAAAGGTCAGAGGTACTGGAGGCCTGGTTGTCACTAAACTCATCACCATGTGGCCAGGTCTGTAGATGCTAGGATATAAAGACACTTGATTTGTGAGAACAGATATCAGACCAAGGAGCTCATAAGAGGTTATAAATGCATGTGGACATGAGCGGCATAGACAACTCCAGTAGTTGTGTTGTCCTCTATAATGACTTACATCCCCAATCATAAACATGCAAAAAAATCATCACATGCTACTGGCACAGTACAACAGAAGACCAGTAACTTGGATTTTTGAATTAGAGGAAATGAAGGCATGTTTCATGATACAAATTTGGGCCCACACTTGTTTCTAGAAGAAACAAAAGTATCTGCCCATTTCATGGTATAGCTCACTCTGTACTGACTCCAAATCTTGCTAATATACAGGAACAAATAACCGTGAACAAATTTTGAACAGATATGGCCTTCAAGATCCAATCCCATGCATCTTTTTGCTTGTTTTTTCTTCTGCAGAGTTTGAAGAGCTAAGCACACATTTTTCAGAACACCCTGAAGCTATTGGTAGCCACATGCAAACTGTGGTGTTTGGAGATGAAATACATAGGCAGAAAGGAAGAACCATCAAGCCAATGTGCGAAGGCAGGCTGAACCGAACGACTCCCGGTGACAGAGTTAGGGTACTGTGGTAGCAGAAGGATAATTCCCAATCATACCTTCAGTGAGACAGACGTGTTTACACTAGTGTGCTGTTAGGTTTTCCATTGCATGCAGCCAAATACACTTCTACCTGGCTTAGGAAGCTGGTCAACGTCTCTCTAAGCAGACAAGAACCCCAGAGGGATATGTGTGTTCTGGGGTTTATCAACCAGCTCTCTGAAAGGCAAAAAGGAAAACCTGATCTGCACTGTTTACCAACTTTCTTAGAGTGAACCCTCCCACCACAGCCAAGTTCAGGTTAATAATGGGTATCACTAACTATGGGTTTGGGAAGGAAGCCGCACAATCGTCTTCACCAGTTCAAACTAGACTCAGGCAAATTTCTTAGAAAGTGCCTATAATCCTGTAGAGAAAGAGTACAGAGGTGGGTGTGGCACAGGCAGGAGGAAGGAGGAGGGAAATGGGAAGGGCGTGAATTTTTTACAGTTGGTAATTATTTACCAACCTGGACAACATTAATGTTTCCCCTACCTTTTTTCAAGGGTCCAAGTGGTATAGAATGTAGACAGCAACAACTTGGAAAGGCACGTGATTGATTCATATTACTGGGTTATTCCAAGTGACTCTAATTTAGTTTTGAAAGTCATGTAATCCTAATTGCAGGTATCCCCCTGGTTAACTCTTTTTTACATTTATTAGTACATGTTTGCTGTACCTAATGACTACATTCATCATGGGAGATTGGTACGTGCACCTAACACATGTCAATTGTCTTTAGTTCCCATCCCATCCTCTCCCTCCCTGCCATGCCATCCCTCGTTCCCTGTTTCATCTGTAAAGAATCTATCTCCTTATTTCATATTATCTACCTATTATTTTTCTCTTTTAATTATTTATACATTGGGGTTCTTATATAAGAGATGCCATGTGATATTTGTGCTTGTGTGTCTACTTTATTTCACTTATGCTTTCAAGGTGTATCCATTTTCTTACAAATGACTAGAAAGTATCCTTCTTTATGGCCAAGTAGTACTCACTCGTGTGTATATAAACCACAGATTTCTGTCCATTCACCTGTTGGTGGACATATAAGCCACTTCCCGGATTTATTTCTTATGAGAAAAATAGGAAACACATCATGAATTTGCATGTTATTCTTGTGCAGGGGCCATGCTAATCTTCTCTGTATCATTCCACTTTTAGTATATGTGCTGCCAAAGTGAGTACTTTCTTTAATACATGTTTAAAATTTCATAATATGCATAGCATTTTCACAAAAGTTATCTCATTTAATATCCCAAATCATCTAGTGATGAGAAAATTATTTTTGTATGTTTTTCTGATTAGGAAACTGAGGCTCCAAAATTAAATAGTTTATTCAACAACTGCAGAATATATTCTTCATAGGATTGGAAATATTTGATGACTCTTCTTGCTACAACCTTGGCCAAACTGAGGTAGGGCTACAGACACAAAGTATGTTTTTCTTGGTGACTGTTGGACCCTCACTTAAAAGAATTGTTAATGTGGTGGTTTCTGATGAAAACAAGTTGTTTCCCTTCTTACCGAAATCATAAGCCCACAGAGGCAGCATGTGAAAAGTACTATCAATTTTTACAGCTACTCCTTAGACTTCATAGTTTTCAATTTTAAGAATAACAACTCAGATCCCTGGCACTTCAGTTGCACTTACAGATAATTGCTTGTAAAATGAAAAGGGCAAAAAGAAAATTAGGAGCTTCTAAAAGAGAAAATTGAAAATTCCATAGAGAAGATAATCATTTTCAATAACGCTCATGATTATTACTGAAGGATCTTCTCTGCTTAGCAAACTTTTCATTCTCCACTGCTTCTCCCTGCCAAGCTCCAACTTCTCCCTCAGAATTAACTTCATCTCAAAGAGAAACGTATGGCCATTATAATAAACCTATGTAGGCCATATGGCTAAATGAAATGTGGTTTCTCATTTCCAGACTCAGGTGTGATTTTTAGAAGCCAATTCCTAGTTTCTTTACCACAGAGCACCAATGAGTGGGGAGTGGAACTTTAGTATATACTCATCTTGACAGTGTAATTGCTATCATTCCAATATTTGGGGAAGACTAGCCTGCTGAGAAAAGGAAAATTTTCATGTGATGTAAGGAAAAGTTAAGAGGAGCGAGAGAAGGAAGCAGAGGTGAAAAAAAATTTTTTAAATGTGATACTTTGAGGGAAGGCAGTCTTCAGGGTCCTACTGAATGGAGTGCTAATAAACAGAGGGGCGTTGAAGCCTGAATGAGGGGAAGGTAGACATAAAGGTGGACGATGGAAGACGGGAGGAGCCAATCCAAAGTAAAAGTGATCTATTCCATAATAACCCAGGTTATTGCATATGGAGAGGCTGAAGAGCACTGGGAATGCGTTTTTTTACTGAGCCAAGTGGAAAACTAACTGCCTCAAAATCACACAGAGGCTCATGGGGAATAGAGAACAATTCCACGGGTATTCTGGATCTCAGAGCCCTGGAGCAGACCCTGATAAAAGGGTACCAAACATACACAAGCATAATCTCCGTGCACCAGAGGTCAGACTGATAGCCTAAGACATCTCAGAAGCGGCCTGACTGCATGATGGCAAGGGCCCTGTAGCAGCAGTAAAATCTCAGGTACAGAAATTGTTGCACCTGGATGGCTGCTAGTACTGTCATTACTGTTAGCTATTCTTTCCTAATTCAAATTGGTTGAGTTTTTCTACATCAAAAACTGTGAGGAAAAGGAGGTGGCATGTCTGAATAGAAACTCTTGATGCCTTTTTTTCCCCTCAGTGGAATCTGAAAGCTTTAGGTTTTCTGATGAACTATCTTAATCGCATTTTGGAGTATTCATGACTGGAAAGTAAATGTATAGCTTATTTTCAAGAATTTGAGGTGAAGTATGCTGTGCAGTAGATAAGGAAGGACTAAGGATTTTAGGCGATGCAATGAGGGGAGCTATTCACTTTCAAGTATTTGGGGACGATGCTGCTGAAAACATACCAGTATCAAAACTTCCAAGTCCCGGTTGGATCCAGGTTTGGAGAAAATACCTTTTGCGCTGTCCCCTAAGGGTCGGAAAACTGAAGTTCATAAATTTACTAGTTCAACAGTCAGATGGAATTGAAATACAAATAGGCAAAGTCCTGACGACATTGAAGCAAGGAGGCTATCACAGTTATCGTTTGTCTCATACCTCCAAACTCATCCATCAAGGCCAGAGTTCATTTAAGCGTTTCTCCTTTACTGTGTGCACAGTGTTGAGTTTTACCGGTAGAGGGCGCTGGAGGGACACTGCAGGAGGAAGATGCCCTGCTTTTCTGGCAGCTAGCACTGTGGAGTGGGTCAGCAGTGTAAATACGATGAAGGTGGGGAAGAAGTATGTAAATAGATGACTCAGAATGGGTGCAATCTGTGCAGACACCATATACACAAAATGATGCTGTGAATTCCAGTCAGCTTCTCCCTCCAGCCACCTCACAGCTTGCTCAGTGGGCTGATGAACAGTAGCCATAGTGGCAGGGTTGAAGGCCGTGCATAGGCAAAACAGCATGAGTTTCCTCTCATGGTGGCTGCAGCTATCTATTGCCAAGTGCCTAACCTGCCGATGGTGGAGACAAACCCTGAGTCCTGGGTATGGCACCATTCCTCAGGAGGGCCGGCCAGCCCCCTGATCGTGACTGATTACATTAGACCTCTTTCACCATGAAGAAAGTATTTGTCTTCTGTACAATAATAAAGATTTGGAAATAGATAAATAGATAGATAGACAGACAGATATCGGGGTTTATCTTCTCCTATGGGTAATGCTTCCCCCAGCATCAATGTCCATGAACTCCCAGGCTGCCTAATCTGCTATCATGGTACTCCTTACAGCCCTGCATCTCATCAGGGAACTCATCTCAAGCAGAGGTAGTGCAGCAGTACCTCATAGCTGTGAATATAACTGGTCTTATGACATACCCCATTACCCAGTAACAGCTGGTCCAGATGAAAAGTGAAATGGTTCACTCAAGACAGAGGCAATAGGAAGAAAACACTCTACTTGGATTGGGATTAAGTCTCCCACAGTATAGTTTATATAGAGACCATAATGTGGCACTGCCTCCCTCCTCCCAGAATACATGGGTTAAGAAATCAAAGGGCAGAGGCAATATCTCACTTCCTAAACTTTTCATTCCAGGAATTTGAAGTCTGTTGGTTTGCAGATATTAGTTCTAAAAGTGATAATGCTTCAGCGAGGGGCCACAGCAATGGTTCCCCTGAACTGGGGGGGTGTGAAAGTGCCACCTGGGCATTTTGGTGTCCTTGAGCTACACAACAAACTAGCAAAAGGAGGGTTTAGTCTACTAATTGGAGCATCTGCTCTGGATTACCGCAGAGAATTCAGGCTGCTGAGACCCATTAGCGCCAGGGAAGACTGTGGGACAGATAAACAAACACAGACTGCAGCTACGAGAGACTTTGAAGGAACCACTGCTACAGGAAGAACCTTCTAACCAAAAGATCTGCAAGCATTTCAAAAGTCAAGTGGAAAGGTGTTAGGGTTTTTGCTTGAAAGGAGGAGTAAGCCTAGAAGGGAGCAGATATGGGGGAGTGGCATAAGCATGTGGCATAAGGGGACAGTCAATCAAGGACGTCTTTTGTAGTCAGCTGATTTTCTGGAAGGGTCATTAAGGAGGAGCTGTTCTGCATTGTGATGTCTACTCAGTCTGAGAATGGGCCGAAGTCCAGGGGCCTGCAGAGAGGGGAGAAGCCAGACTAAAGTTTGGGCAGGCTAAGTTAACTGGCACTTTGTCCACATTGGCCAGTGGGTACCAACAATTTAAAAATGTGTGACAAAGCGTAGGAATATGGGGAATCTATGTCTGGCCTTGCCACAGGTAAACAAGGGGGTCATACACAGGTCATATAGGGAAGCTGAGATTTTTGAATAAGTCATTTCTTTGAAAACCAAAATGTGGGGAGATTTCTTAAGCATTGCTATTTTCTATTGACACAGGGCTCAGGTAAACTTCAACATCGTCATCTGGAACCTAGGAGAATTCTCATAATTCTGGAGGTTGTAAGTCCAAAATGGCTCTTCACTAAAATCAAAGCATCAGTTTCCTTACTGTTCCTCTTGGGGATGCTAGGAGGGTCCATTTCCTTCCTGTTTCCCGCTTCTAGAGGTCACCTATATTCCTTGGCTCATGTCCCCATTGCTCCTTATGCAAACCCAGCAGTGTCAGAGGATTATTTCATCTCTTCGAATCTTTTGCTTTCTATCTTAAGAATCTTTGTAATTACTGTACATTGGGTTCATTAAGATTATACGGGATAATCTCTCCTTTTAAAGTGGGTGGCTAGCAACCTTAATTCCACCTGCAACCTCAATTTCCCCTCGCCATTCAACCTAACATATTCAAATTTTGAAGAAGAGAGTGTGGACATCTTTGAGGGGGTTATTATTCTTTTTGACCACATTCAACATATGTTTGTTTAGATTGAGATAGGTCTCACTCATTCAAAGAACATGCCTTTGGAGGGCTGCATGAGTGCATTTATCCTGGTTGGATGGTAGATGAGTGTTCTGTAAATTTCCTGGGAAAACATAAAAGAAGCACCTGTGTTCAAATTGGGACAGCACTAACAGACCAAAGAATGACTTGCATTGGCCAGTTTACGGGTAGCTGCACCACCAAAATCACCACCCTTTGCTTACCAAACTCCAGTTTATATATGGCTTTAAGTCACACAGGAAAAAAACAGAAACAAACAAACAAAAAGAATCCATATGAAGAATTATGTACTCGTGTGCATTCTGTTCCCATCCTTATTGGAAATTCGCTAGTCTCAGCAAACAGCAATGGATAGCTCTACCTTGCTGGAGTCTGGCACATGGCCTCAGCACCTGGTGAGGGTTCACAGGGCAGCTAAATGTCAGCGCTCTGCAAGATGCTGTTACTCTGAGGAGGGTCTGGTGAACTATTCTCCCTACCGTGGGGATCTGGAAGTAGGAGGTTTTTTGCTGGGTATTTCTTATGTCAATACATTGCCCTCCTAGCTGTAATTAAACATTGGGCCACCAATGGTGGTCAGTGTTGACCAATATGGGTCACCTCTGTCCTGGGCAACACTGATCAACTTCCAGATTTTTCCTGTTAAATGTTCATCAGGAGCATGATACACTGAGCAGCTTCTCAAACACAGTGTCGGCTCTTCTGGCGAAGGATGGTGAGTAGGAACCAGCACTGATGTGAAAAAATAATCAGCATAGAACATGATGTTTGAACATTTCAAATGACCTCATTGCATCTTTGCTCATGAGAGAACCTGTTGTCATACTTACTGAGACTATTATATGAATGGCAGAGCTCACAGGACATGAGAATAGGAATATGGTATACTGAGAGTTCCCAAAGGTGTCAGTGTATCTGTGCTCACACATGCTGGTCACCAGCCATGAAGATAACCACGCTGAGGTAGGTGAGGAAGTATACATCTTATCTAGGTAGGAAGTGCAGAGGTATCATGAGCATATGCTTTTTAGACTGAGCAAAGATAGAGCAAAGGAGATGTTTTCCAAGGTTTAGCTTTCATATTTGTTTTGCAGGAGATTTCATGGTTTGTTTGATGTTGGTATAGACTTGAACAAACAAGAAGCAAATAGCATTATATTCATTTCCTACTAATTTCACAAAGTTATGAGTGAATTGGAAACTTTCTTACCATGGTCTCAATGTGGAAATTTATGCCACTTTTATTTCTTCACATTGGCTTTGTTTCATTTTGTAGGGTGCAGGTGGGTTCACTTGCACCCTTCTCTCCCTCACCATTGTTATCTGTCATCTATGGAACAGCGTCCCTGTATATAATGAATCATTAATCAGCACATTCTCCCACATTTGGTGAATGTAAGCGATCTAAATCGGCTCAGCCAGGTCTTTAGTGATCACATAGCTTGGGCAGGAGTTTCATCACTGTTCTTGGTGGCCCACTTCAGCTTCAGGGGAAAGGGTTTTAAGACTGGCTTTAGTGCCTCTGTAGTTGGAAGAATGAGGCATTCCACACTTTATGTCATTTCCAGGTCTACGCCTTCACTGAAGATGCCCCCTTTTCTGCATATTTGTGCAACTTTCAAGGCTGAGCCCACTTAGGTGTTTTTAAAGCTTTCTTGAATCAACCCAGGCACAGCAATCTCCGTTCTCTGGAAATTCATTCCCTGCAATCTGTTCATCTCTTTGGTTTGATATGGTGTCATCAATTATATCTTCACATATACATCATAGAGTCAAAGGATTATTAGTTGATACATCATAGACTCAAAGGATTATTAGTTGACTGCTGATTGATTACAGTCTGGGTTATGGTGGTAACACTAGGAATGAATGAAAAAGAAGAGACAGATGATTGATTGGCATGGTGGCTAACGGGAAAGTGGAGTTAAAGTTGATGCTATTATTCCAAGATTGGTAGCTCCACTGACAGAAATGGATCAAGTTTTCTATTCTAAGCTAGATGGTCCACCTCTTCTCTGCTAGTAGAGATGAAGTGTTCAATTAATCCTTGATGCAGTTAACTGCATTCAACTAGAATATTTTGTATTTGTTCAAATTCTCAGGACATTGCTTCTCATTTCATTTGTCCACATTTGGGCTTATCCTTGCCTGATGTTGCAAGGAATGCAGTCAGTGTAATTCTGTTATCCCATGTTCACTAATCTCTGCATGTATCCTGTATGGATAAATAGTTCTCAAAGTCATGTCCTCCCTTACTCATACAGTACCCCACAGCACCTCTAAATGCCCACAAATACCTTTCTCTCTGCTCCTGCCTACTGCAGGCTTAATTTGAGGCAGAAAAAGAAGTACCCCTCCTGCACACTGGGGTATTGGACTATATTTATTCATGGCTTTTCATCTACATGAACATTCTCAAATGATGTCTTCCTACTGAAGAATTTCAAACACTAGCAGAGAGATAGTCTATAGGGGTTAAGTGAGCTGGCACACTCTTGAAATCCCAGCATTCTGAAAGGCTGAGGCAGGAGCATCACAACTGCAAGCCCAGCCTGGGCAGCTTAGCAAGACTCAAGTCTCAAATTTAAAAACAAAACAGTGTAAAGAGCTAGGGAGATAGCTCAGCACAAAATCCTTGGATTCAATCCAAAGCACAGGGAAAAAAGGTGTGGGGGATAGCAAGCTTTTTCATTAAAGGCCCAGAGAGTAAATATTTAAGGCTTTCTGGGCTTCTTCACAATCACTTACCTCTGGGGCTGGGGATTTAGCTCAGCGGCAAAAGCGCCTGCCTGGCAAGCGCAAGGTCGTGAGTTCGGTTCCCGGTACCGGAGAAAAACCAAAAAAAAACCAACAAAACAATCACTTACCTCTGCTGTTGTACCTAGGTAATATGTAAATGAATTGACATGACACCGTTCCAGTGAAGCTTTATTTATAAAAATAGATAGCTGGCCAAATTTTGTCCACAAACCATAGGTTGCTGAACCCCATCTACAGTCTTGATGTGTACCATTCCCAGTGTCTCTAAAATAACAACACAAAAGCAACCGTTATTTCTCTCTTAGTTCCCTTGTTGCTGTGATGAAACACCCATTACCCACAAATTGAAGGAAGAGAGGCTTATTTTGGCTCACAATTTGTAGAGATTTCAATCCCTACATGGCTGGCTGGCTCCAAGGCAGGGTGGCATGGCAGAGGGTCATGGTGGAGGAGAGCTGAGCAGAACTACTCACAGCATGGTGGTGGGAAGCAGAGTCCAAGGAGGGAGATGAACCCTTCCACGCCCGCCCCCAGTGACCCGCCTCTCCCAACCAGTCTGCAACCCCTAACAGCAAGTCCACTGTAAGCCCCCATAAACCAACCACCTTCCAAAAGCCCTGCCTATAAGCACATGAGGCTCTTGGGGGACTAGATACAAACCATTAATACTCTCCATCTGTCAAACCCCTTATCCATTTATATCTAACTTGAATGTCAGAAGCAGGAACTCTCGTGATGTGCAGAAAAGGCATGGAGTATGTGTTCCCACTGAGAACCTTGGCTGTGAATGCTACAGATGTGAGCGTGGCAGACAGAAGTGCAGAGATACTTTAGAGAAGCAACAGGGACTCATGACTCAGTAGAATTAAAAGGCAAATAGAAGGGTTGTGTGCGTCTAATGAAAATACATTCTTGGAAAATTGCTATTTTTATGCAGTATGTTTATGCCACAATACTTGTAGAAATTACTGACAGATCTTGCAATAATCAAACTGAATAGCTGGTTGAGCTTCACTGAATAGCCTGAAGAAGAGTTTCCCCATGAATTAGGCTTGTGTCTTTTAATACTTTCCAGTGAAACTTTGTTCCTGGGAATATATTCCTTATTCTATAATGATTTAGGATTACAACACAAAATGCAGTGTTTGAAAATGGGCTTTTTTCTATATGCTTTGCTGAGTTACAAAACATATGGTTAGTTAACTGCCAATGTGGCTATAGACTATATGCCCAGTAATTTAATCAAATAGTAACCTAGGTGGTGCTGTGCAGATATTCTGTAGATGTGGTAATTTTAATTTTGTACAGGGCCTCTCTATGTGGCTTTGGCTGGCCCAGAACTTGCAGAGACCTTCCTACCTCAGCCTCCCCAAGTGCTGGGATTACAGGTATGTACTACACTATGCCTGGCTAAAGGACGTCACTCTTGATAACGTGGGTAGGCAGTATCCAATCAGTTGAAGGCCTTAAGAACAAAGCTTGAGTTTCCTGTAAAAGAAATCCTGCCTCAAAACTGCCAGTCTCCAGTCTGCCAGTTTGCCTTGTGCATTTGCAGACTCAAGATTGCAGCACCAACTTGTGTGAGTTTCCAGGCCTCCAGAATGCCCTATATACAGCAACCCAGACCTGCCAGCTCTATTAGGTAGGGCTCTCCAGAGAAACCAAACCCATAGGATAGATAGGTAGGTAGGCAGAGACAGAAATATTTATCATAGGGAATTGGCATCTGTGATTATGGAGGTTGAAAAGTCTCAGGATCTTCAATCTGCAAGTTAAAGGCCCAGGAAAGCTGATGATGTTCTTCCAGTGCAAACACAAAGGCCTGTGAACCAGGGGAGTAAGTGGAGTAAGTCCTGGTCTGAGTCTGAAGTGCAAGAACCAGGAGCACTGACGCCTGGAAACAAGTGAATACCTCTGCTCAGGCAGAGCAAATTTGCCCTTCCTCTGCCGTTTTGATTTATTCGGGGCCTCAGGGAATTGGGTGATGCTCACCAATTACGATTTTCTTTGTTTAGTGTACTGTGTATCTTCTGGAAACACCCTCACAGACACATCAGATATAATGCTTTACCAGTAATCTGGGGACCCCTTAGCCCAGCCAAACTGACACGAAATTAATCATCACACCAACGTCAACTCATACATATACATATACATATACATATACATATACATGTATATACACATAGCCTGCGGGATGCATTTATTTGGTGAACCCTCCCTGATACAATACATTAAGTTTGAAAGAGTTAACTGCATGTATTTCTAGCAGAAAAGCCAGAAAGTATCACGTGTGTTTGCTAATTTATTCCAAGCCCTGAGTCAGCTGTGCCTAAGTATACTGGTAACTTCAAGTCTGGAACTTTTTTTTTTTTTTTTTCCCCCTCCGGTACTGGGAACCGAACTCACGACCTTGCGCTTGCCAGGCAGGCGCTTTTGCCACTGAGCTAAATCCCCAGCCCCAAGTCTGGAACTTTTAGATATCTGTTAGGAGAAAAAAAAAAAAAAAAACATTCTTTGTTACAGAAAAAAAGTTTCAGGGTTCCTCTTGAACTATTTTTATGGAGTGGGTCAACCTATAGAGCAGTATAACCAGGTTGATAGTAGACAAATGTAGACACTAGAGGGTAATGCCCAAGGTCCCTGTTACTGACATGTGAACCTGACCGAACTGAAATCACCCAATAAACACACTCACAGTCCCTAATGTTGTCCCTATAGCAGATAAATCATAGTAAGGGGTGATTTCTTGTTACCGCAGTTATCCTTCGCCAGAGGTTATATAACCAAATGAAGTGTGGTATTACAATTCAGAATCCAGTATCAATATTCTTTGCAATACTTTGCATCAAAATTTAATCTTAACAAAACCAAAACAAACAAAATAACCCACATTAAATTCTCTGGATTTAATTTGGAATATTAGTGGTTCACATGCTCAACCTCTTTCTTGATATGGGTCCAATCAGAAAATAGAGATTTAAATTATTTAAACAGAAGTTTAATAATCAAGTAGTAAGCTATGATAAGATTATCTATAGGGTGGGTGCAAAACCTATATTATATCCTAGGGCGGAGGACACAGACACAAGCACACGTTTATAAAGGCCCTATCCCTAGAACTAAGGTTCAGACCTTGTTGAGGATATAGCTGCACCCTATTGATGGCAGGGAAGTTTGCTAATGTACCTAAGCCAACACGGTCTGTGATCACTGAGCAAACAGAGGGCCACTATGGAAGGCAGGTGGCATGCAGTCAGGATACAGGCAGGCCTCAGGCAGTGTATGGAGTTGTGGGCACGTAGAGGGGGTTGGGTTCCCAGTGGCAATCCTCCAAGACACAGGCACAGCAATAGCCAATGGTCAGGAATGAGGTCAAGCAGAGGGACTAAGAGTGCTGATATGGCAGGAGGCCTGGGTACTAGGAGGGCACCGAGTAACAACCTGGGAAAGGCAGAGGAATGTAGGAATTAATGCTGTCACTGCACGACGGGGACCATGAGTATATGCTGTCCACATTGAGAAAGCAGCGAGGAACTGATCACTAGGTCAGCATTGTGTTGTGAGGACATCAGAAACCAAACACTCTGGGTTTATAGCCGGGGACAACGTATCACCAGGTATTTTCATACCTGTTTTGCTAACTCGTTGTAAAGTGGAAACAAGAAGGTCCCTTCCACTTGTAATGTAACTAAGATGTCCTCTACCAAGTAGGTTCAACAGGTTTACTGTAAGGGAAAAGAAATTCTTAAACACATTCTGTCCATCATCACTGAGAATGTGTTGAAGGGCAAATGTGAAGCTGACAGGCAATGTACTGCTAAGTGGCATAGGCTACTCCCTTGGCTCCTCAGCTTCCACATTCACCTCGGTCACATATCTCATTTGCAGCAAAACCACACACACCAAACCTTCTTCTAAGTCAGGTTCTCTTCCCCAGTACAAGATGGTTCAGATTCTTAAGTCTTTCCAGTCATCATGGGCCATGGTATGTAATCTTTGAATTCAGCCAGGCTTCCACTGAATATGCTGTTACTTAAATACAAGTAAAGTTAACCTCCAATAAATTTGTGAATAAAATTAAAAACGGGAATTAGGGTAGTAAAAAATGACTATATAATAGTAAATGCATGCATATAATAAACAGAAATATGCAAAGTAACTATAGTCTTTGTTTATTGGCCTCAGGATCTGAGTTCTTCAATTAGCAATTATTTTTCCTCAACCTTCAGTAAAAACCTTAGAAGCTTTTTGTTCCTACCTGATATAGTGACCCAAACTTTGGTTCCTCATCAATCTGAGACCTGAAATCAATCTGAGACCCGAATCACTGTTTTGCTGGTGGTGGTAGTGGGAAGAATGCCACAACCCAATCCTTAGAAACTTTAAGTACATTATGTTACAGGACAAATTAGAATTAAGGTTGCTAACCTTAAAACAGGGTGATATCCTGGACTACCTGTGTGGGCCTGGTCTAATCACATTGTCTATTAAAAGCAGCAGAGGAAACAAGGAGGGAGAAACAGATATGGCAGAGTAAGGACTCAAGCCAACATTTCTGATCTTGAAGATAAAGAGGTGAGGCCAAGAGCCAAGGCATGTGGGCAGCTTCTGGAAGTTAAAAAAGATATGCAGATTTTGTGCTCAGAGCATTCAGGAGGATGGCAGCCCTGTTAATATTTTGGTTTTAGCCTGGTAATACCCAACTGGGACTTTTGATCTCCCAAACTGTAAGATAACAAAACTGTGTTGTTTTAAGCTATTAAATTTGTACTAAATTTGTTACAAAAGCAACAGAAAGCAAATACACCTATTGTCACATTTTTTTTATCTGCATGGATTACCTGGAAATCTGATCCACAATTTAAATAACCAATATATAGCCCTAATACAAAACCACCACAGAGACACTAATGTATTCTTTATTTAAAATAACAATGTAACATATAGGTAGTATACATCCATTCATGTTTCACAGAATTTGCTTTCACAGAGAAATGATGGATTCCACCCAAGACCTTCTGTCATGGATACCCCTGTTATCTTCACTTTTCAATCTGCC
>NW_004955473.1:1950992-1953326 GCF_000276665.1 Chinchilla lanigera | reverse complement strand
GCGCTTTTGCCGCTGAGCTAAATTCCCAGCCCAGAATTAACTATCTTAAAGAGGTCAAAAGCTTGGAATGTAACATAGGTAGTATACATCTGTTTCCGTTTCTCAGAATTTCCTTTCACAAGAAAATGATGGATTCCACCTAAGACCTTCTGTCATGGATACCCCTATTATCTTCACTTTTCAATCTGCCCTGCATTTGGAATTGTTACACTGTCAAGACCATACTAAAAAAAAAACCTCTAAACTTCAGATAACTCTATTTTTGGGTTTCTTTCAAAATAACTTTTACTAAAACTCTTTACTCTAAGGCCTATGTAACTGGGCTCAGAATTAACTATCCTGAAGAGGTTAAAAGCTTGAAATTCAGAGGCCAAATTGCTATTCCTCTCCTCTACATGCAAATTTCTCCTTATTCTTCAGCTGCCTCACCTGCTGAAGTCCTTCAGAAGTGGAAGCATCTCACTGTTGTGTCTATGACAACTTCTAGGAGGCTCAGTCAACTAGGAGACTCCGGCCTACATGTCTCACTAAACTTCAGGTCCCATTCAGTCCTCCTTCTAACATACGCTGTATTCTAAACAACAGAATCCATAAGCTTTAGTATCCACTTTTTCGATTAGAGAACATTATCTAACTTTCCCACACTGCTGAATTCAGCGCTGGGAATGTAGCTCAGTGGCATGGTGCTTGCCTGGTAAGTGCGAGGTCCTGAGTTTGAGTCTTGGTTCCAAAAAAAAAAAAAGAACCACACTGCTGAATTCTAATTCACCTCTTTAAAGATTCCCTAGGATTAAGAACATTAGCAATAAATTACTGGATTAAAATAGTTGTACTAATACCATACCCCATATTCAAGGAGAGACTCATGTTGGCAAAAGTGGTATTAAAATCTAACTCCCTCCATGTAGTGTAAGAAAGACATAGTACAAGTCATTTGTTTGTAACAAAGATGCAAGTCACTAGACTCACTTCCTTGAAGGCAAGAAAAAGCATTACAGAGATAGTACATGCTTGGTATCAGAATTAAAGCATTACAGAGATAGTACATGCTTGATGTCAGAATTATCAAACCCCTGGATTACATGGAGTGCTTACAGAATATAACCACCCTGAAAGCCATGCGGCTTTCTTCACAAACAGGTAGTTTCCATATAGTTTGTCACGTTGCATCAAAACAGTAACAAGTAAAACTTTCAAATACTAAAAGTCCACTGTTAAGCACATATTCTTTACTTACTAAAAGAGCAAAGCTACCATGCTATGAGGCACAAAGGTGTAAAAGAAATCTAAAATTAGTCCTTTAATGTTGAATGCAGAAGATTGTTCAAGGTTTTGTAGTTAAGTCCAGATAAACAAAGTCCCTTTTAGGCAATGCAAGTGTCCCTCTGAGTAGTCCAAAATGGTGAACTGGGCTCATCAACTTCTCCCCCGTTAAGATCCAACTCTGAGGACAGATACCCTCATTTGGGCATTGAGGAAGAGAAGGGAGGGGTTCAGCAGGCAATATGAAAACCTGATGTGGTATGGTGTTCACTGTCATTTAAGTTAACAAGAAGATTCAGAAGTTACCAGCCTCGTTTAATGTTTTCTTGGCCAGGATCCCAGTAACTACTACTTTTCTTCCAAAGCCTTGCATATGATCAGCAGGAGTATGACTTTTCTAGCTTTCTTTTTAGTAAATTCACAAAGGAAAAACATCTGAAAATGAACACTGAAAATGCAGTCAAAACCTTTTATAGGACAAGAAACTCAAATGTATAAGAACAAAATAACACCAAGATGCTCTGCGAACTATAGCAGTGCTTACACTTTATTAAGCACCAGAATCTCTATCAGATTGGTGCTTTTGCTGCACTCTGCTTTGAGTTTCTGGGTCAGCAGGCCTGCAGTGCAACTCAATATGCTGTATTTCAAATTAGGTCCCCTATGCTTATGATGCTGATGATGGACACACTTTTCAAAGCACTGCAGTAGAATATGAAAAGCACATCTGCCTTGGAGGAGAGAAGAGTGTTCAACAATCAGAAATGTGGATTGAAACGTGTATTAGTGTTAGAAAGGTGATTTTTTTTTCCCCTATGAGTGTTTGTTTGAACTTTGGTCTTAGACTAATCTCTAGCTCTATATAGTCTGGAGTTTTCCTTCCATGGAGAAAGTGGTGGTGAGTGAGGCAACCCCAGAGATCTGAGCATGGAGGAGTCTCCTACCTAAGAGGTCTTCCTTGCCTTGGTACTGCGAGACTGAGGCTTAGACTGAGGCTTAGACTGGAACTGGAACTGGGGCTGGGGCTGGGGCTGGGGCTGGAGCTGGGGCTGGGGCTGGGGCTGGGGCTGG
>NW_004955473.1:1914913-1950607 GCF_000276665.1 Chinchilla lanigera | reverse complement strand
CTTAACCCTTAGCAGCAGCTCTTCAAAGATCTCATTATGCATGTAAAAAAAGATGTACCCTGTATCAAGCCTAGAATCCTGCACCACGGACTCTGAGACACTTGATACCACTAGATCATTGTAAGTGAACCAGACCTGATTCTTAAAGTCGTAGGCATCACTGATATAGTGTCCTGAACCGGGGCTTCTTCCGATATGGCTGATAATACCAATTAGCCTATAGGTACAAGGACTTTTCTCATCAGCCTTTTTTTCTGGTTCCTGGGTTTTTGATTCTGTCTTCTTATCAGAACTATCTTTGCTTCTACGGCTAGCCTCCTGCAGAATTAATTCTGTACATCTTGTCAGGCTCACTCTGGGCTGCAGGTTACCTAACTTTAGAAGGCTTTCAGGAAGTGTCCGTTGAGGGGCATCTTTATGGGTTCTTGTCCCATCACTTTCCTCACTTTGTTTGGCCACTTTCTGGGATCTTTCTCTAACTCTGGTTTTGTTGTCTTTGGAAAAGTCTTCAGTGGTCTCACTGACACCATCAAAATCTGACTCTGCAGATGTACTTGTTTTTTGAGACTTCTTCACTTCTACATTTTCAGGTATTTCTGGAAACTGTGCTTCTGTAAGGCAGGTGTCTGGGCTGCTAACAGGTTGAGGCGCAAGTTTGTGTAACAGAGGAAGGGAAGTGTCTCCCAGATTCATCGCTGAGCTGGCTAATTGCTCTTTTCCAATCAGTGCTCCATCTCCTACATGGACTGATTTTGACTCTTTCATATCCAGTTTACAAACTTTGCCAAGGTCTTTCTGGGGTTGTACTCTTTTTTTCCCTCTAAGCACCCTCTGGGGTTTCCGTGAAGCGGGCTCCTTGCCTGATTTAACACCTTTTGCTGTGGAATCCTTGAAACTTTCTAATGTCACTAAAGATAATGAGCAAAGGATTCTAAAGCTTAGCTTCTGAAAAGTTTTTAGTAACTGTACGTCTCTAATGTGTGCATTCTTGCTAAGAGGGACAGGTGGCTTGGTGCCCTCATTGCAATGAGGAGACAAATCTAAATATGTGGAAATGGTGACTGCCTGATCATTCTTCTTTACTAAGAAATACTCATTAAAGTAATAGCGTTTCAGGTGAATAATAAGAACCCTAGGTAGCCTGCTGAACTTGTGTACTGCATCAGCTTTCTTGTGCTTACACTTCTCGCACTTATACTCAAGCTCCTCTGTTATAAAGAACTGATCCAAAGTAGACTGAATAGACAAAGGACATGCTTTCTTTCCTTGCGGAAGGCTGATGGAGAGATAATTACTTGGTTCTCTCTTGTAAACAGCCTGACCACAAGCCTTACAAAAGATAGAGCGCAGCAACTCACTCTCAAAATTAGTCATGACAGGACAATCAGGCACTTTGGCAGCAGAATCACCAGCAAAAACCTGCTGAGGCAAATTTTCTTGCTCAGGTTTGTTTTCAGTTATGCAAACTACATTTGATCTTTGTAAGCCCTCCTTCATCTGCTGTAAGCAGAAGCTTAAAAATTCATGTGCATCATTCTGCGTGTCCACTGCAAATATCTCTGCAACTAGTGAAATGGCTTTTTGAATATTCACTAGTAACTTTGCTTTAATTTTCATATTAAAAACATCTTTCATGACAAGCAGGAGTGCCACGCACAGGCAAAAAATATCATGGGAAATTCTTCCCCATGGGAAACCCTGGTTGAGCACATCATTAACGAACAATGGAATTGAACACAGGGACTGTATGACTGCATTAATGTAACAGGTGTTTCCCAAATTAGGGAGACCTTGCCATACTGACTGTGAGTGGGCTTTACTGAGTGACTTGGGCACTTGGCCACCCTCACTACGATTTAGTGCCTGCAGAAGCTGTTCAAGTGTTTTTTCAGGGAGATACTGGAGGCCGGTATCACCTAGAGGACGACTGTCAAAAGACCTGGCCGTTGATGCACGTGTCAGTTTCTTGCTTTTCTTTAACACTTCTGTCCTTGACAGTTTATTCCAACTGCGGTTTTTATACTTCAAGGGATTTGCCCTGAATCTCTTTCTTATACTGCTCTTTTTTATCAGGTGTTTCTCACTTTTCTTCACCTCTGAATCAGAGAATTGCATTTTCTTCCTATGTTGGGTTTCTGATTCTTTACTAGTAAGTGATACTTTGGATGAAAGCAAAGTTGTATTCTGAGGAACAGATGTTCCACCTTCTTTGTCTGTCCCTGAGCACTGCTCACCTGACTCAAGATAAACACTGGACAATGAAGTTTGCTTGGTCTGCATTGCTGTTCTGGTAGACATGCTCACTCTCTTAGGGTTCATGTGTGGTTCAGGACTGCTTTGAGGAACCTTGTCCAGGAACATCTTCAATTGTTCAGCATCTGCGGAAGTTAATCTTTCAACAAACAAGAAGTTATTATTTTGGAAAGTCAAATGTAGGTGATTGAGGTTTTCTCCATAGGATGTAATGGCTACACTTTTAATATTATTATTTAGGTAAAAAGTTCTAACTTTTCCACACTTGAAGTAGATCAACAATTTAAAATTCTTCTTTCCTTCCACTGTTTCTATTAATGCTCCTTGGGCCTTGGACATCCCTGTCCTCTTGTTCCATATTTGGGCATAACCACGTATCATTATGGCACTCATACTTTCTTTACAAATGCACGTATCCTGGAACTGCTGACAATCTTGCAGCTTCAATTTGTTTCCAAAATTAACCTAAGAAAACACCAAAGAAATGGTTTAGTTCTCTATATAGAATGATCCTATAGATAGTTTTAAACTAAAAATCTCTTCAAATTGTAGACATCTAACCCTTTATAGACTGGACCACTGTTTTTAGATCCACCCATGATTGTGTAGTGTTGATACCCAAAGCAAGACAACTATGAAAAAAAAATCAAGAAAAGTTCTTTAAATTCATAGCAAAATATTAGCATAAAACTCAAACTCCCTTCCTATATGTTAAATCTACTTTCTTTTCTTTTCTTTCTTTTTTTTTTTTTTTTGGTGCCAGAAATTGAACTCACAACCTTTCACTTGCCAGGTGGGAACTTGCACTGCTGACCTATATCCCTGGTCCATTAAATCTACTATCTACCACAATATTTAATATCAGTCTGATTAACTTCCCCACTTCATTTTAAATCATTAAACACTTAGAAGGCATTCAATACATAGCTGGAAAACATACTCAAGTGTCTCAAGTGTATATGTATACAACGTATACATACCTGTCACATAATGACCTCAGAGCGAACCATAGTGAATGGGTCAGAAAGTAGAAACACTCTGTGGACCTAATGCAATAACAGATGAACATTCTTCCTATGTCTAGAGGACTTCATGCATGGGTTACTCAAAGTAAATCCATCTACTTTCTTTCAAATCCAGTTATGTTAACTTTATTTCATTTGGCACCAAGGAATCTCTGTGCATTTTATCCCTCACTGATAAATGTTTAAGAAAACAACTTCTTGCAAATTAGAAAACAGCCTACAACGTTTTCTGCAGTCAGCTCTGGCCACTGGGTCCACTTACTTTTAACTAGCTCTCTGAACTCAAAACCAGCAGTGAAGTTTGGGGTCCAGCTTAGTGGTGGATCATGTGCTTAGCATGTGTGAGGCCCTACGTTCAAGTTCCAGCACCAAAATAAAACTAAATTTACAATAAAGCCTTGGTGGGGAGGACTGATTATACTTAATCACCGAAAGTTAGAAATTTCTGAATAACTCAGGCCAGTGTGAGTTAATGAAAGCAGCACCAGAAATGCTTGCATCAGAAAGTATATGGTTGTGTTCCCTCCTACTTAAATATTCTTTCTAAATCTTGTCTATGCTATTAATTTGGCCAGCAAGCTATCTCTTTATGAGTAATACAAAAGAAAAACTAGTGCTTGATCCATATTCAAATGATCAAAAACTCAACATTGGTAGAGCACAAATTAATAAGATTTTTTATAAAGTATATATAAATCTATCAGCCTGTGTTCAGTGAAGTAAGGATTGCACCCAACCATATAGAAAAGTGCATATTCATCCAAGTGAGAGAACATATATTTATCACAGTGGAAATGGGGCCATAAAAATATTCAAGCACAGCAGCAAATTGCAGTTTTCTGGATTATACACTGTTCTACTGTACAGGCTAAGTAAGGTCCAAACTATTTCCTCTCCACAAAAGCAAAGTCTAAATTGTTCTTTTTAATGGCTTTAACTCCTTGAGAGAATCTGCATTCGGATTTTTGAAATCCTAGCTCATCTACATTTATCAAAAATTGCTGTCTTTTATCAGTAGTGATACTGAAATAGTAAAATCCTTCTGGCAATTCTTCTACCTTCAAAAACCCAGTTAAGACCCATGTGTTTAGAGAATAATGACTACATTCCATCCTACCTTCCTCAGAGTCTGACCTACTTACATATCACTTCAGAATAAAGGAGACTTCCTTGAGCCCACTGAGCATGCAAAATGAAGATGAAGAAACATTTTGCTGATGTGCAGCTGAGCATATTATCTAACTACTACATTTAACTACTGCCCAATTCCCTAGCATTCTTAAACTTAAATCCCCTTCTTGATTCTGCCTAGTCACTCAAGGCTTTCAAAGTATCCCTTAACTAGTCACTTGCAGAAGATTTTAAACTAACATATATAAGTTCTCCAAGACTCTGTTGAAGAGCCACTGTGTGACTACTGTACGGAGGTTCCGGGCCACTTCAGTATAGCAACACTCCCGCTCCCTTTACACCCCCAAATGAGACTTAAAACATGCAGATGATAATTATATTCAAAGGTTATGAAAGCCAACATGGTTTTTGCTTATTTGTCCTACAAACTCAAGTTAGATTTGATTACAGGTGCAGTACACTGGGCTAGTTGCTGATCTGAAATCGTGTCCAGACACTCTCAAAACTACTTCTGTCACATTTCAAGCACATCCTATGTTATCAAGAGGCTGGCCATAGAGCTAAAACTCCCAGGAGAAATGCCTATATTATTGTCAATTTACTAATTCACTCTACATTGGTCTACCTGGTCAGGTCAATAAGATATTTGTTGCTGAGCACCTGCTCTACAGTGCATACCATGATTTGCTGAGGATCTACTCAACCAGCTGTCTTAGGAATCCCAAAATGTACATATTCATTGGGGCTAAATCATTTAGACTCTAAACCATCACTGTGTGTTACAAGAAAAGAAGGATTTCCTTCCAGTGTGCACAAAGAACCTAGAAAAATATCCTTTCGGTGCCATTTTCTGGGGCTTGCAACATACCCAGTAGCATTTGGTAAAAGAGAGAAACCTGTAGTGAGATTTCTTGGGCATTGCCTCAACTCCCCAAAATGTCTGGTTTAGTATCATTCTTTAAAAAGAAATGTGCCTTTGCAGAGAATGTAGGCAAACCAAAAAAAACCCCAAATCCCAGGTTATTAATTTCAAATTAAGGTAATTCTACAAGGAACTGTGTGGCTTTGGAATATTTACCTTCTGGACCATACATTTATATCTTCTACTGTTCATGTTTTCATTATTTCAAATGCAAGAAAATGTTGAAAGCAAATGACTATACACCTTTCAAATTTGAATATCCATTTCTCAATTCCAAAGAGTTCATTACAAAAGAGTAATAAAAGGGAGAAAAACAGGTGACAAATTGTTTTCTTTCAAATATTTCGGTTAAATAGATGATGCCTTAAGAAGACAGCCATTTATTCTGGATACCTTACAATGAGCTACATAGTCTGGAGGCAGATGAATAAAGTCTAGAAGATCCTTAGGCTCAATGACTATGAGAAAGTAATACTTCTCTGTCAGTTCTCCATTAACATATAAGTACTGTACATATGTGTTTATCTCACTGAATAGGTAAAGGTCAGTGTATAGAAGATAGCACGGTAAAGGTGGTGAATTTTACTTATTTTATTTCACAACTTCCAGAAGTCACGTATAGTAAGAAAATAAAGAAATAGATATCATGTAGTAAGAAATACTACATGGAAGCAAAATGGATGGAACTGGAGAACATCACATTAAATGAAACAAGCCAGACTCAGAAAGACAAGTATCATATGTCTTTCCAAATATGTAGACTCTAAAAGGGATGCTATGAAAGTGGAAGAGAGATTACTATTAGGGAAGAATAAGAGAACAACAGGGTATAAGACAGGATAAGAGATATGGCTACAATCAAAATATATTTTATGCATATTATGAAAATTTCACGCTGAAACTCAGTATTTTATAAAATACATGGGCACTAATAATATATATCTATATATGTTTTAAGCAATCCTGTGTAGTTACCCAAGCAAGCCTCGCTGGATAGAATGAGGAATGATCTCCACAAGGCGGTGTGCTAGCCCATGTATGTAATGCATGGAAGAGAGGGCCAGGTAATTACTATAAAGTTGATAATAACTTCTGTTCCTCTCCAATAATCCCGGCCAAGACTCTTCAACTCACAGTTACATTAAACTAAACATATGTTACTATGCTTTGGACAGGTTAATTTCACCGTGGGTCCCATGGAGTGAACAGAAAAGTGGTCATCAAAGCTGCCTTCAGGGCTACATCCTATGAGACTGTGATTCTAGGTATAATATACTTACTAAGCACACTGGCTTTCCCAAGACAGTCCAAATAAAAGACTTCGCGCATCCAACAGTTTTCTCCAATTGGATGATGCGTACCATATCTTAGCTATTGTCACATACAAAAAAGATGTAAGGATGTAAAAGTGCCTTCTCAAAAGCCAAAAGGCATTCATTCATTAAATTCTTATGCACTGAATATTTGAGAGCACTGTACATCAAGCTGTGGGTATAGAATAAAAAGAAACACAAAATCCAGTCTGTCATAACTTCCACTCTAGCCGTGGGATGGAAAATATAGATTTCAAAAATAGGATATAGGATATAGTATCTGATACCGAGAAAACTACTAAGAAACAGTTAAAATAATTGGAGCAGAGTGTGCCAGGGTGATTGGGAGGTCTTAGTAATAATATTATGAAAATCTTGCATGAAGCCAGAAAGCTAATTGTTAGATGCAGGGTGCTCCAGGCAGGAGTAAACAAAAGGAAATTCAGGTAGGAATGTGCTTGACATGTTGGAAACAGGAATCAGGCCGGTGTGGCTGAGGAACAGCAAAGATATTTTAAAAGAAAAAAGGTGAGAAAGTTTTCTAAAAGAGCCACAGTGAATGGACCAGTAACCTTGCTGAGTTAGGCTCTTGGTCATGAACTCATGGTGAGACCAATCAGCACGTTTTGTTTTTCTCCAGCTGCATTCAGCTGCCCAGTTGCCATTGTGCAGGTGTGTAATAGGCAAGTCTTGAATTTAACTTGCTAAAGATTTTGCCATTCGTAAGTAGCCAAGTATGAAGAAAGTGAGAACCGGAGGGATAAGGAAGGGCATAATTATAAATATGGAGCTAAAAAGGATGAAATAGGGACCGAGGACAGAAAGACATGAAAAAGCTTGATGAAATATTTAGGGGGTGGGGTAGAAGCATCAGGGGACCAGGAACCCAGTTCTCATTTCAGTAGCCATAATTCTGCCCCCTGCTTCTAAGCAGCTGTCAACTGCTTGCAGACTTCCTTTTTCTATTCTCCTGCCATCTTCCATTCTATTTTTCTATTCATTCTTACCCTGGCTCCCAAGCTGGAAGTAAATAATAGGAATGAGGTGGGGCGGGGAGATGAATGTTAGGGGTACTTGGACAGGGTAAGAGACAGGCATGATCAGATGCAGTGGGTGAGGAGGTGGGGCAGGCGGAAGCGAGAGGAAGCCATCCCCTCCCCCTTTTCACCCTCCCAAGTTTGGGTTAAAGGTCAACACATCAAGAGGCACACTGCCTCTAGAGCATTAGCAATTAAATCCTGTCATTATGTTTGGTCCCAGCTTCAGTGTGCATGGCTTTTCAAAATGATTGGATCAGGGCAGACTCTCCTTTTTCTTCCTCTGGTTTAAAGGTGCATTTCTGCACTCAGCAAACGTCCAAGTCATTGTATAGCACAGAAATGCCATTATTTTGCCTTTTGACATACACTGCACATAAATCTCTCCATAGGAGGCCCTGACCAAAATGGGAAGAATTCTCTAGACTAGCAAATTGTTCCCATGAACTATTCAAGCTTTGAACCCTTTCTGAAAGACAGACTTGGCACAGCATTTTTTAAAATTCTTTCTAAAATGATTATGCTAGTGCCATTAATGAGACAGAGCCGATTAAGAAAACAGAATGAATGGATAATTTTCCAGACTTTAAATATGATTTCATTAAGAAAGTATTCTATCATGAGAAAATTTGTACTTATTAAACTGAAATAGTGATAAATGCAGCTTTCTCAGAATTCCTTTTCTCCTACTGCAACCCTTCCTAGTATTTGCAGCACGTTTTGCTAACTACTGTATTTATTTGTTTATTCACTTACTAACCACAATATTTACTGGTATCTAGTAAACTATGGACATTAACTATGGACCAGACCCAAACAAGAATCAGTAAAATATTCCTGATGTTGGACTGGCTGTAAGACAAACACAAAGAGCACTAGTACAAAGGGAAAGGTATTAATTAAGAAAAGCAAAATTCAGTTAGTGTTACTGAGAGACCACATATTTTCTGCCATCTCAGCTTCCTGCAGTGTTTCACCTGGAATTCTGTAAGAGTTCCCCCACAATTCTCTTATTTTTAAACCTCTCTTTTAAAACCCTGTTCAGGTCTCACTTCATTCAGATAAGTGCCAGGTCTGATTTCTCCTGCCTGGGAATTCAGAAAGCATTCACTTTTGCTAAGCCTGCCCCTTTTCCCCCGCTCTCTTGCAGTACTACTCCGTATAACCCAACCACAACGTTAATAGATGTCAGAGAAGTATGGGTTTGTTTTCAGTGTGTGCAGAGTGAAATCTTCCTTTGCCTAGAGAAATAATAAAGCTGGACAGCCAGGAATCTTTTAAGAGTGATAAACAATGAATTTAGATTTTCCTGAAGAAAACGGTACCCAGAATTCTAATAAAAGGGCTGGAGAGGCAGGAAGGGATGACATTAATGGGCTGGCATTGTTACTGGGACATCAAGCTAACTATGACATGATAGGCAGGTTAAATAAAGAAGTCTAAACAGGTATCTATCATCGCATTTAAAATGTACATGTACTTCAATAAAGCAATTCTTCTATTAAGGTTTTGTCCTACAAATATAATTGCAAGCCTGTGAAGCCTGTGAACAATCAACATCTTTGATAATTTTTAAAAGACCTTTAAAATGACACTTCCAACTTCTTCTTATCTGTCATACGGCAAAGGTCCAAAAAAGTAACAAGAATCACATAAGACAAGAACTACTACACATGTGAAAAATATATCATTGAAGACTGTAGAAGGAAGTTCAATAACAGGGAGCACTGTGCCATTTCTCCCAGCCACATGTTCGTGTCATATATGTGTTGGGGAGGGGCACAGCTTCCAGAAAGATGCCATGGATACCTATTGGACAAGCCAAATGTGTAAGCCGAACTCACGAAGGTAAGAGCCATGGGTAAAAGAGATGCTTACTCTGGAGTTGTAGGAGCAAGGAAACGTGCTTGACTGATACCGAGACACTCACAATACTCAGTGAAGTTGCCCCTATGCCAGGACAAATGGAGGTAGTAGAGAAAGCAAGCTCTATACTGCTTATTTAGAGAGGAAGTTGTATGAGACTTTACATACTAACTAGAAGATAACTGGACTACAACCTTATGAAGAAATCCATACCCCCCGCAAAAAAAAAAAAAAAAAGAAGGAAAAAGCTGGGAATAGTGGTACACACCTGCAATCCCAGCACTCAGGAGGCTCAGGCAGGATCACTGTGAGTTCAAGGCCAGCCTGAACTACACAGCAAGATCGTCTCAAAAAAAAGCACAAAAAAAGCAAAAGGCAAAGCAAAACAAAACAAAAACTCATCCCAAAGTTATCACCTATCAGTAACAGGTGACCTTCCAAAAAGACGTTCAACATTCCCAATTCAGTGATATGCCTCATGGAGAACTAGTTTTTAAAGCCTACCTTGGTAGCAAACTTTTGGAGACTGAAGAACCTCAAATACACACAACGCTAAATAAAAACGTTTTTCCCATTTTTTTTTATCTACACAAATTAATTTAATCAACCCTTTTTCTTTTCTGTCTCAGGAATCTAGCCTGAGAATCAACTTGGATTTCTTAGGATTTTCCTCTCATTTCTTTTCCTCCTCTTGCCCATATGACACATTCCAATTTTGCAGACCATTTGGACAAATACCTACAGTTATGTATCAGCAGGTAAATAGGAGAAACAAACCACAGCAAGAGGGAAAACAATTCTGCCCTAAGGTAGGAGAGAATAGTAGCAAAATAGAAAGTATCAAATAGTTTCAGTTTGGAAGTATCAGTTGAAGCAGCTCATTATTTATTTAACTTTGTCAAGAAAACAAACTGCCACTTCCGTGGCAGTCAAGAAGTGCTTCCAGCTGGGGATACAGCTCAGCAGCACAGAGCCTGCCTGGCAAGTGCAAGGTCCTGAATTCGATTCTTAGTACCAAAAAAAAGTGCTTCCACCCTCTCTGATACACAGTATCAACTGTCTATGAACACAGTAGCAGTGCCTGTCACTACTGTGGATTATTCTTCTCTAAGCATGAGAGTGACGAGATACTGACTCGCAAGTTAAGAAGGCAGGCTTGGGTCCAAGTCTGACAATAAGGCAACATGAAGCATAAGAAGAATACCAGAGTTGGGAGTGGAACAAGAGATGGTATTTGTTCAGATCCCTTCAGAGATCTGGAGTACTTAAATGAATCCAAGGAACCTAGCAGGTGTGCTGAACAGTTAGGTGTGAATAAACTAACTCAGGTAATAGGTGCTAACATGTTGCTCTGAAAGGGACTGATAGGAGCGGCTAAGGCAATTAGGAAAATAATCAGGCTGGAGGGGGCACCTGAAGGAAGATGATTTTGAGAAAGTCCTGGATTAGAAAAATTTTAAGCGCTACCATAATACGGGGATTCATTAGTTCTAAAATTTATTAATAAGAAATAAAAGGGTGGGGGGCTGGGGATTTAGCTCAGCGGCAAAGCGCCTGCCTGGCAAGCGCAAGGTCGTGAGTTCGGTTCCCGGTACCGGAAAAAAACCAAAAACCAAAAAAAAAAAAAAAAAAAGAAATAAAAGGGTGGGGTGGTACAAAGCTTAAGAAGTCTGCTGTAGATCAACAAAAACTGAGTTGTCACTGCTAGAAGATTCCCTGGGCTACTGGAGCTCAAAGCACTTTTCCCATTACATGAGCAGGTTTGCCTAAGCACAACTTTCAGCCCAGAGAAACCCTCAACCACACGTGCATCTCACATCCCATTACAACGTTCTCTGCTCAGTGGAACTTCAGGGCCTGATCCTGCTGTCCTGCATTTGTTATCCTTAGTTCCTGATAACTAACTCTTTTTTGGAGGCAGCATCTTTTTCAGTCTCGACACCTGACCAAAGAGCTCTGCCATACCAGAGGTAGGATGAGGGCTCACTCCTTGCTAAAGACCCCAAAGCTAGACTTACAAACAAGGACTAATGCTCCATAAATAATGACATCTCTAAGTCCCACAAACAGGTGGTGAGGCATGGATGATTTTTGGGGGAGGTACCAGGAATCAAACTCAGGACCTTGCGCTTGCCAGGCAGATGCCTGTGCCACTGAGCTGTACCTCTGGCCCAGCATGGATGAATTTTAACTTTACATTTATGCCGAAACATCAGGTGCTGGATCTTTGAAAGGAAATTCTTAGGTAAATGACATTATTTGTGCGCGGTCATCCATCTACTATCCTCATATTCTTCCTGCAAATTAATATGTTGGAAATTCCCAGGAAGGAAGATAAATCATAAACAGATAACCTATGATAACCAGAGGTTACTTACTTCTTGCCATGGAATATTACATCAATCATTGTTGGGTTAAAGTCTTTCTGGGAGCCTCCATCCATGACCACTGGTATAATTTTGGAAAGGGCAAGGTCATATTCCAATTACTGAGTTGTGTTCATTTTTCAACAAGCAGAACATGACAGGGACCTGACTAGAAAGTTCTGAGATGGTCCTATATGTTACTTAACTTTTATAGCCATGCCCTTGTCCCAAAAAGCCTGGGGGAGATACTTTTGGGATACTGATGGAACAGATTCCACTACTGTGGATCAACCTGAGGTGTTTTTGACCTGACACGACACAAGGGGGAGCTATAGCATTTTCCTTTCCAAGGTAAAGAGGGGAGCAAATCTTCAGTACACCTTCAGCTTAATTAAGAAGAAATAAAACATAGGGCTAGTAAACAGCTAATAGAGAATTTTACACAGTTACTACTTGAAAAATTAATTTGAAAATGTATTAAAAGCCAAAAGTACTGGAATAAGGTTCTTCAAATACCAATCTCTCTTATCTACAGGATCAATTCCCAGAACAAGAAAAGTACAAAATTGCCTTCATTTGTTGATTTTTAAAAACTTTTCTTCAAATATTAATATTGAATTCTCAAAACCTAAATCATACCATCTCTTGTAAACACCCAAGTGAGTTTCATCCATCTCCCTACATTTCTGCATGCATGCTACATCTCTTCCCTCTTTGCTGCCATTTAAAGTGTGTGTGTGTGTGTGTGTGTGTGAGAGAGAGAGAGAGAGAGAGAGAGAGAGAGAGAGAGACAGAGAGAGAGACAGAGAGAGAGACAGAGAGACAGAGAGACAGAGAGACAGAGAGAAGGAGGGAGAGGGAAGGAGAGAGAGGAAAGAGGAGAGAGGGAGAAAGACTGGAAGACAAATGTAAACGAGAGGAACAGATGCTAACCCAAAATCTATGAACTTATAACCAATAATTGAGGTCCAGTACAAATGTTCTCTCTTCCATGACTGTGTCCGCAATTCTTCCAATCTAAATTTTAAAATGTGTAAGTATCTAGAGAGCAACAAGGCAACTACCCCATACAGTTTATTGTCTTCATTAACATGAGTCTATTATTCTATTACATTCATCAATGTAACTTTACTACTCTAAGAGACTCTCATTCAGGAAGATACAAGTTGAAAATAGCTTTATCATTCAGTCCAACAACGCTTCAATAGAAAATGCAAATGGACTGAATGCTCATGTCCCCTCTCAAATTTGTATGTTGAAAAAAATAATTCACATGTTGAAATCCTAATTTCCAAAGTGATAGTATTAAGGTACAGTGGCATTTGGGAATTAGGTCATGAAAGCAGAGCACTTAAAATCTGGGTGTCTTTATTAGAGATTACAGAGAGTTAGCCAGCTCTTTCCACCACATAGTGAAAAAGGCCTGCTCTGGTTTTTTTTTGTGTGTGGTACCAGGGATTGAACTCATGACCTTGTGCTTGCCAGGCCGGTGCTTATGCTCCTGAGCTATATCCCCAGCCCAAAAATCCTGCTCTGTGAATCCATAAGTGGAACCTTATGAGACACTCAGTATGCTACACCCTGACCTTGGAATTTCCAGCTTCTAGAACTATGAGATATCAATTCCTGTTTTCTAGAAGTTACTCAAGTTTATGGTATTTTGTTACAGCAGACTAAAGCAGACTAAGAAGCTAAACATCAACTCTGTATCCTAAGTATCTTTGAACAACTTGTTTCCAATCCATGGCTCGCCAGGCTCATCAATTCTAAACTACAAGTTTAGTGAAGTCGCTCCGTCCCATTAAGCAAGACTTCAAAGTCTCAACATCCTGGCCTTGCCCTTCCCCTTTCAAAACACTATTAGACTCTGCCGAGGTACGGTTTTCCCTCAAGGGTAAACAGTAAACTTAGCTGGATTCCTGGTAGTATATGGAACAACAGTATTTTAACATGCCTCTTCAACAAAAGTTAAGTAATTAATTCATAGGGAGAAATGATGGGATTTTGTTTGGATTTAGAAGGCATGAGGTAACTATAAAAAGAAGTTCTTGCATGACTTTGATTCCAGTGACTTGACTATTTTTATAATTACAGTTTTATGTGTTTTACTTTTTTATGCTTTTGACTGGACACATGACAGCACATCTGCCAGAAGCCACATGTCTTATAGCAAGTGCTAATTTAAAGTAAATGCCATAGTAGAAGAGCTGCGTTCTTTAGTTCTTTAGGGTCCATTTGTTTCTGCTTGATAAGCGAAACAACTTTGGAATTCAGCGCACCACATATGCTTCTCTGAGGAGCTTCTGGGCAACTATGCAGCTACTTCTGGATATGCCACTTACCATATAGGTAAAGAGACAGAAATATAGATTCATGAAAGCCAGTTGATTAGTAATACATTGATTTACTCAGTGCTTCATCACAAGGGTCAGAATTCATGAGAATTTCCTTGGAAACTTGTAATTTTCTCACTGAAAGACAATGAGTTGTACTGGGCATTATCCACTGCTTGCCAGGCAGGTGCTTATGCCACTGAGCTATATCCCCAGCCCAAAAGCCCTGCTCTGTGAATCCATAAGTGGAACCTTAAGAGACACTCAGTCTGGCACACCCTGACCTTGTATAGAAACTGAACAGACTAGGGGAATGAATTACAGGTAAGTACCCAAGAATACTGGACATGCTCTAACTAATGTGCTGGACTGGTTTGCTACCAAATATTTGGTTTTAAATATTAAAGTTATTTCATTACATAAAAGGAGTTAGAAATGAAGGGCAGGTACGAGAGTACCGTATCTCCTCTGAGATACTTTCACCTGTGACTACTGCCAAACGGTGATTAATGACATTCTAATTGAGGCAACACTGCAAACCAGCTTAACTTACTTTGGGAAATCAAGAATAGTAATGACAGACCAGGTGATGCACTCATATGTACTTAAATAAATGACAGAACAATCTGTTTAGTATTTCTTTTTAATATTTGTGAAATATCCCAGTTAAATAAATGATAATCAAATAAAAGGAATGTAAATTCAAAAATCTCTTCTAATATTCCATATTTTTCTAATTTTTTCTGTCCCTCTTTTCAACAGCTAATGCTATTTGTACCTATTTTAAACCAGGTGTTTCCATTTATAGCTTGATCGTATATAGAACGTAGCCAATCACGCTCGTTCTCCTATTTACTGTTCTTACCAGCAGTTTTGTTTCTGTGTGTTTCTCTCCTGCTCTAGTTCTACTCCAGGCTGAAGATCTAACATACTTTTTAGAGGGTAAGCAACAATTTGTACTTTTAACTGATCCTCATTCACTCATTTAAGTATGTGATTTTACCATGTGTCTTTTCCCTTTGGTGTGAGAGTGTGCGTGTATGTGTGTATTTTTTGGTACTGGTGACTGAACTCCCTGACCTATATCCCCAACCTTTTTATTATTTTACATTGAGATAGAGTCTTGCTAAGTTGCCCAGGCTGGCCTCAAACTTATGATCCTCTTTCCTCAGCCTCCTGAGGAGCTGGCATTATAGGCAGGTGGCATCCAAGCCCAGCACCCTGTAAATTCTGTAAGAGGAAATGCCCGTTAGCCATTAAAAAAACTAAAACACAGGATAAAAGCTAAAACAAATTCCTCCACAATTGTTACAATTTTTACCTACTCTCAACTGGCATATTTATCATCATCGAGGCCCGTGCTGAACTGTAATGCTAGGCAGTTCTGTGGGTGAAAACACCAATTACCCATATCAGTATTTTTAGCCAAACATATCCACTAGACCATAGAAGATCAACAAAATAAAGATAGACTTTCTTGAAAGTAAGAGATAATATCAAGGGAACAGAAATAGATAAAGAGGCATGTTATCTACTTAAAAGAATATTGATCTACACTTTAGAAGACCAAATGCCTCGTCTCTGCTCTGGAGGTAGCAGTTCTGAGAACCAAGAACTAACCCTGACCCTATGTCCTTTAGTATAGCACTGCTCAATACCACTCTCTGCAGTGGTGGGAAAGTCCTGTATCTGTGCTGTTAATATAGCAGCCACTAGCCATACAGGCTACTAAATACATAAATGTGGCTAATGAGATGGAGGACCTGAACTTTTAATTTTATTTAAATAGCCACAAGTGATTAGTAACTACCACATTCGACATAAGGACCTGCAAAGTAGGATAAAATTATAGGCATAGCTTAATACTTAGCAAGTTCTGGAAAATCTATTGTGATACCATCTTCCACACAGCAGTTACTGTCAGTTGGGTCACCCAAATCCTATCTACAACATGTTCCTTTCCACTTCCCCTTTTCGGAAGACATGTGATACGACCATCAACAGACAGCAGCAGGAGTTTACTCAGTCTGTTTACTCAATAAAGCACAAGCCTAAAAGGACCCATTTTGCCAATAGAAACTACTTTTCCCTTTTCTTCAGCTGAAGATGTATGTGAGACAGCTGGAAAAAGGAAATGAAGCACCATGAGTGAGACAAGTGCAATATAAAGAGGACAGCGGGAAGAAGGAAGCATTTCTAGGCTCGTGAGCTAAGTATGTAGATGAAATCCAACCAGAATTGAAAAATCAAAAGATTTCTTAAGAACACGGTTCCCTGAAGACATCCTTGAGCCACCGCAATAACATTTATTTATGCTATCACAGCTGTGTTTCGTTACTTGTAGTTGAAAGCCCAGGCCACTGGATATACAAGGTCATGAGGTTTAAGGCCAAAGGATGGAAGAAAACAATCATTTTAGATTAGTTCAGCAGTGGCAAACTTATGGCACACACCACTGGATTAGGTGAACTGGAAAGCAAATTTCGGATGGCGGAGTAAAATGAATGACCACAAGAGCACGCCTCCTCTGTAATGTCATCATCTGGAGCTACTACACAAGGAGTGAATTCACAACCAATACATTTTCTGTGGTCTGACAAACTCGTTTAAGATCTTGTAGTTGGGGTTATATGCAGTAAATTTCTTGGTTATGCAGTATGGAGTCAAATATGTCTACATGATACTTCATTTTAATAATTCCACATTTATCTTCAGAAAAGGCCATAAATAGAAATTTTGGCAGCCCAGGTTAGTTATAAGAAGCATAAACTCCTATTTAGTAAAGCCACTAGAGTTATTTGAAGTGAATGGTTTCCTAACTGATATTCTCTTGAAGTTTCTATTTCACATCCACATTTGCTTGAGCATGCAATAGCTGGGGCTCTGACAGGCAGTGATGGGAGTGGCAAAGACTAGAAAGCTCAAAAGATGGATCCACCTCAACAAGAATAAGGCAGCAGGAAAGCATGAAGCACCTTTCAAGAGCACATAATATCCCTTTGAATGCAGGCTCATGGCATGAGGGCCCAGGATGTGGAACCTAGGGAGTCTAAGGTGTGGTCCCAGAGATGGAAGGAGAAAACCTATCTTATGATAGTGGGGTCTGAGTTCAAAAGAGACCCAAGTAGACAATCATTTCCACTCTTAGAGAGTTCAGGCAGCACACCTGTGTGGGAGTGGACACTTGATGTTCAGATGATAAGTAGAATCCGATATTATATATGTCACCTGTTGAACCCAGTGGGTCTCGATGTTTAGCAGGCTTCAAAACTACTGGAAGAGTCACTGAAAAATCAGGGAAGAGAATGAAGTGCTTGTGACTACCCAAAAGGTGAAAAAAGTATAATTTGATTTTACTCCTACTGAACACTATATAACCAATTTCATAATTCAGAAAAGAACTCCTTCCACAGATATTACAGGAAACATCAAATTAATTGCCTTTTGGTCATTTTAAGTTGGAAAGAGAATGACTGTGGTTGTGATTCGTTTACCCAGGTACCAAGAAAATGGAGGTGGGGGTGCGTATCATTGAGAGTATCGAAGTGCAGAGCAGTCTAGGAACAAAACACAGCACAAAACTGTTGATTTTGCTCGTCTGTATGCAATCAGAGCACTGCTGTCCTACTGTGGTAAACCATAACCCTGGTCCACCACAACTGGGGGAAGAGGGCACCCAGGCATGTGAAGACAATCAGAAGCCCATCCCGACTCCAGGTCCAAGGGTGTTTCCTTCACACATAAAAGAGGAGGCCCTGGTAGCTGTCTCCCTGTACCTTTCTGTGCCAAGAAAGAGCAAAGTCAGAAAGCAAGAGAAAGCAGTGTTGTGATGCAGAAAGAAAATATAGTACTGTAACAAGAAACTAGTTGCTACCCTAGGATTTCTTAGTAACATGTCATAAATTCCCTTTTTCCCTTATAAGCTACTCTGAATTTTTTTCTGACACCTTTAGTTAAAAGTAGCCCCACTAATGTATTGTGTTGAATAGTCAGTTCAGAATATATGGCCGCTATAAGGACCTGATGACATGGGCATAATATTAAGAAAGCGAAATATTAGGCATGGATATAGCATGAACTCATGTTTTCTACAAATAAGCAGAGAGGGCTAACACTTCCTACTGCTGCTATAAAACAGACTCATACCTCAGATAAACAGAGTATAGGTTTGTGGGGTTTTGTTTGTTTTGGCACAGAAGATATGTTGCTATGCAGTCCTGCCTAGCCTTGAATTTACTATGCAGCCCAGGTTGTCCTTGAACTTGAAATCCTTCTGCCTCAGCCTTCTTAATTCTGGGATTACAGGCATGTAACACCATGCTTGGCTTGAGATTAATTTTTAATGTGGTAATTCAGGAGCCTGGTGAGCACTGTTTTCTAGATGAAGTAAATCCTACCTCTCTTTCCATATGCCAGTGTACCAGAGAGCAGAGACTTCTCTGAGGTTAGTAAATGCAGGGACTTAAGAATCCTTGGTGTTGACAGAACCTGAAAAACCCCCAGTTTTATAGCCAAGTTTGTCAAATAAGGACATTTGGGTCAGAGAGGCTTTTAGGTTTTTGAACACAGTCTGGACTCCAATCTCCTAAGTGTAATCTCCCTTTTCCAATCTCCCTTGGTACTGAGCTAAACTTTTCTCATTCTACTTAGGTGAAAGGGTCAGATGGGAACATGCTAGAGATGAGCAGCACAAAAGTCAGAAAGTACACAGAGCTGTGTTGCGCTGGAGAAGAGAGTTTGAGTAATGAGGATATTTATCTCAGTAACTGCACTCTCCAGGGTAAGATCCAAGAATGTCTGCCTTACCCTGATTCCCACTTTCCAGGGCACAGTTAGAACATGTTCTAGGGGCTATACTTCCTACATGCAGGCAAAAAGTTAACAGCTTTCCAGGGATTCTCAAGCAGTGATTCATTCCATGTCCTCTAGATAGCATTTAATTTTTAACTATACATGTGGATGACTGGGTGGGAGTGTCATTGGTCTCACAGCTCCAGTTAATTTTTTCACCTTCCTCTTTTCCACTCACTCCACATTTTCCCTCCTGTGTTTTAATGATGCAAACAGCACTGAGGCACCATCATCTTCTATACCTAAACTGAAATGGATTCACATAATAGTTTTACAGCACTGAGCATTCAAGTCACAATTGCTGTCTGGTTTGCCTTGCTCTGCCTTAATGGCCAACAGAAAATACTCTCAGAGACCTTTATAGGAAAGCAGAGAACTTCTTAACATAATAATAGCATCTTAACAATTCACTGGAATGCATTATGGGCTTAGTTGGTTTTTAAGATTCTGTCCTTTTCCAAGCTTCTGATGTACTTTTTTTTCTTTTCACTGCCCATAATGAACCTCATTCTCTTAATTTATCAGTCACTCAATATCTGAGTGACTTGAAAATTAAAGACCATCCACTTGGATAAATTATTTGGCATAATAATGCCTGATGATACAACCTAAATAATAGGAGCAAACCTTGCCCTTAAAATCCCAGTCCTATATTCTATTTCCGCGTAAGTTATCAATTCAATCTAGTCGACCGGATAACTAGCTGTTAGGTACTGTCACTGAACTATAATGTTGACACTAAAATCACAGGTGTTATTTATCAGCTAAAACATCTGCTACAGTCCTAGAAGACAATCAGAGATAGCTGCTGCTAACATGCCAATGGCTGGAAATCTGGCTTCAAAGAGTGACCTGAAGTACAGTAGCTAGTTAGGGGGCTCAGTACTAACAACATCTTTAAAAGAATGCATTTGAAATTTTCAACAGACAAATGTCTATGAGTACTAGGAAATTTTTAAAAGCCTCAAGTTTCAATGATTGCTTGTTCACATAGCTAAGTCTGCACTTACTGAAAAGGAAGGTATGGGAAAAAATACTGCTTTCACTTAGTTTTAAGAGAAGTGATGTGTAGCAGTCGGTGGCCCGGGGGAAAGGGGTGCAATTAATTATGCACAGCAGCAGTTTCCTGAATGAATGGGACACCCCAGCTCTCAGAAGGTTGCCGGTGACAGATTGGAACTGCACACACACAGCAATGGCCCCTGGAGTGGAAGTCATTACAGTAGGTGTCAGGGGATGTAAATCACAAGCAAGGAATGCAAATCCCCACCCGCAGGCCGAGATTAGAAGTAAGCAAGGAGGTGAATTATTACATAGAATGTAGTTCTACTATTAAAACACAAAGAGACAAGGCAAATTGTCCTTTAAGCAACTATAAACGCCAAGCTTCCACACAGAGAATTTCTTTATTTGTGTTCTGCATGTAAGCAATACTCTGTAGCTATTTCCAACACTGACCCTTCGTGGCTAGAGAAAAAAAGGAGGGTGTTTCAGCTCACAAAAATGTATTTTTTCACTCTTCTACGGCTGGAAAGTACAAGACCAAGCAAGCAGGGTTTGGTTTCTGGTGAGTATCCTCACAAACACTTTCTTTGGTGTGTATGACACAGGTGCAGTGGGGAAAGGAGAACGAAGAGGAGGGAGAATCAGAGAAAAAGATGTTTCTCTTCTTAGAAGTCTGTCAGTCCTATGGGATTAGAAACCCAACCTAATGACTTCATTTAACCTTAATTACCCCTTAAAATTCCTAGCCCTAAGTATTCATATTGGGGGTTTAGAGCTTCAATGTATGAACTGGGGGTGCACAATTCAGTTCCCAGCAGAGGTGATATACTTGGGTGTTATGCACATTATTTTGTTCCAATGAGATTTGTTCTGTTTACATGGAAATAATAATGCAGGATTCTTTGAGTGTGTGTGTGTGTGTGTGTGTGTTCTTTCATTTTAATGTAATACAAGTAAATATTAATAAAAACAAAGTTTTCTTACAAGAAAACAAAAATTCAAAACAAAATAATTAGACAATAACAACAGTTATTACACTGTGTATCATAATGTTGTAAGAATGGCCAAAATGATAGTCTAGAGTACAAATCATAGACAAAAAGAATCTCTCCTACAAGAAGAAACAGATAAAAGAACAGAACTTTCTCTTCATTAAACGAGTAGGATAAGTGATAAAACTTAGTATATATATATTAAAATAATTTTGAACAACAATTTGAGTCAATATTTGAATGTCCCCTTTCTAATTTATGTATCTTTTTGATATTTATTGAGTTTCTCATATAAGGGAAACCCTGTGATATTTGAGCTTCCATGTCTGACATTTTACTTTACATTATGTTTTAAAGTTTCATCCCTTTTCCTAGTAATGCCTCAAGTTTATTTTTCTTTATGGCAGTGTGGTCATCCATTGCAAATAAAGACTACAATTTCTTTATCTATTTATCAGTTGATGGCCAAATATACTGTTTCCAAGAGCAAGCTATTAAGAATTGTAATGCTATGAAAATAAGTATGCATGTATTCCTATAATATGATAAGTTTAACTGATACCCAGAAGGGGCAGAGCTGGGTCAAATGTAATTTTTCTTTTTACTTTTTTGAGGAATCTCCTCACTCATTTCTATAGTGGTTGTACCAGCTGTCATTTCTACCAACAGTGTAGAAGAATTCCTTTTCCCCCACATCCTTGCTAATGCAGGATCTTATAAGCACATCAGGGGTGTTACAGGTTCTTGGAGCTGTCTATTGAAGACATGGTCCATGAAGAGTGAAAATGACTACATGGTAGTATTTGATAGCAGTATCTTCAAAGATACGAGCCAACCAAGTTGGCAGTAGTAGTTCAGGTACCCTCAACATGTAGATACTTGGGTGGAGCCTTCTTCCCAAATATCTGTGCACTCACATTCTACCTCTTCTCTCCCACAATTCTCTATTGGCCCTGGATGCCAACAAGAGAAGACATAGTAACAAGTGCTTTTTAATTTTATTTTCTGTAAACTGAGAGCCAGTGATTCTTAGAAAGAGCCAAATAACGGTTTATCTTTGTCAGGAGGTGAAAGAACTCAGAAACTGAGATCTCGGACAGGAACATAGCGTTTGAAACAGTATATAATTGTTAAACTTTGCCTCAGGTGAGTCCTTCTTAATCTAAATGTAAAGGCATTCTAAAGTGTTGTTTTGGTGAGTGTTTTTTCATTTGGAATGTGCTGAAAGAACACTGGCATGAGACATATGAAGAAAAAATAGATGTTATTATTGATTGCTATTATTGTTGTTATATTTAGTTTTACTTTTAATTCATTACCCTTTAACCACTTAACAGTATCTCCTGAGTGTCACTCAGGCAGCACATTTGTTCATGTGCTGATGCTCCTGAGCCTCACTCAGGGTGGTGTCACTTCAACTGGTCAATTCTTGTTTGCATGAAATATACCTGTCATTTTTATATTTCCTGTTATATTATAAAAATTAATGAAAAAATATGCAACTTTTGTCATCCTGTATTGAAATAATTGGACTGGTAAATACTTAAGGGAAAACATAAAATACTCAATCCGGAGAAATTTAGTCTCAATTCTTATGAATTCCCATCATCATCTCAACAGAATTGGTGAGAGTCAATTAAATATGTCCCTCAAATTCGCCCATAGGTTTATTAGCTACATAAGCCAAGCTCTCTAGCATCTTTATCTCACTGTCGATCGCAGCCACACCAGGCTGAACATTTATCCCTAAACTTAACAAGACCTTCTGTGAGCTCAGCCTTTGCATACATCCTACCATCTGTATAGAAGCCTGATGCTTCACCAATCATTATTCATTTAGATTTTTCAAAAATTTTAAAAGGACTATTATTTTACATAGGTTTAGATTTAACTTCCAAAGAATACTCATACTTTTATTTCTGATTAGCAAATATTAATCTGTCTGCTCATTTTTTTGTTTTCCTGACCAAAGCTTATCAATTTGATTTTGCCCTTTCAAATAACCTGATTTTGGTTTTGTTTTTCCTCTACTGTTCTATTTTTAATTTCAAAAATTTCTCCTCAAGTTCTACTCAGCCATAAAGAAGGATAAATTGGAGACTTTTATAGGTAAATGGATGCATCTCAAGACCATACTCAGAAGTGAAATAAACCAGATGCACATGTGTAAACATCGTATGGTCTCCCTAGTATGAGAAGCATAAAGAGTAAATAAGATCCAAAATGTATAATAGATATTGTAAAATGGGATGAAACTGTTCAAAATGAAAAAGAAACTGGGATGGGAGAAAGGAGAAAAGAAGGAAAAGAAAAGCAATATATAAAATATACATATAAAAGATAGTTAAGATAGTTATACTAGTAATTTCTCTTCATTGAAAAGAAAGGTTTGTGTTCTTATTGTTTGGACAATGAAATGCCTATGTCTTGTACTCTGAATAACTAATTTAAAGTTAACAATACACAATATATTAAGCATTGTTACCCTCCTATTATCTTGTTTTGAAATTTTATTTTTTTCCTCTTTTAAATAAAAAAATTCTCCCCTAACTTTTGTCTTTAAAACTAATTTCTGTTTGCTTTAGGCTAAAATTGCTCATCTTTCTCTAGTTTCCTAAGGTGAAAGGCAAAATAATTTCACACCTTTCCACTTTTTTATTCTGTAGACTTAAGACTATAAATATCCTCTAAGAAATACTTCTTTATTCTCCAGATTCTAGTAACCTGAATTTTAGTGTTTGTTTAGTTCAAAATATTAGAAATGTGTTGTTTAACTTACAAATATTTTAAGACTTTTCTAGCTTTGTGTTTTATTTTAAGTGTAGTCTTAAAGCATACTTTACAGAATTTTTATTTCTTTAAATTTGTTCAAGTGTTTTACATGCTCCAGAACCTGATGCATCTTGCTGAATTTTCCATGTGAGTTTGAGAATGTGTATTCTGCTGTTACTTGAGTAATCCATAAATGTCAATTAGACGGAGTTGATTGATGGTGGTGCTATTTGGGTCAACCATACCTTTACTAACTTTTCTGCCTGCTTGAACTATTAATGAAAAAAGAAGGGTATGAAGTAGCCTACTGTAATAGTGGGTTTGTCTGTTTCTCCTTGACGTTCTACCAGCTTTTGCCTTACACACTTTGACAATGTTTTTAGGTGCACATTCATTAAGAATTGTTTTGTCTTCTTGGAGGACTGTCTCCTTTTTATTATGTAATGCCGTCTTTTAGCCCTGAAAATTTTCCCTTTTCTAAAATCTGCTGTGTCTAAAAATAAAACCATACTAAGTTTCTTTTGATTAGTGTTAGCATCTTTCTCCATTCTTTTACTTACAAAGGACCTGAATCTTTCTAACTCATTTCTTATAGACAACATATACTTGGGTTTATTTTTTATCCACATTGACCATCTTTGTTTATCAAATGATGTTTTCAGACAATAAACCTTTAAAATGACTATTGATGTAAACGAGTGAAAATCTACTATGTTGGTAACCATTTTCTATTTACTGCTCTTACTCCCCAACCCCATTTGCCTTCTCTGAAATTAACTAAGCAGTTTGAAGGACCCCACGCTATCTCTTTTCCTAGCATATCCATAATACTTCTTTTCACAAAAGAAACTAGTGGCTCCTATACAGTTTACAATATACACTTACAAATCTAAGTTCACCTCCTAATAATGCCATGTTGCTGTACATGTAATACTAGTACCTTATACTACTTAAATTAGACTATTACCACTTCCAGCCTCCCATCCAAATCTGTTGTCATCAGGTTGACTTATGGATGTTCTGGAATCAATAGTTATTGTTATTATTTGAACAGTTAACTTTATAAGTTCATTATAATTACATTAAACTTTTTCATTTACTTTCATTTATTTCTTATCTGATACACTTCCTTCCGATGGAAATCTGATTTCTACTTTAATCACTTTCATTCTCTACTACCAATGAGACCAAAAACTTCAGAAGGTCCTTAGCCATATAAAGTCTGAGTCCCTCATAATCATTTAACTGCAGCAAGAGACACTATGACATACGTAGCATTCTGAAACATCTCTCTATAATCCTACTGCCTGAGTTTGAACCCTACTCCCACAGTGAACAAGAACTGAACCATGGTAAGGTACAGCATCCTATCTCACATTTATACAGGGAGAATATGTCCTTACCTCACCAGGTAGATGAAGGAATTTAATGATGTTTGCATGTTGGTTGGCACACATTAAGTAAGCAACAAATACCGTGTTACTGTTTTTGGTGCTACTACTTCAAAGACCAAAACTCTGCTGAGAAAGTTAATGGGAAAAATTTATCCAAGTATCCTAGATATGGGGAGTTCCTGTGATCGCTGGAATAGTTGCAGTTCAAAATATTCCAAAGAGTAAGTTCTGTGCTTTCTTTCCCCCTGAAGTAAGGATCTGAGACTGCCATTCTTTTGAGTGTCCTGAAGTCCCCAAAGCCAAGAATGCTCCATAAGTAGGTCCAAGACCTAAGGACTTCTCAACTTCTGCTTGCTTGCCTTCCAATTCTCTTCCTTAAAACCACTGGTAACAATCTCAAATAACAAACCAGAGTATGATCTCAGATTTAAAATTCAAGAAGCCTTTGGAAGTGCAAGAATCCTAGCAATTCCAGACACCTCATGACTGCTGAAATGCATTCATTCTATTTAGCAGATTAATATGAGTACAGAAAACCTTAGAACAAGCCATCGCTAATTCCTTCCTTGCAAACCAGCATTTTCTGAGTCCCAGATGCTAAATGCTAAATGGCAGTAAGGTGTAATAACCAAAATGGAATTCAGTATTGCAGGGAAATGAAAATTTAGTTACAAGACTTGAGTTTTGAGTCTTACACCAGCATTTCCTGAATTTGAAGCACTTTTACTGTAGCATGATGCAGTGTGATATAGAGGAGTCCCAATAATTCCTAATATCCTATTGTTCTGTTCTGTTGAAATGTACTCTGTTCATCAGATTAGTGGAAGAGTAAAAAAATTTGAAAACAAACCAGGCATTGCTCTTGTCTTCAAATTAGACAAAAATGAAAAGAAAACATCACATTGAATATTTCACTTAAATGTTATTTTCTTAATGCTGATGATTTACTTATTTCTTCATGGAAAGTAAAACTTATACTTGCTTTGAATGTTTAAAAAACATATATAGATATGACTGAACTTACAGTTTATAGTAAAAAGGATTTTTAAGAACATTACATCAATTAATGTAATGTATTTGGATAGTCTTAAAGGCAAACTATGTCCAAAATACAGAAAAATAGATGTTTATGGGTTTTTTCCAAAATATGAAGCCCAACAAAAAACTGTGTGCGCTAGTAAAAACCTTGACATATATTAAAGAGGAGACTTTTTAAGGAAATTTATGATATGGCTGGTCAGCTGAAGTTAGTCCCTCAAGTCCTAAGATACTGTCTTCGGGATCACTATCTAAACTTCTTAAATCCAGAGATACAGAAGCATATTGTCCAAGTCTTCCATGAATGCTCCAGTGATGCAGAATGAACAGCAGCGCATGCTGAAGGTCTTATTTTAACCATCAGTTGTTCCTAAGTGTGAAAGACATGCCTTCATCTGCCACTCCCAAAATTAAAATCCATGTATGAGTTCATCGATTATGAAGTGAGGAATGGTATATGAAACCCTAATAAGAGCAGCTTACGTGAATAATGAATGAGAAATACGATAGAGGAAATAGTCCTTCAAAGAAGCAGTGCTTAGCCGGGTGTGGTGATGCACGCCTGTAATCCCAGCACTCAGGAAACTGAGGCAGGAGGATCCTTGCAAGTTCCTGACCAGCCTGGGCTACAAAGTGAGCTCAAGGCCAGCCTGAACTGCATAACACGACCCTGCCTCAAAAAAAAAAAAAAAAAAAAAAAAAAAGAAGCAGTGCTTAGCTCCACATGCTAAGATCAAGCTCTGAAATCGAAACCTTCACCTTTATCTCACACCTTGCTTGCACTATCTCAAGACCTTTTACGTATTAGGGAAAATATATTATTTTTTTCATTATTCATTTATCTAACTGCCTGTACCAATGGACAGTATGAACCTTTTGATGAGGCTAAAGGATTTGGTACAGTATCAGGTAGGAGAAAGGGTAGGGCTAAGTGTGCCAGGAATTTTTGAAGTAACTGGGCAGCTGGATAAGTATTACGTGGAAAGATTCCATTCAGCACAGAATACAACATTACAGAAAAATTCTCAAGAATCTATATGACAGAAGCAATATTATATATCTTTAAAAGTAAAATTCAGAGCTTAAATAACTTGTCTATACATTAAAGGAAAAACTATTTAGATTATCAAGACAGTACACTGGGGGCATTATACCCTTTAAGAATGAGTTAAATAGCAACTATGTTTACTGTAGATTTCTTAAAATGTATAAATTTCTGATAGGGACCCTCCTACACAACGTACATTCAGCCACTTGTTACTTGAGATGCTTTTAAATTAGCTCATTTAATGCCTGACCTTGTACTGTTTTTATTCAGCCATATTCCAAAGAAAATGTTATAAAATTCAACTATGGTACAGGTTCAAAGAAATAAGTTCTATTTAAATAATAAATTCTCAGTCTGGCATTGATAAAGGCAAATTTCATGATGTTTGGAAAACAGGGAAATCTAGAATTGGGCTATATGTTGCATAATGACATTCCAAGGGAAGGAGAGAGTGCAATAAGGAGGAAGAAAACAGAGAAAGGAAATGGAATATTTATTTCTTAGAGAACACTCTGAGGATTAGAAACAATGACTGATTTGTCTGCTACTATTATAGTGAGAGTCACAATTAAGAATAAGAAGCTTAAGAGTGACACTCAAGAATAGAACCTAAAAAAGACATAGCAAGTAGTAGAGGTCATGAGATCACTGTGGCCAAAATAGGGTGTCCGGTGAAACTTGAGTTTCAGTCTCGAGGCTGTGTTAGCAAAACATAAAGAAAAAAAAAAATCAGAAAGACACATGTAAAAAGTAATGTAAGTATGACAGAGATCGGTCCAGAAGACCAATCTAATAGAGGATCTAAAACAATAGATGAAAATAGAGGAAGGAGCCAGGAATGGTCACACATGCCTGTAATCCCAGCACTCAGGAGGCTGAGGCAGGAGATGGCTGTGAGTTTGAGGCCAGCATAAGCTACAAAGTGAGTTCAAGGCCAGCCTGATCTGCATAGCAAGACCTTGCCTCAAAAAAACAAAACAAAACAAAAAGTAGAGGAAGGAAAATAACCATAGGCCTTTAGTTTCAAACTTCAAATTCTATACCAACTATCAATTAAATGTAAGGTCCAAATAAATATACTTTCAAATAGTCAACAGTTCAAAACCTTGGCTTCACACACATCTTTTTTAGGAGCTTCCTTAATGATTTTCTCCTAAGAAATAAAGAGGTCATAAAAAATAAAGAGTATACTTCACATCCTTGATAGTGAAAAAGCAAAAGTACATTTGATAGAGGACAAAATGTGAGTGGGAGGGGAGCAAAGGAAAGGATAGGACAGAAGTAACAAGTAAATGTCCTTATCAAGCATGGCATTTTAATGCCACGTGAAAGCTGAAGTACGAAAGTGAAGCTGCAGGGGTAACTAGGCTAGCAGAGAAACTGATAGTGAGATCGACTGTGGAAAAAGACACAGAGGAAAGGTGCAGGTGATATAAATGAGCTATTAATTAAATAATAGCTATTAAGACAGTACATATAGATAGGGAAATACCCAGAAGAACTAAAAGCCAATGTTGAAGATGGTGGAAGGAGATAGGGAAACATGAGAGAAAAAGGTAGGTGATCTTATCAGAAACCCACCAGGATACTTTGAAGCACTTCTGTATTTTTACTTCCAAAGATTTTTTTAATTTAAAAGGAAGAATGTCACCCTCTACGTATCTGTGCTCTCTTCTCCAGTGTGTTGGCAGAGTCTCAGTCTAGCCATCCACCTGTTAAGAAACGGTCTCCTCCTATGCACTCCTAAGGACTCCAGGGAGCCTACTCATCCGCCCCACACTCTAGCCTTGGGCATCTGCGCTTTGAGAATCTTTAGGATGTGGTCTCTGCAACACTCTCAATATGTCAAGTCTTTGTTGCTCTTCTAATAAAATTCTTCACCCTCCAACATTTAATTACTCTAATTTTCCAGTTGATCTCTTGTGTTTAATGTGATTTATAAAAATTTTTCATAGGAATGGTAGAATGTTGATGGTCTGATTTATCTTTCAGACATATTAAAATCAGCCAATTTTCTCGTCTCAGAAAATTGTGAGTTTGGATGGTATTTAATTATTATTGGCTGACACATTTAAGCTTTAGGGTGACTATTAAGATATTTTCAACTTAATAGTTTTAAATGTCATTATTCCATGCTGATGAATTTCTACTTGTTGAGTGAAAAATCTCCCAGAATTATTGGAATTATTTGGACATCCCAATACAATCTTGAGGCCTCGGTTATACAAAAATCGCCTATAAAATTAAATCATTTTTGATGAAAAACTAAAACAAACACAAACTCCAACATGGACAAATGAAGATCTGAAAGCTGAATAAATACAAACATAAGCAGCATTGGGACAATGTTACGAAGAGCTTCTGAAATGTTTTCCACAAGGCCTGGAATCACATAAACACTACAGATGAGAATGTTTATGAAGCTCCATTTACACTTTTCTCACATGGTACCATCTCCCCTACCTCTTGCATTCCAATGATAGTAATTTAAATGAATAAACAGTTAAAATGATTTAAAGTTTCTAAATTTTTAAATGCGGCCCAGTAATAAAACAACCATGTAGTAGCCAAACGGGATTATAATTAGTCTAATACCAAGTGCTACTTATAGAGGGTGACTTGGTGCCACAGTATCCTGTTAATGAAACAGTTTTATTGTCTTTGACTGGCCTTCAAATTGCCTAATAGAAGCCTTTTCCCTTTGTTTCTTTCTTTTGCCTTCTTCAACTTTCTGTCTTACCTTACTGGATGTTTGGACTGTATATTTCTTTCATTGCCTAGAACAGGACTGAGTAAATAAAGCAATATAAGTGACTTAAGGGACTATGACATTAAAACACTAATGTCAGCCAGGCCCTGTGTTGTGTACCTGTAGTCACAGCACTCGGGAGGCTGAAGCAGGAGGATGATTTCAGTCCAGCAGCTCAATATCTTGCTTCTTAGTAAGGAAGTTGTATCCTGTGTCCTGCATCCAGCACAGGGCCTAGTTTACATGGTAGACTGTCAACTATCTTATGACTAAATAAGTAACAGCCTAGATATCATTAACAGGAATTATTATCCTGGGTACTATATTAGAGCCTCAATGTAGTCCTTGAATTCCTAGAAACTGCAAATGTCTATGCACATGGGAAAAGCCTATTTTTCTAAGAAGATCGTATACAACATCAGCAGGTCAAATTGATCTATGACAAAAAATATTAAGACCCATTGCTTTACAACAAACACAATGCAACCCTACAAATAAAACTCTTGGCCCTACAGATGGTGTAACTACCATATTATCCCCTGGCACAATGGTAAGGAACATGCCATACAAACAGGCATACTACCATAACTCCCACAGGAGTTTTCCACTAACCCACTTCCACAGCATTCACTTATAAGAAACCTCTGTGAAGTCTTTGTAAACTTCTGCCTTTCAACAACACAAAGATTAAGTGCAACAGAGCATTCTATAAATGGCATGTAAAGAAAAATGTATTACATTTTAAAGTGAAACACTGTAAAGTTGAACAACTGTTACTGTTGTTCAACACTGTTACTTTAAATCATGTAGCAAATGAAAAGTAACTAACATAAACAGGAAGGTAAACTGTGCCTTTTGGCAAGAATTTTGATCCTCATCTAATCCTAAGGAAAAAACCTGCAAACCCTGTGCATGTCATTTGTAGGTGGTTTCTATCCTGTCTATCAGCAATTTAGCCTTTTTACTAAATTGTATACTCAAGCACTGGAAGAATAGGTTATCTGGGCTAATCTCTCATCCTCTTTGTAGGACCATTTCACAGTTTTTAAAATTCTTTTGGTGGCAAAGAAAAAAAACAAAAAAAAATTTTTTTGGTGGTACTAGATATTGATCCTAAGTCTTCCACACTGAGCTAAATCTTCAGCCCTTTTTAATTTTTATTTCAGAGACAGGGTCTTGGTAAGTCACTATGTTGCCCATGCTGGGCTCAAACTTCAGTGACTCTTGCTTCGGTTTCCCAGAGTGCTGCGATGAAACGCATGCACCACCATGCCCAGCTTCATAGCATCTCTGGCAACCTGTGAGCACAGACTGGCTCGAAGTGGACAATGAATCAGAACTACAGACAGCCAATTTAGTTCATAACTGTCTTCACACTGCTTTATAAAATAACCTGGAATACAATTTTCTGAAAAGGTACTATAAGTATTTATTACATGGTTGATTTTCATAGAATCTTTCCAAAAGTAATTCAAATGGCAAGACTGTCAGAGAAACTGCAATTAACAAGGGTGATATTTTACTGCAAGCAGTATAGCAGCCAGTGTTAACAACATTCAACTTAATTGTGGCTTTTAGTGGAAAAGCCGAGATTGGAAACTATTTCTAAATAGAAACTGGTAGTCCATCCATAGAACGTAGGCTTTATAATTCACTCTCATTACTCACTTCAACATGCAAGCCAAACAGTTATTAGATACCTTCAGTCTATTCTATTTACTTAACATAACTCAATACTTATTTGCTGAGTTAACGAAGGTTCTCCCAATCTATTACGTAACATCTTAAGACACATTACACTTTCCTCTGAGGGGTATATATTTAATTCCTATCTGGCCAAATGAGTCCCCAACTTCACAGGAAACGCACCTAAGCCACTTTGTTGTGTCTGTGCTTATAGTAACACCCTGGAATGCTGATATAAAGCAGTAGATCCACATTCAGACCTCCATGGGAAAACTACTGTCCACCTTCTAGTTACATGCTTATCAAGCATCCTCATTAAATATACCCAGAAATTTCCGGAAAACTAAACCCTTACTAAGTTCAACTATTGACACTCATATCACCCTCCTCTTTCCACCCCTCATGCCTCAACTGTAACCCTCATCTAGCTCTGGAAACAAGCATTTACACATTCTCTGGATTCTAAAAGAGTGGCAGCCTTTCTGCCACAGCAATACATACTAATTGGTCTAGGTAATGACAATATTAACCACCTAACTACATGACATTTCCTCTTAAGTATCGTTGCAGTTGCCAGACAGCAGTGTGCCAGAGCACGGTGGTGAAGTGACCTAGTCCCCTCTCTGGCTTTGTGACTACAGATATTTAAGACCACTATGGTTCCATTCTTCCACTTGTAAAAGGAGTCAATTTGCTGCCCTTGTTTAACTATCAACTTCCTAGAAATGGGAGTTTTGTGTTCTCCAGAGAAGAAATGTGCACAGTGGAATGGAACTAAAATACATAGCAGGAGATAAGATTCTGGTCTCAGTTCTATTACCATCTCCGTGGCCTTTATCTCACTAAGCCCTAATTCTTCACTTATGTAGCAGGGAGTGATCTTCAAGAGTCTGCCTGGCCTTAACAATATGAGGCTATGGAGTCAAAGGACTGGGAGGCCCTCGAATGTGGCTGCACTGATCTTATTATGAATTCGGTATGAAAGAGAAGATAAATGTTCTTGCATGTTCATTTCCCAACACTAGGAGCAATGCTTCTTTCCATGAATACACCCTCTTATCTCCAAGGCATCCTGCACTATTTTTTATTTTCAGTGTGCACTAAAATAGTTCACTGAATACTCTGTTCAGGAATCAAATATATGTATGCAGATGTTTAAAAAAAAAAGGTTTGTATGAAAATCCTCTGAAAGCTTGAAGTAACTGGTTTATTTGCATAAACTAGAAACTAACTAGTATGTGGCACAACAGCCATTCCTTTTCTGACCTTGCAAAACCATCAGTGGTATAACCATGTACGGACGCTTGTGCACCTATGTGTTTAATAGCCTTGAACTACAGCAGTATGCTCTGATCAGATGTTTCTCTCATTAATTCCCCTTGGGATGAAGAGTGAAGTTTAATGCACAATTCAGCCTAAACATAACACAAATTGTTTCTAAACAAATCTAGATATTTATATAATGTGAATGTAGAATTACTCCCTGTTCTTTTACCTCTTGTCCAAATTCAAAAAAATTAATTTTCTGATCACTATTTTAGTTCTTCTGGGACATTACCGGGGCAGATCATAAAGCAGAACATCATTACAATGCCAGATGCCATGACTGACTGTGACTAAGCTACAGTGTCACAGACCTAATAATCCAATAAAGCCTCTGTGCACACAGAACCATATCATGCTAGTGCTGGGAAAGACGGAAGTCTGCCTGCTGTGCTGATTTAGTCAGCATCCCCTCCTACTTTTCCCCTTACTGCACACCTTTCTCTTCCTTAGAGCTCTGCTGCTCTCCTCTGAAGATACTTACTCCTGTCCTATCCTTTAAGGACAGAAAAAGTTGCATTCTATCGTGAAGAAAAAATAATAGGAATCAGGCCAACAGATGTTCTGCAAATAATCTATTTGCAAAGAGGATTAGAGATGGGGGAGGAGGGCAAGGGAATGTAAAAAGAAATAAGATAGGTTACATACATGTACAAGCTCCCCACAATGAATATAATCACTATAAATTGCAAATGTACTTATAAAAGTTAAAGTTTAAAAACATGACTACTTAGCTTAAGTAGGCTTTTAGAAACCACTTGTAAGGAAAAGATTTTTTAAGACTTTTCTGTCAACTACAGTGCTTCCTTTATGAGTGACGCTAAGTTACTTATGCTACTCTAAATTGCAAGGTCTTTAGGGGAAAATCTTTCATCTTTTTTTCACATTCTCTGCAATATCTGGCTTTGTCTTGAGTTTATTTCAGGTAAGTAACGTACTCTTTTCTGAGGAAATCTATTTTCTTCGTTGTTTTTACCTACCAAATGAGGCCGGAAAGTTACTGGATACCCTATGACACCTCTTGTAGGTCCTTATTTCATGAGAGTACAGAACTGTCCACCAAGAGTTGAATACCATACTGCAGTGAGACTACAGCTGGCCAGCTGGTGGGTTACAGACAACTAAGACCAGTGAGTGTCCCAGGAAGAGGTAACAGCACAAGCAAAAGCCCTGAGATGAGAAGTACTGGCATGTAAGTGGGAAAAAAGGGGTTCCAGGTTATGAGAGAATGGGTCATCAGAAAAAATTATGTCATGCAAGACATTGGTTAGCAGCACTGAACAGAACTGGGAAAGTTATCACCTTTTAAGCACAGCTGTTTTAATGACAGCCCTTCAGCTACAAGAGAAGTGAAAATGAGGAGTAAAGGAGAAAATCCTGTAGTATAAATGAAGTGGGGTTTTTTGTTTAGTTTTGCTGGGGATCAAACCTAGGAACCCACCTATCATAGGTAAGTACTCTACCAGAGTTACACCCCAGCCCAAAGGGAAGTTTCTAAAAATCTTAATAGGCAATCCTAACTATTTGAATACTTTCATAAATTTTATCATAAATTTTGAGTTAATCTACTAAAACGTATCATAATTTTTATCACAAATTTTGAGTTAATCTACGAAATTCCCTATGAACTCAGAAGCCAAGTAAAGTGGTAGTCGTATTTATATTGCCCAAGTCTTGTTTATTCCAGAAACTTCTGGAAAACTTCAAATGAACAGCAAATAGGCTTTGAGCAGATTGGGTGAAAATTTAAGCCACTGCCGCTTAAGCCCCTCTTCGTTGTGCACACAGATCATAAACTATTATGTCTCAATTCCTAAACAACTCAGACTGAACTCCAACATTGAAAGAGTCACACTAAATCAGGCTATGAAAACTTCCGAAATAACCTCACTTTCTCCCCAACAGACCTGCTATGAAAACTATCAAGGTAGTACGCTTCTTCACCATAACCAAGATAAGCTCAACTTTGCCTTGCCAACAGATTATTCTGGTGATATTTTTGAGGAGCTGGCATTCAACAATATTCTTAACTCATTTTCCTCTTCTAAGAGCCCCTTTAAGAAACTGGGGCAGATCTTATATGCCCCATTTTATACTTTGGAAAATTAAAATTCAGCAGTAATCAAGTCAAACATCACAGATAGTGGAAGAATTTTACAAAATACAGGAAAACAGGTGGAGAGGCAATGGACTGTGTGCACTTGCACACATGTGTGTGTGTAATGCTGCAGGTGGAGCCCATAATCTCAAACATGCTAGTAAGCACTCTGTCACTGAGCTACAAGAGCTACAACTTTGCACCTGATTAAAGGAAAAATTCATAATTCTAAGAATGAGATATTAGAAGTCAATTGATGCAGGCAGGGTAGTAAGAGAACTTGAATGCCAAGGAAGACTGATGAAAACAGAACAGGGAATAAACCCAGGTCTACATTCTCTTCAGGAGCATATTTAGTTATGAAAGAATGTTTAAATTGCAACAGATCACAAAGTGTAATCAGAGGGGCTGGGGATTTAGCTCAGCGGCAAAGCGCCTGCCTGGCAAGCGCAAGGTCGTGAGTTCGGTTCCCGGTACCGGAGAAAAACCAAA
>NW_004955473.1:1903322-1914813 GCF_000276665.1 Chinchilla lanigera | reverse complement strand
AATCAGGATACAAGAACCCAACACATGAAGAGAGACAAAGAATCAGAATAGAATGATCCCTATTCAAATGCTCTGCAGAAGCCAAGAAAGAGAAAATGATTAAGAGGCCTTGAGTTCAATTCATAGTAACACAGAAAAGTAGCACATATTAGAGCTGTAGAAAAAGTATGCCATAACACCAATTAGAAAACCACTCCTTGAAGAGTAATAGAAAAAACTGCATGAATGAGAAAGTATAATCACACCAGCATACAGTACTAAAAAGACTTCCTAAGTTATTTTGTAGTGAGTTACTATACATAGGCATATAGTAATTACATGTTTCCACACGGCAGTGGAACTTATGGAATAAAGATCCTAAGCAAAGGCACATCAAAAATGAGACTTGATAAAGGGGAGCCCAAAACAAAGACAGAGAAAACCAAAGGTTGGAACAAATTTTAGATATCCTGATGGTGTCTATGGAAAAGAGACAAGGTTTAGTTGAAGAATGGATACTTATAACAGACATAAAACACATCATTTCAGAAATGTCATTGCACTGAGACCACAAACAAGATTATGTTCAAAATAAGAAACATCTGGGCCAGAAAAAAAGTCAGAGAAAAAAGCCCACTAAATTTGCCACATAGAACTAGCCCAACATAAGAAATGGATCAATTTGTCTTGGTCACTTACATGTCACTGGGACAGAATATCTGACATCTGAAACTTAAGGGAAACTTAAAGGAAGAGAGGTTTATTTTGGCTTACAGTTTAAAAGGGTTCATTCCATAGTCAGCCAGGTCAAAGGCAGGAAGGGCCTGGCCCAGGAAAGCTGCTAATGTCATGACAGGAAGCAGAGAGAAGGGAGGAGCCCAGGACAAGAACACACCCTCCAAGGTCACACACCCAGTGACCCATATCCAATGGATAAATCCACCAATGTGTACAGAGCCTCTATGATCCAATCACTTTCCACACACAAGAAAATTGGGGGGAGGTATTTTTAGATCTAAACCATAACACCAATGTAAGGAGTTTAAACTTATAAATGTACCTATGCCCTCCTGAAAACCAAACTGAGACCAACAGAGGACACTGAAATTTTATAGGCAGCAATCTAACTATAGATTAAAGTACATCAGAAAGACATGTATGGAATATGGAAATCTGAACAAGAACTGTTCTAAGAAATACACTGGAACAACTTCACCCTCAGAGAGCATCTTATTTGCACAGGTTTGTGCCAAATAACTCTGCAAACAAATGAAAATTTGAGATGCCACCTATTCACAAGAGTCATGTTTCACAGGCTCAAGAAAAATCCACTATACAGCAGTGGCTGCAAAACCTGTACAATTTCGTAAGTATAGAATTCTCAGTGAAAACAGAAAATGAAGAGCTGCGTCTCACATCACGAATCCCTTAACTGTGCAAGAATGCAGTGCTTTCTCATATACTTAAAAAGGCATTAGCACCTGCTTTTCCTTTACACTTAGAGTATCATATTAAGAACTCTTATTTCTCTACAATTTTTAGATGCTCTTCTCACATTATTGTTTTGAGTAATTCAGTCTACACAATCCAATCTAATTCCAAACTCCTCAACTTACCATTAAGTGCAAGGTGTTTAAAAAAGAAATGAATCAAATATACCAACTAATTCTTAGAAGTAAGAGATTCTCAGATAGTGATCCCTTTTCAAAGGTCTGACTGTAAATTGCCCCCAAACTACTTCCCTTTCACTCCTTTCTGTATTGCCTAATTTGGCCTATCTTCCCTTGGTTTTCTGTAAATTAGTGAAGCCTACATATGCCAGAGGTTTGCCACCACTGCTATATATGTAAGACTTTGAGCTATCAATTTCCAGACTGAGAAACTATCACCAAGAAATGAGTATTTAAAATACTTGCAATGGAGCCCAAATCTCCTTTCTGCATTTTGGTGAGTAAAACATTTTTCAGGGATAAAAAGAATTGTTCTCAGGCCTCAGATAATAAGGAAGATATATATCAAGAGCACTCAGTCTTTCTGTCACTTTAATAACAGACCAAGAATGACAGTAAGCATTAAGTGTGTGGAGCTACCAGATCCTTGCCTAAGAGTTTAAAAAAATAGACCACAGATGGACTATATATTGGAGTAAAACTTTTAAATCAACTGACACTTCTCAACCTGAGATTTCCTTGCAGAAAACTAAAATGTAAGGTTTCATCTGATGTCTTCTCTTACTAAAAATCATTCTTAGGTATTGTTATTAGCTGAAGAAAACTGCAAGGCAGACAGTGTGAAGACACACTAAAGTTTTAAAAGTCAAGTGGCATCACTTTTACATCTCTGAAAGCCTGTGTTCTAAAGCTAAAACCTGGAGGAAGAGGTTGTATCTGCAGAATGTCAAAGTCCTATCTATCTATCTATCTATCTATCTATCTATCTATCTATCTATCTACCATTTGCTGGCTATATCCTAGGCTGCATAATGCAAGTCCTAACCTGTGATGTCCATTATATTGCTTGCCTAGTTGGAGAAGTTTGTAAAGCAGGGTGGAATAGGAAAGAGAAGGGGCATGAGGCACTGCCTCGAACTTATAATACCTGTGACACCTTTCAGACTGAAGCACTTTGTCCTCCAGTCTGCCTTATCCTCCTCGTCAAGAGAAGTCCTGCAGGGTCACTGTTCACAGCCCTCCTCCCACCTCTATGATGTGGTTCCCTGAAAGTAGGGGACCACCTCCTATTCGTCATTCCATGTCTCTTTATCCCTCGCGTTCTGGGAACCCAATCTCTCCAGTTCTCCCCGCAGAAGGACAAACAGAATAAGGGGAAAGAAAACTACATCTTAACTCATTTTAGTGCTTTCATAGTTTTCTGGGGAATATTCAGCACCAGTTATTTGTCCTACAACTGCAAAATCACATGGTATCGTCTCTGGATAAACATGGTAAGTAAGAAACGTGGGAAGAGTAGAAGACCAGGGAATTACTGTTCTTGTAAGTAAATCTTCTGGAACTATTTAATTCTTTGAACTCTGCCCATACATAAAATAGAAATATAAAAGACAAATCTTCCATTTCCTGACTGGTTTGTGCACCCAATGATTCAGTAGCTAACCTCTACTCTCAAGAGCCCTGCAGAGGGACTGCAGGGAATGCATGCACAGTCAGTGACCAAGGGTCAGTCTTTGCTACACCCCTTCTGATGAATTAGAACACCATGAAAAATATAAGTTCCAACAAATGCCTACATGTGCTATGTAGAGTTTCCTATGAAGTGAGATGGTAAACCTATGTACTTTTGCAGAGCTGTGAGTTTGTGAAACATCCTTATATTCCTTAACTCTGCTAAGAAATCTGCAAAACAAAATAGTGAGAAAAGAAAAAAGGATTTTCAGAGTAAGGACAGTCTTTATGTCATTAAAATGTACAACATTTCCTTCTACTTTGGGTATCTGTATAATAAATCCAGCCAGTCACCAAGAAACAACATGTAGAAATTAGACAGAATTGATTCCTAGATGCAAAGTTCAAGGTAAAGGGGAAGTGGCAAAGAGAAGACTCATTGAGAAAAGAAGTACCAGCTCCTTTGGAATACCAACACACCTCAGTTTAGCGAAAGCATTTTAAGGAACTTTATAGACATTCCCCTGTGGCCCCTTGACATTTCCAACCTAAGCACATGTACAAATGGAGAACAGATTTATGGAATAGCTAAAAATGAGAGACACCGACAACAGGTAGGTGGAAAGTATTTTTTGCTGAATAGAGGAATCAAAATTTCCATTGGGCTGAAATGCACAAAACATATATCCCTATACTAAGTGTGTACTGGTAAATTTGTTTTGGACAAAAGTCTAAGAGAACTTGGGCTTGTTGGGATTTGGGGTTTCTTGATGACTTGGCCTCAGCATGGCTTCAACTAAGATGCTTTCTCTGCATACATATTTCAAATAAACAGGCACCTCTCGGGGCTGAGGATTTAGCTCAGTGGCACAGCACGTGCTTGGCAAGTGCAAGGTCATGAGTTCGATTCCCGGTACCAGAAAAAAAAACAAAAAAATGCTGGAAAAATTGGCTTGCCACATGCCAAAGACTGAAAATAGACCCAAGTCTATCACCATACACCAAACTCAAGTCAAAATGGATAACAGATCTCAATATTGAAACAGAAACACTGAATCTATTGGAAGAGAAAGTAGGTAAAAACCTTGAAGACATAGGGGTAGGCAGGGAGTTCATGAACAAAAACCAAACTGCACGTGAAACACTTGAAAGAATCAACAACTGGGATCTCATCCTACTGAAAAGTTTCTGCACATCTAAAGAAATCACCAGCAGAGTAAAAAGAAAACCCACAAACTTGTAAAAATTTTAGCTGACTTCCCCTCAGACAAAAGACTTCTATCTAGAACATATAAAGAATTAAAAAATATCAGCCCCCCCAAATTCAAAGACCCTATCCAAAAATGGGCAGCTGAGATGAATACACACTTCTCAGACAATGAAACACAAATGGCAAATAAATACATGAGAAAATGTTCAACAACATTAGTCATTCGAGAAATGCAAGTTAAAACAACAGAGATTCCACCTTACCCCAGTAAGAATGGCTAGCATTAAGAAATCAACCAATAACAAATGCTGGCGAGGCTGTGGAGAAATAGGAACCCTTCTCCACTGCTGGTGGGAATGCAGACTGGGAATGCAGAAACCACTGTGGAAATCACTTTGGAGATTCCTCAGAAAACTAGGACTAGAGGTCCTACTCAACCCAGCTATTCCCCTTCTGGGTATTTTCCCAGAAGATCTAAAAACATCATATCACAGTGATATATGTGCACCTATGTTCATAGCAGGGCAATTTGTAATTGCTAAATGGTGGAAGCAACCCAAATGTCCATCCACCGAGGATTGGATAATAAAATTGTGGTACTTTTATACAATGGAATATTACTCGGCTATAAAGAAAGATAAACTCGAGGCTTTTATAGGTAAATGGTCACAAGTAGAGACCATACTCATAAGTGAAATAAATCAGACCTACATGTGCAAGCACCCCATTGTCTCACTAGTGTAAAACCTGAAAGAGTTAATAAAAACTCAGAGGTATGATAGACATTGTGAAATGATAGGAAAACACTCAAAGGTAAAGAGTAACTGGGATGTGGTAAAAGAGAAGGGAAAGAAGAATAAATTTTGTATGTACGTATAGACAGGATAGTTAACATAGTTGATCTACTGTCGTCTATTTCTTTGCTGAAAGAAACTGTCAATGAGTCCTTGGTTGATCAATATTGCATGTCTCTATCTGTTTTCATGAGAAACCACTTTGAAGATATCAATATGTAATACAACAAGCATTGTTAATTTCCTACCACTTTCTTTGTAACTCTGTATTGTCTGTACTGCTCTTTTGCTACTTTGTAAAAGGCTGTCTGTCTGTTAATGTTTTCTTCCTTTTATTTTTAAAATAAAAAAAGGTAAAAAACAAAACAAAAAAAAACACACACACACAAAAAAAAAACCAAGCACCTCTCACAGCCAAGACTTTTCTTCTGTGGTTCTGGAGGTGGAACTCAGGGCTTCTGTGCTCTACCACTGAGCTAGTTCCTTGGCCAAAAGCCAAGACTTTTAACTGGTTCAAATTAACATGTTAGCTGTGAAAATCTTCACCTGCCATGATTTTGGTTTTTGAGTCAAAAATATGTATGTTAAAATGCTTCTCTTTTATGACTCTCTCATATTTCTTACCGCTCCAAGAATCTCGAGAAAGGCAGGCACTTAGCAGCCTAGGCACAAATGGTGAAATTGGATCTGTGGAGAAGAGAAAAATTTAGAAAAAAAGATGTTACTCTGAGCAGCAGGCCACAGACATCCCTTTACAAACTATAAACACTTCTCACTAAAGTACTATCTTTCCACTGTGCTTCCAGCTGCTCTCTCTCGCCCTATACCCTCCAGGGAAGTCCTTGCTCAGACATCAATCACTGCATGAACACAAGGACCCAGGCAAGGAGAGAAGAGCCTCCACTCTCGACTTTGAGCAAAATCCTTAAGTGAAAGCTCTCAGGTCTGCTTTTTGGGAACCCAGCAGCCAGGAGCCTCATCTGAGGTACTTCTAGCTACCCAGAGTCCTCGTGCAGCACTCTACTCAAGCGGCCTGGAGATTCTGCCTGATTTGGCCATGGGGCAGCAACCTCATCGGCTCCTTCCAGACGTTGGGCAGAATTTCTTACATTACGCCTCTATCCACAAACAAAGCATTTTTGTCCCTTTTGATGCCTCAACTAGCCCGGCTCAGCAGTTTATTCCTACAAGTGATGCCAGACACTGGCAATACAATGTGAACAGGATGGAGAAAGCCTCTCTCTCTCACGGATGTTTGCATCCCCAGGGGCAGACCTACAACTACTCTGCATCAAGCTGTATAAACACACATTAACTCATCATCTTTTTATCACTTCTATATAAGGTGTTATTGAAGTCACAATCCACATGAATCACACAACTTTTTAAATGCTACACTGTATGCTTTTCAGAGCATTAAGTTTAACAAACAATGGAAGCTTTCAAATAAATTCATTGAATTATACCTTTCTGAGGTGATCACATAATACTAGAGCTTGAAAACATGAACTAAAATCAGATACTTCAATGACAAAGCACAGATTTGCTTAAAAAAAAAACAGTAACAAGTTTCCTCATGAGAACAAATATGGGTAATTTTGTAGACTAGCGGTGGTCAAGACTCTGTATAGTTGGGCTGTCAGTGATTTTAATGTCCATTCAGCACTGTGTGAGAACTGAATCTTATCGGCTGATACTGCCCATCTCTTCCTAGATTTGCATTCAGTGATGTTAGCATTGGTAGCTTAAAACGGTTCTGACTAGAAGTATTTACACCTGAGAAACTGGCAAATACTACATATCAAAATTTTTTCTAACTTATAAAGAGCTATTTGTTAAAATCTTACCACTTTTTTAGTCTCTAGATTTTCTTGAGACAGGCATGGTGGCACACTTGTGTAATCCCAGCACTCAGGAGGCTGAGGCAGGAGAATCACCACGAGTTTAAGGCCAGCCTGTGCTACATAGTGAGTTCAAGGCCAAACTAGACTACATAGCAAGAGCATGTCTCAAGAAAAGAAAACAACACCCCCCAAATACCCAGAATTTCTTTGTGAGTATACTTTATAACTATAATTGGTGGCTATTTTTAAAGAAAAAAAAATCAAGCCATTAACCTTTCTGTGCATTGTGCTTTTTCAGGAAGTACCATGCTATGAAAAAAAAGCCTTTTGTCTATTATAAAAGACCCAGGAGAGTAAAGAGAGAAACTTCAACGAAGGAGGAGTACGAGGTAGCAGGCAGCACCTTCTCCCTGAGACAGGACTCGCTGAGAGAGAGAAGGAATTCAAACTTGCAGATACACGGTGACTGATGGCAACCTGAGGCTTCTACACAGAGACAGCACTGGAGGGGAGCAGCAGATGTGAAGGACTGCACTAGCTGGCAGTGGGTGCTGAGGACTCAGTCCTCCCATGGGAGAGAGTGACTGGCCAGGAGCCATCCTGGAGAGGGGCTAGCTGAGCCCAGAACTCACAGCAGCTGCTGGCTCCATGTAATGACTCCCAGCTGGACTCAAGCCCACAGAAGGTACACTGACGGCTGTAGGCTGAATCAGTCCATTCTCGGCTAGAAAGTGCAGGCTCGCCGAGATTATCCACTACCCCACCAAAAGCTAAGGCCATCTTGCTGGGATAAATCAACAGGGATCTCAACTCTGTCTCCACATGCTGTCTACATAAGACAACAGAGACATCAGAGGCAAACCGGGAAGTGGACTTTTTTTGCCCTCTCTCTTGTTTGTTTTTTGTTGCGGTTTTGTTTTAGTTTTTCTCTCCTTCATTGTGTGATCTTGTTTTTATGAGTGTGGATGGTGGTTTCCAGCCTCTTTGAGGTGGTTGTTCTGTCTGTTCTGTTCTTTGTATCTCTTCCTTCTCTCTTTACCTCCAATTTTCTGCACTACTTTCCCAAAGTTAGCGTGATTCTTTGTCCTCCAGCTTTACATCTAATCTCTTCCTCTTTTTCTACCTATTTTTCCCTAACCCCTTTTAAATTTTAACCTCTCAGGGTAAAATTGCCATATTAAGGAAATACACACACACACACACACACACACACACACACACATAATTTTCTGGTCTGTTTTAGATTTTGTTATAACTACAAATCTAGTAATGGTTAGCTCAGTTTGTCAATTTTGAGGCTGTGATTGTTGCTACTGTTATTGCTGATGGTACCACTGTAGCCAAAAGTGACATAATTGTTCTAATCAGCTATTCTTCCTGATATTCCAAGACTGACATTGACTAAGGGTCACAGAAAATACTGCTGCACAGTGCCAAAGCACCAGGGGCTAGGCCTAACAGGTAGCAACGCATCCCCAATAAATTGAAGAGGTAGGACCTTACAACAGACTCAAAACCCAAAAACCAGTTACACCTTGAAGATACTTCACAGATACTTCCTAAGGGTCCTAAATACTAGCAATAAAGCAGCCTACCAAAGGCATTTTAGAAGCATCTCCCCAGGAATTAAACTAAATAAAGAAAAGAAAAGGAGAAGACAATTAAACAAGATGCAACCCCACACATCTGGTTCACCAAAGGCAAACCCAGGGGGCAATGAGGTAGGACCATCAGAAAGCCACCCTCCTGGCCTCTCTGCAGTGGTAACAACAAAGCAATTGAGTGAGGCTCTCAAAAAGATCCATTATCCATATAGGCTTGCCCTAAAATTTCCATGTAATCCAATCTCTCTCTACTATCTACATAAATAAGAATTATAAAACACATTTAATCTAAACATAAGTTCTAGGGGGAAATCACAATGAGAATTATACCACATTAAATTTTCAAATAATTACTAACCGTTCACAGAGGAGATCCCCAATGAGCTGAAGGGCAGAGGATGGAACTCCTTTGGAATCAAGACGCTGGGCTCTAATTTAAATTTTGAAGAAGGTCACGTTCACTTTTCCGAGGTTTTTTGAATTCTAAGATACACGCAAATACAGATTAAGCTTTTAGGATTCTGTGACTCTATTTTGTAAATGCTAATAGTTTTTTAAAAACACCCTATAAACCATTCATTTGTCCTCGCAGAACTCCCCAGTGAAGAGACCCAAGATGGAGTGTGAAGAGCAGCAAGTGCACATAACTATGCGAAAGGAGGAAGAAGTATCGCGGCTCGAGCTAAGTTTTCACTCTTTTTTGCACCTAATAAATTAAATTTACCACCATATCATTGGATGAGGGAACTTGCTGGAGCTGTTCCACTGATTAATTTTGGGTAAAGCTTTTTCGGAATACCTCTGGCCTCAGTTTTCCACCCCATGAGAAATACCAGTGACCTCCACCTTCCAGGGTTTAAAGCAATTCAACCAATTATAGGATAAATCCAGTGGCTTTGAAATGCCAATATGTTCTACACGTTTCCAATTTTAAAATGTGGATTTTTTTTTAACTTTGGCTTGGTGAACTTTGTTACATTATGCTATCAGAAGGTAAGAGGAACTGAAGGTATCAACTGAGACTAAAGGTTAAAATTCTCTGAAAAAAAAGTTTTGGTTACTGCATATTTATACTTAGCAGTTCTCCACAATTTCTCACATTGTCAAATGTCTCTACCTAATCTTCAGGGAACTAATAATAGTCCAGACCCCGTGACTTTTTTTTTTTTTTTTTTTTTTGGTTTTTCTCCGGTACCGGGAACTGAACTCACGACCTTGCACTTGCCAGGCAGGCGCTTTTCTGCTGAGCTAAATCCCCAGCCCCCCGTGACTTTTTTTAGTCACAGAAAACAAGAGCTTTGGGAAAGCTAGATCAGAGGCAAGCACCCTCCAGCCCACACAAGTCCTGCTGGGTGTGACAGGCCATCCTCTGGCTAATGTGTCCACGCAGGCCCAAGGAAAACTATGCTTAGGCCACAGAACTATGTGAGCTCCTCAGCCACCTCTTGCTTCACAGCAAGAAGGCAGAGAGGCCAGGGTAGCCTATAAGGAATGAGTTATACCTGAGAAAGGGAAGACATGAAAAGGACAGAGGCTGAAAGCAAGGCTAAACCAAATCCTTGAATGTCTTATTCTAAATATCTGCACTGAGGAAAGGAGGACTAATTCCTATGTATCTGCTGCTACTGGGTGAGGATTACAGATTACTACATTTCATTCTCACAACATCCCTAATAATAAAATATGATGTCCATTTTGCAGATAAGGAAAACCAAGGTTCAAAGAGTCAGTTAGGACCTAAGGGTAGACAGTTACTGTGATTAAAGACAGAAGTAAGTTTTAACTTTGAAGCAAGCCAAAGAAGTACTTACTTTTCTTTTGGTTTTATTAAGACAAGGGCTCTTATATAGTTCAGGCTGGTCTTGAACCCACTATGTTGCTCAGGCTGACCTCGAACTCATGGCAATCCTGCCGCCTCAGCCTGCTAAGTGCTGGGATCACATGCATGACAGTTACAGCTATACATTGCAGGTATTTACTCTAAAGATGTTACCCAATAAGTACAACTCATAAGGTTAACTGTTAAATGGCTGCAGGGGAAGACCACGTTCCACAACATACACCACAGGGGACAACAACTGCAAACATACTAACTTTGGTTAGAAAATCATCTACTCTGAGATTTGCTATTCCCATATATTGAAACCTTCCATCCCAAATTCATGTGAAATTTTATCACTCATGAGAAAAGAATCCTGACCCAGTTACTGTATATCTCAATAGAAAATGAACAGTTACAAAGGTAAAATTAAACTCAGACACAGAATGTCTATACATTTGAAAAAAATGATCTCAGACAACAATCTGAGGGAAATACCACAAAATACATGATAGCTTACCAATCAAATCGTAGGGTTTGCTTGCTGTACAGAGAGGAGACTCTGAACTGAAAAGAAACATGAGAGAAGATTTATTGTAAACAGCACTCAATGTAATCTGCTTGATAGAACACTTTTTGTTTCGATCAATTTGCCCAAATCTATTTTGTTCTTTTTACCTGTCTATATTTCTTTTGTATAAAACAGGAAACACAAGGGCCTAGGAGCCTTAGTATGCAAAACTCAAATCCTTATCCTCAGATTCCAATGCCTGAATCCATTGAAAATTTCAGCAGTGCCACAAAATATAAAAATAATAGATTAGTGGGCCAAGGATGTAGCTCAGCAGGCACAGTGCTTGCCTGGCAACTCGGGGCCCTGAGTTTGATTCCGAGTACCAAAAAAAAAAAAAAAAAAAAAAAAACATTAGTAACTACTTGGGAAAAAAACTAAAAAATAGATTAGTAACTAGAAAAAATAGATTAGTAACTAGCTGCCAGAATATTGCCTTACAGTGAAAATAAATGGAGTAGGGTCAGTGATACCAGGGATATAGCTTAGCAGCACAGCACCTGTCTGGCAAGCTCAAAGTCCTGAGTTCAATTCCTGGTACCAAAAAA